>NC_088686.1:140651242-140954272 GCF_028017835.1 Emys orbicularis
CTGCACCCAGCACCCCTCCTGCACCCTAATCCCCAGCCCAGGACCTGCACCCCAGACCTCCTCCCCCCACCCAACCCCCTCCCAGAGCCTTAGGCAGGTGGGGGGGGGTTCTGGGCACCACCAAAATTTCTACAACCCTGCCACCCATGCGAGTGGATAAGGGTCGGGGCAGTCAGGGGGACAAGAAGCAGGGGGGGTTGGGGTTCTGAGGGGGGCAGTCAGGGGGTGGAAGTGGGAGGGGAGTGGATGGGGGTGGGGCGGGGGGCGGGGCTGAGGTGGGGCTCCCCCCCCCCCAGTGTCCTCTTTTTTGATTGTGGAAATATGGTAACCCTACTTTACATGTTGGACTCACATGAGGCCCCTTTATTGAATTATATATGATCTCATACATGCTGCTGCCGCTCCCCCAGCTTGAAGTAGTAATAATAACCCAAATACATGGCTTTTCATCATCAGCACCCCTACTATCAAAATTGTTCCAACCCCCCTGATCTAATAAGAAAGTGGTGTCATTTGTCTATATTGCCAGCCACACACACCTGTAATAGATATAGTAACAGATGTCATAGTGTCTGTAAGTATGAAACACATGTGTCCTTTCAACCTACATTGTCTGCAGGGCTGGCTCTAGGCACCAGCAAAGCAAGCAGGTGCTTGGGGCGGCAACTTTGCAGGGGGGCAAGAATCCAGCATGAGAGCTGAGAACCAACAGGGAGCCCTGGGAGCTGTAGTTCCTTGGTTAGCTCCCTGCCTATAGAGCCAGCCCTGGAGCAGGGAAAGAACTACATTTCCCAGCATTCCCTCGGCCACTAGCAACAGAAAGGGAGGGGGAAGGAATGTAGAACTGAAACCTCATGATGCAGCTTGCTGAAAATGGTAGGAACAGAGCCAGCTCTAGATTTTTTTGCCACTCCCCACCTCAGGCCTGGGCTCCCCCCCGCACCCCTGTGTTGCCCCAGCCCTGGGACTCTCCCCCGCCCACACCCCCTGCTGCCCCAGCTCTGGCCCACACTTGCACCCCCCTGCTGCCCCCAGCCCTGGGTTCTCCCCCCATTCCGCATCTCCTGCCACCCCAGCCCTGGCCCCCACCCGCACTCCCCTGCCGCCCCAGCCCTGGGCTCCTCCCCCCACCCGCACCCCCTGCTGCCCCAGCTCTGGGCTCTTCCCCCCCCCCGCATCTCCTGCCACCCCAGCCCCTGGGCTCTCCTCCCCCCCCCTGCACTCGCACCCCCTGCTGCCCCAGCTCTGGCCCCCACCCGCATCTCCTGCCACCCCAGCCCTGGGCTCTTCCCCCCCCCCCCCCGCATCTCCTGCCACCCCAGCCCTGGGCTCTCCTCCCCCCCCTGCACTCGCACCCCTGCCGCCCCAGCTCTGGCCCACACCCGCATCTCCTGCCACCCCCAGCCCTGGGCTCTTCTCCCCCCCCCCCCCCCGCACTCCCTGCTGCCCCAGCCCTGGCCCCCACCTGCACCTCCTGCCGCCCCAGCCCTGGGCTCTCCCCCAAAGAAAGAATTGGGTGGACTAAATGGACATTGCACCTCTCTATCTGAAGCCTAGCAAGGCAGGTACGTGGATCCCACTAGAATTTAAAATGAAAAGTAAGGGAGGGGAGGCTCTACTAGACTGGGCAGCTTTAGATACAGTACCAGGCACGTAGGAGGATTTACACTTCTGAGCTATGGAAGCAGAAATTGACTTTTCTTTTCCAGATTTAGCTTAATATTCAGAAAGGGAATCCAGCACCTGCCTTCCAGATTTGAACACCCTCAAAATTCAGGAGTGCTCAAGCTCAATTTGGGCAGCTGTTACTTCATTTCTCCCAAATCAAATATACTGATCCACTGTAACTTGCTGTAGGAAAAAGTAGAATAAATTGAGCAAGAAATGCTTCCCAGTGGTTATTAGGACTGGAATTGCTATTTTCAACAGACATTGCTTTTTTATTATTATTATTATTATTATTTTAAGTTTTAGTTTTATTTGTTTAAAAGGAAGACAGTGATATTGCATTGGCAAATTCCCCATAGAAACGAAGAATGGAACAAAAGAATAATAAAGGCACCTCAGCTTTCCTCATTTATGTAGGACAGTCTTATTATATGCACCCAGATAGCCTTCAATCACACAAGCTGAAAATTGTTCCACTTTTACTGCAGTTCTGTAACCATATGGGAACCAATCCTGTCTGTGTTCTGTGCACATCCAAAATTCCTGCTGAATGACCTGCCCTGGGAGCGAGTTACCAGTGACCCAGAGCTGGGGCGGGCAGGAGGGTGCAGTGGGGGGGGTGGGGGGGGGAGGGGAGCAGCCAAAATTTTTTTTTGCTTGGGGCAGCAAGAACCTAGACCTAGAGCCGGCCCTGATTGTCTGCTATGAACTGGGAAGCAAGAGAACCATGCACAAGCACCTGATGGGAATCAGGGAGTACTGACTCCATTTATAAGTTTGGTGCTTAGTAGCCAAGGAATGTTGGGCCAGATTTTTAAAGTATTTAAGCCAGTGCCTAAAGATGTAGAGAGGTGTCTGACTTCCTGGGAGTTGGGTGCTTTGGAGCTTTGGAAAATCTTACTGGGCACTTAAATATCTTTAAAAATCTGCCCCCCCCCCCCCCGTAGGGATTTCAACGTTACAGCCCATGAGACATCAGTCGTTAATACAGCATATACAGATGAGATCATGGCTCACGAATTCTAACCAGTTGATTGTGTAGCCATGCCATGTTTTTGGGGTGGCTGTCAGCCCCATGAGATCACTAGATTTATCCACCTATGATGTATTATTAACGCCACTGGTGCCACTGTTTGCTCTTTTTTTTTTTTTTAACCAGGCTCTGCCTACAAACTTGTGTGCTACTTTACTAACTGGTCTCAGTACAGGACTGGACCAGCCAAGTACACTCCAGAAAATGTGGACCATTCCTGTGTACCCCACCTGATCTATGCTTTTGCTGGGATGGATAACCATAAGATCACCACTGTGGAATGGAATGATGAAACCTTCTATAGGCAGTTCAATGCCCCTAAAGGAGAAGTAAGTAACGTCTAATGTGTAGAGGATTTTAAAACTAGTTCATTTAAAGGTGACCTATATATGATTAACATGGGGTTTTGTGCCCCTTTTTGCTTCCTTGTGTTTCAAGTTTTTTTTTCCCTGCTTGTTTTTTATTCTTAGAAATAACCAGGATGTCAAAATCATATTTTCCCTTAGTTTTTAGTTGAAGGACTTTTGGGTGACTCAGAAATGTGGATTGGGAAATGGGTTTGTCAAATCCTTTTTTTTAAAAAGAGCATTTAGTTAAACAGCTGTTAGTAAAAACAAACCAAATCCAGACTTTTATACAGTCTGAGTACAAAATCACTTTCCCTAACAATTGAAAAATTAGTCTTCCCTGATATCTTTCATGTTATAACCCTGCTCGTTCACCGGCTGTCCACAGAGTTTCCTAGGATAGACAAGGTCTGAATTTATAATATAAAGAACAATCAGGCCCCAACAACCAGAAAAAACAAACAAAACCAATCAAAATGTAAACCTTTCCCAAGAGTTTTGGTCTTTGTTCATCAACAAGTAGCAAAACAGGAAGTAAAAGGGTTGTTTTCTTTACAGTTCACTTGATAATTGTTGTTTAAAATTTCTGCTTAAGGCAGGTTTAGATTATTCTGGTTGCCTCATCTTACCACGAAGATACACAGTAAACAGAGAGGGGTTATGCTCTGCAAAATTTAGAACTGGGTTTGCATTGCAACCCCTCCCCAACACCAAAGAGGTGTACAAATCAGGAGTTCCAGAAAGGCCCTTATGATATTCAGATCCAGACTTCAACCCCTCAGAAATTTTGGAGGGGCTTTTTGAGTTTCAGGCCTTTTTCAAACCCATCTCTAGATGTGTCAGTGTTGAATCTGTGAATCGAAATCAATTTCATGCCAGTAGACTTCAGTGTCATGAGCAAAGGATAATGGCAAGGTTCTGACCTCAGTCAGAGGGGTGTAACCTGGAGTAACTCCACTAAGGAGGTGTGAATAGAGAAAATTGTTTAAAAACTGCCAATAGATTTAAAAAATAATAAATTAATATCATCTTTATATATTTTGTTCACTTAATCTTTTCGCCCCAATACTTTTTCCTGCTTTCTAGAAATAAGAAACTTGTCACACTCCTGGCTGTTGGAGGTGGAAGCTTTGGTACCCCAAAAGTAAGAACTTTTCCCTTCATTTTTTAAGATGGTGGTGGTGACAGCAAGGAAGAGGGTCCTATATCCCTTTAACAGTTGTGTTGATTGTTAATGAAGACAGTGGCAATCAAAATGAAAAAGTATAACGCACAATATGGGATAGAGGACAAGGGGAACAGTAATAATAATAATGCTTAGTTCATCAGAAAATTTCAAAACATTTTACAAAGGAGGTCAGTATCATTATTCCCATTGTACAGATGGGGAAACTGAGGCACAGAACCATGAAGTGACTTGCTTAAGGTCACACAACAGAGCAATGGCAGAGTCAGGAATAGAACCCAGCTCTTCTGAGTCCCAATCCAGTGCTTTATCCATAAGAGCATGTAATTTTCTTACTGCATGAAGAGGAAGGGTGATTGGCTGGACAGAACATTGGGCTGGGCCTCAGGAGATTTGGGTTCTATTCCCAGCTCCGCCACTGACCTGCTACGTGATCTTGGGCAAGTCACGTCCCTCTCTATGCCTCAGTTTCCCTTAATACCCTTGGTCTGTCTTGTCTGTTTGGATTGTAAATTCTTTGGGGGCAATGACTGACTTTTACTGTGTGTTTGTACAGTGCCCAGTACAATGGAGCACCAGTCTTGAGCCTCTAGATGCTACTGCAACACAAATAATAATAATAATTATTCTGAAGTCTAGATAATGGGATATATTTGGACTTGGCAGAATTTGATATACTTTTGATGGATAACATCAATGTTTATTTTTAAGAATTTTTAAATATTTTTATCTATTTAAAATTTCAGAGTTGCATGAAATTATGGGGGGGAGGGTCAGACAATTATTTAATGACAGTAGATGCTGAAATTCAAAATGTTAAAGCTTTATTAACTCTTAAAGCACAAATTGTCAACATCACACGTCCTTATATCAACAAGTCATACCTGTTTGGACTATTCATTGGCTAGTACATTTGTAACAAACCTAATTCAGAAGTCCAAATCACTGGATTTTGACTCTAAGAAGTTCTCAGGCAGCATTTTCCTTACTTGGTCTAGCTGTAAATTTTGATTATTATTGCTGGAAACATTTTTTCATCAATTTGTGTGTGTGTGGTGAAATCGTAAGAATGGCCGTACTGGGTCAGACCAATGGTCCATCTAGCCCAGTATCCTGTCTCCCACCTGTGACCAGTGCCAAATGCTTCAGAGGGAATGAACAGAACAGGGCAATTATTGAGTGATCCATCTCTTGGTGTCTAGTACCAGCTTCTGGCATTCAGAGATTTAGGGACACACAGAGCATGGGATTGTTAGATGATGAAAAGAGGAGGGTAATGTTGCAATGATATGGAGGAGGAAGAGATGAAGGAAAAAGGGTTAGAGAAGAGAAATCTGATTACAAAAACAATAATAAAAAGCATTGGGCATCAGCAGAGAGATAAGGCTGTCGAGATAATAGATGGTATGATGGAAACTATGGGCCAGGTCCTCAGCTGGCGGAAAACAACATAACGCCATTGAAGTCAGTGGAGCTACCTTGATTTACACCAACTCAGGATCTGGCTGTCTGGAAAGACTGGAGGACTAAAAGTGGGTGGGGCTAATAATGCAATCGTCAAACAAAAATTATTTCTTCCAGATTTACTGCCATGGTTTCCTCACCTGCTAATCGTAAAACATTCATCAATTCAGTGATTGATTTTCTCCGCAAGTATAAGTTTGATGGGCTAGATCTTGACTGGGAATATCCTGGTTCCAGGGGAAGCCCTCCAGAGGACAAGCATCGCTTCACCATTTTGGTTCAGGTACAGGAGTACTGTCGAGAGTCTGATCCAAAGCTCATCAAAGTCATTGAAATGTTTTAGCCAATTGCTGACGTGTAGCCCTGTAACTTATCAGTTGTGCCTGAAAAGTGCTTGTTTTGACATGAGATAAAGGGTGATCACAGACAACATTAGGGGTATTCAAATTATTTGCAGATGTTTGCATATTTAAAAAAAGGCCTAATTCCCATGAGATGGTTCTTTATCTCAAGTGAACAAGACTGACCGTTGCTCTTTTTTTTTATACTTGTAGGAAATGGTAGCAGCTTTTGTTGAAGAAGGACAAAGAACAGGACGTGCAAGGCTGTTGGTTTCAGCAGCTGTGTCTTCCAGTAAGGACACCATAGATGCTGGATATGAAGTTGCTGCACTGGGGAGGTAAGTCAAAATGATTTCTGCAAGGTGGCTAGCAAGAACACAAGAAAAAGGCTGTGCACTGTAGGGTCCACTGGCTTGATTTTAGATTTACTAATACAGTCCCAGTAGATGTCATTCGGTAATAATCCTGAAGGTTTGTCTGTCTTGCTCTTCTTTCCTATCCACATTAAAGAATAATCCAATGAAATCAACCCCAGGGTTAATTTGGATCCTAGTCAATTTTATCCAAACCACCAAAGTTTGGGAGTTTGGATGAAAAGGTTTCAGTTTAGGCCCCTCTCTACATCAAATGGTATAATCCAATATCTAAGGATGATCCTGAAGGACTTGCTGTCTTTATCACAACCTAGCTTGTCCTGTACTACTTTAGTCTGGGTATTCTTAAGCCCTTCAAAGTGAAGAGGTCTTAGTCTTTTAGGAAATTGATTCCTTACTGTGGCATTTGTTTTGTTTGTATTTAGGAGTCTCGATTTTATCAATGTGATGACCTACGACTTCCATGGAAGTTGGGCGTCTGTCACAGGACACAACAGCCCCTTGCACAAGGGCTCGGATGACTATGACAAAGTTCCCTTCTACAACTGTGTAAGAAAACAAATAACAATACAGGGCTAGATCCAAGGACCATTAAAGTCAATAGGAATCTTTCCACCAACTTCAATGGATCAGGCCCAGGGTTGGGTATTTGTCTGGGGTAAAAGTCATGTCACTGTGAAGGGTTTTCTCCCTACAGGAATATGCTATGAAATACTGGCAGGACAATGGTGCCCCAGCTGAGAAACTCATTATGGGATTCCCAACGTACGGACGAACTTTCAAGCTTTCTACTACGAATACTGGGGTTGGTGCTCCGGCTTCCGGGGGTGGATCTCCTGGGGCCTATACCGGTGAATCTGGCATCTTGGCTTACTTTGAGGTAAGCATTTCAAGCAAGTTATATCTATTGCTGGTTCTTCCATGGCCCCAATTACCGTAGTGTCTGAGCGCCTATCTTTAATGTATTTGTCCTCCTGACCACCCCGTGAGGCAGGGCAGGGATATTATCCCTCTTTTACAGATTGGAAACTGAAGCACAGAGAGATTTGCCCAAGGTCACACCGGGGAGTCTGTGGTGGAGCAGAGACTTGAACCTGGGTCCCAAGCCAGTGAGCTAACCACTGTACCATCCTTCCTCCCTACAAGATTTATAGAGCAAATTTGCTTTTTTATTTTATACTTTTCTTGTATGCGACAGACATTTGTTGTAATGGACAGGACTATAGATTGTTTAAAAGTAATCTCTCCCCCCCCCCCCACTTTCTGTTTAAACTAAAATGTGTCCTCATATGTAGTGAATCTGGCTCACTGGCTGTTAATGACTTTCATTTACACAGGTTTGCACATTCTTAAAAGGAGCCACCACCAGATGGATTGAAGCGCAGAAGGTCCCATATGCCTTCAAAGACAGAGAGTGGGTCGGATATGACAATGAGAGGAGCTTTGAGATCAAGGTGGGTTCTTGTCATCTTCATGAGACCCTCATTAGAGAGCCTTGGAAACAGGAACGTAAGTGTCCCTTAGTAGATGAGACAATGCCAACTTCCGGGCAAAGGCAGGGGCCAAATCCTCAGACGATGTAAATCAGTGTGGCCCCCTAGAATTCAGTGGAATGAGGTCAATCTACACCAGCTGGGGATGTTGTCCTCTGAGCAGACCTTGTTAGGAATGGAGTGGTAGGGCTCACGAGGAAGAAGACTGAGAGCTCAAGTGGAGACATTACGTTTCTTCCTAAAGTTTATATAATTGAAATTGCACTAAAATACTATAGAAACCTCTATGGAGAAATGAATTTCTGCACTGACAAGGCCTGCACTGTGATTGGTTAGACAGGCACAACTGGGAATAACAGGAGCTTAGAGTAAGTTTCACCTGTTCTTAACAATCCCAGGTGGCTCCACCACACAAGGATGATCCTACATATATTCCACTGAAGTCTGCTCGGTACATTCTTGCTGCACTGGGCACATATGGCTGGTGTGCTGCACACTGGGGCCTTTTCGTTTATGACTGTCAATGTATTTGCATGGGCCACTTTATTGCTTAGCAGATACTATGCTTCCTCTGAAACAATTTCTGGTTATCTGGTATCAATGGAGACAAAGTTAGAGATGGAAAATACCTCCTAGAGGTCATCTGAGCCACCCCCCTCCCAATTCAATGTTGTTCCGTAAGGCACATTACTACATGCCAGTTTTACATAGCAGTGGACGTTGCACATAGCTGTCTGTTCTTTTTCTGCAGACCCAGTTCCTGAAGGAGAAGCGCTACGGAGGAGCCATGGTTTGGGTTCTTGGCATGGATGACTTCACTGGCTCTTTCTGTGGTGCAGGAGCCAACCCTCTTGTAGGGAAGCTGAAGGCTCTCCTTGGAAACTGAGAGCCAAATCATTGGACAAGGAAGGAGCCTAGCAGGGAGGGAAACATCATATTTATTGTCCAGGGACCTGATCCAATGTCCACTGAAGTCAAGGGGCGTTTTTCTATTGAGTTTAATGGGGGTTGGATCAGGCCCTAGTTGCAGAAACGACTAAAATCTGTTTTTCCTAATCTGCTTTTTTTGGATTCAGACACCTGTAAATAAATCTTGTGCTGACAAAGCTGCCACTGTGTACCAGGATGCAAGGGCCAAGCCGACATTCTGGCTGTGGAGCAGAAGTTACTGCATTCAGTCTGGTCCTTCAGACCCGTTCCATATGCTGCCATAGTCTATGTATGAACCTTCTAATTATGTATGCAATATACCAAGAGAGACCTAGCTCCAAGCCCCTTTGTCCCCAAACCTCCAAACTCTGGTGAAATTCAACATCTAGATCTAGCCCATATCTCTGTAGTGGGTCAAACTAAAACTATCAACAGCCCAGAAATTTGGGGTATCCAGAGGTGGGACCATGTTCCAGAAAGAGTTCAGATCCAGGCTTTCAGTAGATCACGTAGTCTGGCTATCCCATTTCAGTACTGCATTGATTCTGAATCTTGGGGTTGCATAAAATATGCTGTGCATGTTTTGCTTTGGAACCCTGATTTAATGTGTCTCAAAATGCTGTAGCATTCCTATAGTAAGCACTCTTAGAGTCCCCTCGGTTATAAATAAATGCAACCAAAAGCAAGACAATATTGCCTCATTCATGAGAGTGATTTGCTTTGTGTTTGCGGCACCATATGAATTCCCTTCAGTTGTCCTTCCAACACCACAAAGATGAGCTATTTTACGATTTCATCAACGCCTATTGTAGGGTGTCTTGCACCTTCCTCTGAAGCACTTGCTGTACCGGCCATTGTTGGGGACAGGATATTGGACTAGACGGGCCATTGCTCATGTCCGACTTTCACTTCCCAGGTCAGCAGGCCGCCCCTTGCAGATTGCCACCCCAAGCACCTGCTTGGAATGCTGGTGCCTGGAGCCGGCCCTGCTCCCAATGGCTGGCTAGCTCTTCTCCAGTGAATTCTTCAATCTTTTTCTAAAGCAAGTTCAAGCACACAAGAGGGAACCTGGGCCTTTCAGATAACAGCATTTGCACAGTGGTGGCACGGTGTCTGCGCCAAGGAGGAGTGGTTGATAGAGTAGGTACGGGAGAGTCCAGTGGCTGTAGAGATTGGGCCATATGTAATCTCAAGGTAACTGTTTTCCATTCCTGTGAAGGTCACTTGCATTAGTTTTTGGCATCTTGTGCATTATGGTAATACTGTATTGATCGCCCCTCTATAGAAAACCTTCAGCTCTTTCTTAAATAACTTGCTCAGGTACACATGTTCAGCACAAGCAAAGCAAGAGGCAGATGGGGTACCGTTGCTTTGGGGCCCACACATCCCATACAAGTTCTGCAACTCACGGACCAGCTGTATATCCCTCTCCAGTGGTAGGCAAAAGGGGAGTGACAAAATCACCAGTCGATACCTACTTTAGCAGCAGAACTGGAGTGGGAGGAAAATGAGGGCTTGATACCATCTTTCTGGCTATGTGGGGGCAATGTGTCAGGCTGTTTTTTGATGATATTTGTCTGTTATGTCTTATGTGATGTTTCTGTCACTGGTCAATTTATTATTATTATTTATTTTATTACTCTGATTTATAGAACCGACCAGTTTTTTTTTCAATTTTCAAAATTAAATTCAAAGAGTCTTCATGTGGCACTTATTTTCAAAAGATGAAATTTACCTCTGTCCAGAGGGCCAGCACCAAATAAGCCCTCTTTTTGGGGGCCTAAATGGGGTGCATATGGCTCGGCACAAAGGGAACGTTAAAGGTGATGACAATGGTGAAAGAGACACTTGTGTACCATATGCAATTCTGATGACAGATGAAGATGATGGCAGAGACAATGAAAGGGAGACTGACTTGGGCTGTGAAGGCAGGGAGCTGCATTTACAAAAGAGGTGACCAGGAAAATAGACAGAGGAATCGCTGCTGATGAATAGTAGGGTTGGGAGTCAAAGTGAGGATGGTTTTCCAGCCTAACTAAGAAATCCGTTCTTCCCAGGTTCACTACCATGGTGGCCACAGTCACTAGCCGCAAAACTTCCATCGACTCCGTCATTGGGTACCTCCGTCAGTATGGGTTTGATGGGATCGACCTGGGCTTTGAACATGTTTTAGGGGCTGCCCCCCCGAGGACAAGCATCACTTCACCATCTTGGTCCAGGTGAGATGCTAGTGTTTGTGCCTAACACAATGGGGCTCTGCTTGGCAAGTGGCCCTTGAGTGAGGTAAATATTTAATAATAATAATAATGTCATAAATCCCAAGGGTTCTGAGGAAAGATTAAAGCTAAAAGAGTGTGTAATTTTAATTCCACAAGTCCCAAAGAAATCTAACACACTAAAATAAATCAATCTAACCCTCTGGAAAGCTTCCTCCATTGAGAGAATATCTGAAAGATTTTATGTAGCTGACTTGGTACGTTCACTAGCTGAGTTTTTTCCCTATGAGTGTGAAGGCTCTCAGTAATGTGACCTGTGCACAAACTTCCAGGTGAATTCCTGTAACTTTACTGAAGAGTAGCAATCCCATGAATGTTGTACTGCAGCTGTTGCACAAACGAAAATGCACTGAAGTCCGTGGCTTCCGAATAAATGTATGAAAACAATATAGTGACCGGCATAATGGGATTCCCACACTATGCACAAACGTTACCTCCTTGCCCCTGATTTCCTAGAATGAATTTAGATAAATTATGCTATCAAGAAAAACTACGCATTTCTGAGTGTGATGTTGTAATAAGAGGAAGCACAGTTACTATGAGGACTGATAACAGTTTGCTTAAGAAATATCAGCAACTGCCACTAAAGCCTCTGCGTTCAGAGCTATAACCTGCCAGCTTTAGTGTGACAAGGGATTACCCTTGTATTATAATGGTTTCAGAAAGTAATCCCTGCCTGGCATGGAAATTATCTATCCATCGTAGGGTTTTATACTGTTGTCCCTCGTACATCTGAGCACCTTCCATGTAAAATCAGTATCAATAACTAAGTCTCCAATGGACTTTATGGAATTTCTGTCACTTTTCTCTGTCTGGGTAAAAGCTCTGCTTGGGATTGGGTTTTTTCTTTTTTTTTCTTTTTTTTGTTGTTGCTAGATTTTATTTATTTCCTTTTGGGGAAGCGGCAGGAGGGCTTGTGGCTAGACGGGGGTATCAATGTTGGAGGATCATCCCAGTGGTGGAATTACTAGTTTCAAAATCCATTTATTCTTTGAAAGACTTGCAAGTATGCAAGGAAGTGGGAAGAAAGAATAAAGGAAATGGACAAAAGTGCATCTTCAACCCCTTCCTAACTTTTCCCCCAAAACACATAAATGTCATGAATTCCAGCTTGTACTATAGATATGCCCTGGGGCAGCTTGCATCTCTAGGGTCTTCCAATATGCAGGACATTGCTTAAAAAAACCCAACACCTTCTATTTTTCATTAACACTAAGCAGACTTTCTAGATCCACAGCCAATGACCTTCTGGCAGCATCTGTCTTCCATCGCAATCTCTGTGAAAGAGCAACAAGTGGTATGGGCCAGAACCTAAAAGGCATTTAGGAGCCTAACTCCTGTTGATTTCAATCTACATGACTAGGAGCCTCAGGCTTATTAGGTGAACATAACCACCTGCTGCTGGCTGGAAACGCAGCACCAACACTATTACTGCCATTCCAAATATAGCCACTGGGCCTGATCCTCCACTACTTTGCTTATTCCTGCACATTCTGATTTGCTAGCCTTTTACACTCACCTTTCACTACTGTCAATCACAGTGCAAGACCCAATAGAGAATCAAACCCATTAGCATCAAAAGCCATACTGTTATTTAAACTCCGCCCACACACACACTGGAGACATACACTTTGACACTGGAGCATGTTCTAAACCTGACATTGTTTTTTTTTTTTTTTTTTTTTTTTAATAATGAAATGACACCAATTAAACCCTAATGTAAACACTGATTAGTTCTTTATGAAGTAGCCTGATTTTGGAGTCAGAGTAGCATAGCAGAGCATACATAGTGCCGCTAAAAACAGAACTGAGAAGCTTAATTGGAAAGGAAAAGATACTCTCTGATGGGTAGAACTATTCAGCTGTAGTATAAGCTCAAGTAGGCCAATCGATTCCGATGTTTCCTGAATTCTTTATCTGTAATCAGCTAAAATAGAAATAAATATTGATGGACGTAACAGCTTTTAAAAGTCGAGCACATTGTAAAACAGCGTTGAAAGCAATAGGCAAGTTTAAGAAGCCCCAGTGTGGGTCATGAGTGCGGTTTGAACATTGAATCTCTATCACTTGAGTTACAGGACTAACTCTCATTAGCTGCTAGCAGTATTAGCCTCTATGTGGATTAGCATTAGAGGAAACATGAGACATTGCACTAGCATATAATAAAAAAAAAAATGGAGGTATACCTATCTCAGAACTGGAAGGGACCAGTGAAAGGTCATGGAGTCCAGTCCCCTGCCTTCACTGGCAGGCCCAAGTACTGATTTTGCCCCAGATCCCTAAATGGCCCCCTCAAGGACTGAGCTCACAACCCTGGGTTTAGCAGGCCAATGCTCAAACCACTGAGCTATCCCTCCCCCCTTTATGAGGTTCCTTATGTCCTTAGCCCAGAATTGTCCTGTCCTAGATAACTTACAGTTTACTGTTTCAGTCCTCTCTGCAGACCCATTCTTCATAAATTAGTCCCTGCATGCCCAACTGTAACTTCATTAACAGTCATGTTTCCTTCCCATTGCTTCCAAGCCCCTTGGATTTCTAGCAATTTTCCTCTCTTTCTGTATGTACAGCATGCTGCACAGGGAGAATGACATTAGTCCCTCTGGGTATCCATACGATTTCCTTTGTCTGATGCCTTGATCAACCAAGTCCCATCTCAAGAGTAAAGAATAACTATGTGGATACCTATACATAAATTCCATACTTCTGTTCTCAGAGTCCTCCTCTCTGGCATTGGTACTAAAGACCAATCTGGAGACCCAAACTTCATTGGCCAGGTGATTTTCTTATGTGGCAGCTTGTCTGCTTCATAAGTTCCAGGTCTAAAGGAAGATGAACACAAAATATATCTCATTTCTGCAACTGATTTAGACATGGAGTTTATACTCTGCTGATTTACAAGTGCCACATTGATCCACTGGGAGATGTGTATGATATGGTCTTTGGTTCATCATACTGGGATTCTAAATCTTGGGTAGTCATTACATAAGAACGGCCATACTGGGTCAGACCAAAGATCCATCTAGCTCAGGATCCTGTCTTCTGACAGTGGCCAATGCCAGGTGCTTTAGAGGGAATGAACAGAGCAGGTAATCATCAAGTGATCCGCCCCCTGTCATCCACTCCCAGCTTCTGGCAAACAGAGGCTAGGGACACCATCCTTGCCCATCCTGGCTAATAGCCATTGATGGACCTATTCTCCATGAACTTATCTAGTTCTTTTTTGAACCCTGTTATAGTCTTGGCCTTCACAACATCCTCTGGCAAAGAGTTCCACAGGTTAACTGTGCGTTGTATGAAAAAATACTTCCTTTTGTTTGTTTTAAACCTTCTGCTTATTAATTTCATTTGGTGACCCCTGGTTCTTGTGTTATGAGGAGTAAATAACACTTCCTTATTTACTTTCTCCACATCAGTCATGATTTTATAGACCCCTATCATATCCCCCCTTAGTCATCTCTTTTCCAAGCTGAAAAGTCCCAGTTTTATTAATCTCTCCTCATACGGAAACCGTTCCATGCCCCTAATCATTTTTGTTACCTTTTTCTGAACCTTTTCCAATTCCAATATATCTTTTTTGAGATGGGATGACCACAGCTGCACGCAGTATTCAAGATGTGGGCATACTATGGATGTATATAGAGGCAATATGATATTTTCTGTATTCCTTTCTTAATGATTCCCAACATTCTGTTCATTTTTTTTTGACTGCCGCGGATAGATGAGTGGATGTTTTCAGAGAACTATCCACAATGACTCCAAGATCCCTTTCTTGAGTGGTAATAGCTAATTTAGACCCCAACATTTTATATGTATAGTTGGGATTATGTTTTCCAATGTGCATTACTTTGCATTCATCAACATTGAATTTCATCTGCCATTTTGTTGCCCAGTCACCCAGTTTTGTGAGATCCTTTTGTAACTCTTCGCAGTCTGCCTGGGACTTAGCCATCTTGAGTAGTTTTGGATTATCTGCAAATTTTGCCACCTCACTGTTTACCCCTTTTTCCAGATCATTTATGAAATAGATTAGGCATTGCTATTGGGGCAGTCCCTGGTTACATTTCTGCTCTATGTATTTGACCTCTATGTATTTGATCCAGTCCTTCCACCAGACTCAAGGTACACTGCAAACATGTCAAAAGATGAAAAAAAATGAGAGATCCCTGCAACAAATTCATAGTGGAGAGAGGTTCATGGATGCTGATTTCTAAAGGCATGCTTCTAAACATGCCATGTGAAAAGAAGATATGTAAAACAGACAACATAGTGTCTCTCTTTTGCTGTGAATATTTATTGTCTGACTATGATCTAAATAAAGCAACAGAAATCAGACTGTTCCGCTGCAGATTGTGGCTACAACCCACAAAAGCTGACTTTGTCCACTAAAATATATATATGCAATAGCAGCTTTAACTTTAATCTTTTTCTGTTGCATAGTGTTTCTGTTTCCAGAAGTATTTTTTGGAGATCACCATAACCTTGCTATTTTTTCCCAATCTATTGGTGAATATGGGGCAGTTTTTAATGCTCATGCAAATGAAGAACTTAAGACACTAACTGGAGCCTGATGTAGGTCAGCACTGATGCTGTGCAATTTCCTCTATCATGCTCAAGCAGTGGGCTTTAATGCTAACATGTTTAGCACCCTTGCTATTTGAGCCCTGAGCTTATCTTGAGTGGAGACTCAGTTTCACCAAGTTGTGCCAAAAGATTTTGTGGTTTTGTTCTGTGGTTAAATTGAAATTTACATTCTGTTTTATGAAAGCAGGATTTGGGGCCTCATTCTCCACTGCTTTGCTTCTTGTGAGATTTTCAAGATACACAACACAAGGCAGTTCGAGCACGCAGTTGCCTACCTCCCATTTGTGCCTCTGCAATGCTATCCCTTAATGTCTAGGCGGGCTTTTACCTTGCTACTAAAGGAGTGAGAAACAGATTTATGGTACCCAGGGAAAAGCTCTCTATCCAGAGCCTTCTGTGGAAATCGTGATGACTTGACGGAAAATGGGGCGTAGGCAGGCTGGAACTTTCGGTCTTTGCCCCATGCTGATTGGTGTGTTCCAGGGCCAGGAGTCTCCGTCTATTTATAAGGCAGCAGATTAAAAAAGAAAAGAAAAGAAAAAAAAGAAGTTAGCACCGGGGGCCTGATGCTCATTTACGGTCTGGCTGCTCTGACGATGTCAAGTGATTGTAAATGTAAATGTACGCACACTGCTAAAGCAGTTTAAAGTGATTTGAGTGTAAATAAGAATCAGAACAGGACCCATATATTTTGGGAATTCTGTAATTTTGTTCTGTTTTTGGATTGCTAGAGATGCTTTGGCCAAAAAGCACAAACCTTAAAGCCGGGCAGTTTTCTTGGAGGCATCTATGAAATTTTCCTACTAATCTTATATCGGTATGTGCCCTATCGCTCCTAAAATTATTATCTTCTGGGAGCAATGAAGGGATCTGAAGGTATGTAGGATATTTCTGTGGAAACCTGCAATTACCGAGCATCCAGAGTTTGGTCTGTGTTTGTCCCTTTAACTGAGCCACTCTATTTCTGAAGTGCCCATCACCATTGTTTCTAGACACCATCTGTCTAGAACATAAACAGCATCTATTTCTGATAAACATTCTCTTGGTTGAGGAAGGTAAGAACACAGAGCTACTTCAGCAGGTTAAGAAGTTCATGCAATCAAGGGGACAGAAGATTTCCTTGTATTTGGTTACTTTATCAGCTGTAGAGAGGGGATAGTTGAATAATTTCCCCACACTTCAGCATATCAGAGTAATCTATAATGAAATATATATATGCAACCGAGGGAGAAATTCAACACTGGGCAGAGGATCAGCATAAGATCCATCCATCACTTAATTTCTGTTTCTTAGGTGGAATTTAAGTGGTGAATGGAGCTAGCCTTCAGCACAAGGGTGAATTTCACCAAGAGTGAATAAATTTCTAAACTAGCAATCCTTGTAGAACTCTCTCTTATTTTTATAGAGCTGTGACTAGTAAATGAAAATGTATTTTCTCCCCAAAAAAATTCAGAGACTCCTTTTAAATTTGAGTGAACCAGGGACTAGAATTGCCAAAGAACTCAGCATCCAATGCGCACCCAGCATGCTCAGTGATTCTGAAAATCGGGCCACTTATTTAGGTGCTTAAATGGATGGAGGGATGCTTTGGAAAATCTGGTCCTACGTGCTTAATTCTGTCATCAAATATCTGCAGTAGCCAGCAAAGTGAATGGAAATTGGGCATACATATTGCAGGCACTTGTGATGGAATTACAGTGCATTCATTTTTTTAACCACCCACAGCAGCCTTGACGCACAGTAGAGAGTGCTTTCCTTACCTTGCAATCTGGTGGGAAACGTAGGGATGTTCTTGCTCCCAGTACGTAACCTTTGATGCTCTCTGGTTTATGAGTCAAGGCATATACCATGCTACTCCTCTGTATGTAAAAAGCAGAAGCGTGCTTAGTGCCAGTTATGTCGTCATTCACATCAGTTTAAGGTTTAATGCGTTTGAGCAGCTAGAGACCAAATTGTTGTTAAAGTCTCTTATCTCAAGAAAAGGCCTTTTTTCAATTTTCACTGTCACAGGTGGGATGGTCTTGTGATTAAAGCAGGAGGCAGGGAATGAGATGTGGATTCAATTCCTGGCTGTGTCACAGCCTCTGTGTGTGACTCAGGGGAAGTCACTTAATTCTTTCTGTGCCTCCGCTGGAAAATGAGGGATAATAATGCCTTCTTTTGTTTCTATTGGGTACAATTTTTTAAAGTGTTTGACTTTCAGTGAGACTTAGGCTCCTTAAGTCACATTTGATTTGAAAATGGGACTTAGGAGTCTAAATCACTTATGTGCTCTTGAAAAAAAATTCCCCTTGTCTCTATAGACAGTTTTCCAGGGCCGGGACTGTCTAATTAAATATATGTGCAGCCTCTAGCCCACGTGAGCCTCAATCTTGGTTGGTGACACAAGCTGCTACTTCATCCTACTACCCTGGGATGGGAATAGCTCTATTGCAGAACGACTCACCTCTTCATTGTCGTAACTCCCGGGCCCACGATAGGGGTCCCCAAGGACGGGGACCAGCTGGTTCCCCAGTCTGTCTGGGGCATGGTGAAAGGGGAAAATTTTCCTCCCTTGACATGATCCAAACGAGTTTCTCTTCTGTACAGCTACAGATGCAAGAAACAACAAAGATGTAGTTAGAACAAGCAAGTGGGGACCTGCCTCCACTGCATGGGGTGTGATCTGCTCAGCAGTGACAGGGGAGCCCGCGCTGGGGACTGCCAGGGGAGGCCCCTGGGAGGTGCCTGGGCTCGGGGTGGGCAGGGGAGGCCATGCTGGGCACTGCCAGGGGAGCCCCCCGGGAATTGCCCAGGGCGGAGGTGGGCAGGGGAGCCCGTGCTGGGCATGGCCAGGGGAGCCCCCCGGGGAGGTGCCGGGGCGGAGGCGGGCAGGGGAGCCCCCCGGAAGTGGCCGGGCCGGGAGGCGGGCAGGGGGAGCCCCCCGGAAGTGGCCGGGCCCGGAGGTGGGCAGGGGAGCCCGCACCCCCCCCCCCCCACGGAGGTGCCCCGGCTGGACACGGCTCTGCTCACCTGTCAGCTCCCACTCCCAGATCATGCCGCCCGCCCGTGTGTACTGCCCGTTACCATGGACACGGGAGGGGGCGGGGCCCGCACGAGCCGGCGGGCGGAGAATCCCGAGATCCCCGATCGGCGGGGACCGCGCGCGCCCCCCCGCGCTCCTGCAAGCGGGCGCCTAATGCCTCCACTCAGCGGCGCGCTGCAGCCCCAGGGACCGGGGGGCAAGTGGCCGCGGCGCCCTGCTCGCAGCAGATCCGTCCCGCAGGGATGCACCGCAGAGAGCAGATATTTGCAGGCGGAGCCGGGTCATTCATTCTCTGCTAGAGCCAAAAACAACGGCAGCCCCGGCGGAGCCCTGCAGCGCGGGGGCTGCCTGCCCTCGGGGCACTGGTGCAGGTTCTGAGCTGAGGCAAGGCGTGATTCGTGACAGCTGTTTTGTGGCCCCGCGGTCCTGTAGCTAATTGGGTCGCTGCGCTGGTCTGGCGCTCGCAGTGAGGCTGGGGATGATGGGAGGCTGCTCTGACCTGACCCATTCGGATCCGCAGTCCGCAGCGTGCAGGGTTAGGCTGAGGTTACCTAGCAAAAAGGGACTCTCAATGAAGGGTCTGAATAATATGCATCCAAGCCACAGAACATTCAGATGAGAAATACCACATGAGGCCAGTTCCTATCAGCATACTGCAATGTTTAAAAGCAGGGGTCCTGGAACAATGTGTGTAGTGTGGTGTGTGTGTGTGTGCTGAGAGCCATTGAACCAAACTGTAAACCCTGTGTGTAATGGAAACCACTTCAAGCCAGGAGATGGAGCACCTATGTTTAAAAGCATCCCTATCTGACACGCCTAACCCCCTGGCACACACAGTGTTGTAGATGCTTTCTGGATAGATAGAATCATAGAATATCAGGGTTGGAAGGGACCTCAGGAGCAGGGCCGGCTCTAACTTTTTTGCTGCCCCAAGCAGCAAAAAAAAGCCCCGCCCCCCCCCCCCCCGCCCAGCGCCGCGCCGCCGGAACCCCCTCCCCCGAGCGCCGCGCCCCGCGCCGCCCTCCCGCCGAGCGCCGCGCCGCCGGAGCACCCCCCCGCGGAATGCCGCGCCGCGCAGCCCCCCGCCACCCCAAGATTGGCCGCCCCTTACCAGGTGCCGCCCCAAGCATGTGCTTGGTTGCCTGGTGCCTGGAGCCGGCCCTGCTCAGGAGGTCATCTAGTCCAACCCCCTGCTCAAAGCGGGACCAATTCCCAACTAAATCATCCCAGCCAGGGCTTTGTCAAGCCTGACCTTAAAAACCTCTAAGGAAGGAGATTCCACCACCTCCCTAGGTAACCCATTCCAGTGCTTCACCACCCGCCTAGTGAAAAAGTTTTTCCTAATATCCAACCTGAACCTCCCCCACTGCAACTTGAGACCATTGCTCCTTGTTCTGTCATCTGCCACCACTGAGAACAGTCGAGATCCATCCTCTAGATCCATCCAATTGGTCTGGGGGGAGGGAGATTCTCCTCTTTTCTTCCCACCCCCAAGCCACTTTTAACCAGCAGTAGGAGCTGCTGTCATGGTTGTCAACGTGTGCAGTTGGGAGTAGTGGGCAGAATGCTGGATTTGGCTCCTTTTGAGAGGATTTCTTCACTCGACTTATTGGCCCAGAAATTTCCCACTGTTGTTAATATGGGTGCTGCTCCATTGCTGGGAGCAACTATGGGAGTGCTAGACAAGACTCTCACGGCCTCTGGTGTTTTTACTGTTGTGTTTCGTTCTGCTCAGCAAAGGTCTAGCTGACAGTGTGATTAAAAAACACTGTTTTAAATGGCACATTTCACACTTTGGGACACACGCATTGTTCCTTGAGAACAATATTGGTTGATTGGTTTGTGATTAAGTCTTTGGTTTGGTATCTAAATACCAGTTCATTCCTGACTTTGCTATAGACTCCACTGTGTGACCTTGGGCATGTCACTCTGTCTCTCTAAGCTCCCCAAAATGGGGATAATAAACCTTCCTTTATTTTGTCTTGTGTGCTTGTCAGCTTGACTGTAAACTCTTTGGGGGCAGGGACTGTCTCTTATTGTGTACATGTACAGCGCCTACCACAATAGGGCCCCGATCTCAGTTGGTGATCCTTTAATATAAAGAATAAAATTTCTGTCCCTGGGGGCAAATTAAAAATGCCGCATTATCTAAGAAGAAATCTAAAATAATAAAAAGTGATGCTGAAGTCACTGTCCAGCAAAACAGACAAACACACTAGGGCTTATGCTACAGGCTTTTATTTCAGAATTTTGGGGCTTCGGGGATATGCATAAAGCAATAGGGAATTTGGATCGAGTTCATCTGCTTGGAGATCCTGGTTTATGCCCAGTTGCAGCAGCTGCAGCTCGTATCAAAGACCAGGCCGGTTTGGCAGTACTGCTCATAAGTGATGCCATTCAGACAGTGCCAGAAAGCATTCCTGTTGTTGGCAACAGGGTAGAGGCCATTGGCTTTGCCAGCACAGAACCCACTGCCACCGGAGCTGCCGCCACTACCGGAGCTGCTGCCGCTACCGGAGCTTCCACTGCCACTTCCTCCGCTACTGGGAGCCTCTGTGATTGGAGCAATGGGCTGAGCAGGAGCAGTGCAGCCTGAAACAGAAAATGATGATACTTAATACAGATCGGTCTATAATGATCCATTATTTTATAACATGCCCAATCACTCTAGTATTAGATGCAGTGCTTAGAAGCAGGGCACTACCATGTACAGCCTGCTGTCTTTGAGAGGTACAGTGTGCTGGCTGAGCCTCATGATGACTGCATCAAAAACTGGAAGAAGAAGGACCTGATCCAATTCCCACTGAGATCCATGGGAATCTTTTCATTGGCGTAAGCGGGTTTTGGATTGGGTGATAAGTGGGTACCTCCGTGATGGATTCAGAGGTTCAGACTCACCTCTGTTGTAAACCTGTTGCAATCGATGGAATTACTGGGCAATCAGGGCCCAGACATGTAAAATAATCACGCTTCAAGTAAAAGGAGATTGATCTCCAAGGGGACCCACTAGAACAGCTGTTAATTTTTTTCCAGAGTGGGATGTTGTTTAGAACACAGATCTTTAAAAGGGACTGCCAGATGGCAGGGGCACCTGTAAACTAGCTCAGGCTATTTTAGCAACAGCAGTGAGTCCCCTTAGTAAACCAGTTTGTTTGTATCCCAGCAAATTTGGTCTCTCTAAAGAGCCATGATTTGACTGGAAGGTGGGGTGGGGAGTCACAAAAGGAGAACTTAATGGAGGGTGAATTGTGGGCAGGGATATAAAGTTGCTTCTCTTGAGAGGGTGTAGCTCAGCATTATATACACCAGTGGGAGTATTCAAATTCTCATCTACATCTGAGGGAAGGGTGTTAATTCTGGGAGCCCATCCTGCTGGAGTCACTCACTAGTGCTCTGCAGTCCAAGAACGTTCTTCAGGGTGTTGATCAAGGGGAATTTGCCCTGGTTGCAGAATGTGCCAGTGAAGTCATCCAGGTCAATTGTCCACACCATAGCACCACCAAAGTTGTTCTTCATTAACCACTGAGCCTGTTAAGGGCCAGGAAAGAAGCCAAGATCAGTCCAAACCCTACAAAAAAGGGACTCAGGGAACTACAGTTATGCAGAATGGGATCCCACTGGTTTTGATAGGTGAGAAGGTCCCATCGTACCTTGAGGTTGAAGCTCTTGATGTTGTCATATCCTACCCACTCAGTGCTTTGGTATGCATAGGGGACATCCTGAGGGGTATCCCACGCTTGAGTGGCTCCATTCTTCAGGAAAGTGCAGATCTAAAAACAGTGAGGGTGAAACAGAAACAGAATCTTCCATCACTGCTGCAACCGCATCGCCAATGGACAGAAAACGGAACATCAGTTTTGAAGCAACAACTCTTGTACAAAGTAGATTCACTTGTTTTCATCTCATACTTTATCGGTGGCTTTGTGGGCTCCTATACTCTGGTGTCTGTTCTCTAGCACACAGTAAACAGATGTCAGCTTTTTATTGTCAATCAATGAGGAGCTAAGCTACGAAATTTAAATTCATGTTTCATACTCTGCTTCCAGAGGTCTGGGGTGTATGGTTCCTGAGTTTTGGTTTGGGCCTAATTCTAGCAGCAACTAAGCAGAAAGAGGAAAAACAGTTAATCCATGATGGGGGTTGATTAAGTATTCATTAATATTAGATGTCACAATTGATTTTCTGTATACTCAGTTACAATTATTCCAAGAGAAGTATTTATACTCTGATTTATATGCATTGTGATGGCCTGAGATTGTTTTAACAAGCAGATATTTTTATTCAGTTGTGCACTGCAACTGCATAGCACACAAACCTCATAGTAAGCCCAGAACCCAGACTGTTTTGTGTAAGGTCCAGCAGGCCCCGGTCCTGAGGTTGGAGCGCCGACAGCAGTGTTGGATGGGTTGCTCAGGATGAAGGTGTGTCCATAGGCTGGGAATCCAACAATGAGCTTTTCAGCTGGGGCACCGTTGTTCTTCCAGTAATTCATGGCATATTCCTATAAAAACAGTCAGTGAGTTACGGACTCTGGATCACAAGTGGCAGGTAAATTCTTCCATCACTGCAGTTTTCAAGGATCAGTTCTTTGTTATTAATTTCCTATCAGAAACCTTTGGATACATTTAATTAAAATATTGGGTTTTGGGCTTAGTTCAGTTATGTCATTATAGGCCTTAAAGGATCTTGGTCAAGATATACGTACAATATTGAGATAGATATTGCTGCCAGTGTCAGCGGGGCCTTGAAACAGGGGGCTGTTCTCTCCAGTGTACCCCTCCCAAGAGCCGTGAAAGTCGTAGGTCATCACGTGGAAATAGTCCAGATACCTGAGGAGATAAAATTACCGTCACTATTGTCTTCATCTCGGAATGGTTCATTTTCTCATCAACGGTGGCTTTTCAAAGCCCAATAAGAAGCAGTGATCTAAACAGCCCCTGTATTTTTAGCATCTACTTTAAAGATTCTCTGTAGATAAAGGATGGATTTTGCTTTAAGTGCCAGAAGTTCACTACAGATACCAAATTTTTCAAACTTCAGTGGCTTAAGTCAAGCACCTAAATCCATATTGGTCTGAGTTTTCAGAGGTGCTGAGCCCCAGAGCTCCCATAGGTTTTAGTGGGTGCCCAGCACCTTTGAAAATCAGGGCTTTCTTTATTTAGGTGCCTAATTCGGCAGCCAGGCTTGAGGCTTTTGGACATGAAGCTGGTTTTCACAGTGAAATATATTCATTGTCTCGAATGTGGCCTGGGCTTTAAGCTAGGGATGAGGAGTATATCTGAAAGCATGGTACTCACTGGCCGAGCTGAGGAATCTGGTAGCCTGACTCAATGTTAGAGAGCCCTGCAGCCACAGCAGCGGTGACCAGGAGCCTGGGTTTGTTAACCTGCTTGGCTTCCTGCTCGAAGGCTTCCAGCATTTCCTAAGGCAGATTAAAAAAAAGACCCCATAATTGGTTAGGAGCAGCAACGCTGAGCACTGGTCGCCCTCAGTGTGCACCTGGTGAATTAGAAATGGCCCCGTTCCCTCCTTGAGAATTGTTACTGCAATGACTAGGCCCATTAGACTGCTCGGTTTTGTCCACCCATGTTTTGTTAATTCTGTCTGGCAATGTGAAGAAGACGGGTAAAATTTTCAAAAGCGTCTAAGTGAGTTAGGCTCCTAAGTTCCACTTTCAAAAGTGACTTAGGCACTTGAAAGCCCAAGTCCCATTGATTTTTCAATGACATTTAGACTCCTAAGGGCAGATTTTCAAAGGCACTTACGCACCTAAAGATGCAGATAGTCGCCTAGTCAGATTTTCAAAAGCACCTAAGTGGTTAGGTGCATAATTCCCATTTAAATTAAGAGGAGTTAGGTGTCTAATATACTCAGGTGTTTCTGAAAATCACACTAGGCACGTGTCGGCATTTTTACACACCTAGATACTTTTGAAAATTTGGGTCTAAGTGTTTAGGTCACCTTTGAAAATGGGGCTTTAGCTTCTAAGTCACTTACACACTTTTGAAAATGTCACCCCCCACCTTTAATATTCATCAGCTGTGAAATTACAAGTACTAAGGGCTCTTCCATATGATCATAAACCTACAGCTGATTTATGGTCAGATCCTGCATTCTTATCTATCCTATAGAATCCCATGCACATTTGCTGAGCTGAATATTAATTAATGAATAAATAATTATGCTAATATCACCAGTAGTAGGTATCATATATGCTTTTACATTTTACATGCATCTCTGGAGCATTTGTAGTGCATTGTACAAACAATGTGACTTTTTTCTTCTTCTTACTGAGGTTTCTTTCAACACTGAGGAGCTGGCTTCCTCCTTACCTGAACAAGGACGGTGAAGAGGCCCTTATCCTGAGCTGTGCTGCCTCTGGAGCCAGGGTATTCCCAGTCAAAGTCTATCCCATCGAATTCGTACTGGCGCAGGAATGTGATGACGGAGCTGATGAAGGTCTGGCGAGTCTCGGGAGTGGAAACCATCGCAGTAAATCTAGGGAGGAAAAAGGGGAAAGGAGTCAGGTTGCTGCATGGCTCACTCCCTCAAATGTTAAAAATACCAGGATGCAGTCAGAGAGAAAGGGATGGGTTGGACTTACGGAGCTGTTCCAAAATTCCATCCTCCGATAGCCAGGAGGGTCTTCAGTTGTCCGTTCCTACAAAGATTGAGATGGGGGTATGAATAAAGAACAAACGGAGGAAGTCTGGTTTGGTATTTCCCACTGTATTGTAATTGCTGTCCTGAGACAGAAGAGAGACTAGTGTGCTCTGAGATTCGTTGTGTTACCTTGCCTTACTCAGTAATACTTAGCTCTTTATAGTGGTTCTTTTATAGCCATAGAGCTCAACACACTTTACAGAGGGATAAGCATCTCATTATCCCTGTTTTACAGATGGGGACAATGAGGCAAAGAGATTGGAAGTGACTTGCCCAAGGTCATACTGCACGTTAGTGGCAGAGCCAGGAAAGGACCCCAGGTCTGATTCCTCTCCACTGTGTCACATTTCACCCCTAAGTGAGCCTTAGAAATTGATAGGCCATCTCCCAATTGATCACTCATTGTTGAAAGTAGCTCCATTTGATTTAGATCTGTATTTAATGGGAACATATTATATATAATATACATAAATAGAATATACACTTGGGTATATTGCTTTAAGTTCCCCGAAATCTATTTTGTATATAGGATCGTAGTAACTGAAGGTAAATAATGATCTAGACATGGATTCTCATGAGCTGCTGTACCATCTCCCTCTACAACAATACCTCAGATCTTCAAGGGTGGTTACTATGGTGTTTTGGGACTATGTCTAGCACTTTGGAGCAGCCAAAGAAGACACTGTCTCTAGGTTTCATGCTGAGCCCAGTGCAGGCTGGTCAGGACTTTGGGGGCTCAGCCAGCATTGTGCAGATGCCCCTGCAGTGCAGACATGATCCATAAAGCTAGCAGTCATGTGTGCTTCACTCTGGAGTCTCAGTGCCTTGTTCATAATAATGCAGAGGTTTTAAAGGATCTCTAGTATATACAGTCAGGTGTTAGTTAACGCACAAATCTATCTTTAGTCTCTTGCCATTTGGGTTACTCACTGGTTTTTCAAACCGTTGAAGGATTTGTAGAGAGTCAGGTCGTTCCATTCAATGGTAGTGATCTGATTGTTCTTCATGCCCGCAAAGGCATAGATCAGGTGAGTACAGAGGCATGGGTCGATGTTATCAGGCATGAAGCGCCCAAGTCCTGTTCTGTACTGGGCCCAGTTGGTGAAGTAGCATGTCAGCAGATAGGCAGAACCTGTTTTTGGCCAAGAGGAGGGGGAGATGTCACAGGGATATTTGTCATAATAAACTACCCCGGTTCATGAAAATGAAGCATGGCCACCAAATGGGACCTCAGGGTAGAGATGATGATGATGTTCTAAAGAGGAGCATTCTAATCCTTTAAGACCCAACTCTGAAAACCAGACACAGTGATTGCTACTTTAGTTTCAGTAAAGTCAATGCTGACAAAATAAACCATCAGGAAAAATGCAGCATTTTTGCACAGCGTAGAAACATAGGAATAGAAGACAAGGAAGGATGCTGCATAGTTCCTTCAAACTCCCCCATTTAGGCCTGGTACCAGCGTTTGTGGAACCACAATTCATAAAATGTAGAAGCTATGAATGAGCTCATGAATGTCCAGTTAATGTCTTGATGATATAATACAGATATCCTGATTTAACCCACTGAGGATACTAATGATGGAAGCAACCAAGCTCCTAATGGCAAGGTTGGATAACATTGCTAATTATGACAGGCAAACAGTATTATTTGAATTCTTAGGCATTGGTCTATTCTATTAATATGAGAGCTGATAAAAAAGGATGGAATTAAAAAAAACAGTTTTCCCCCTTTATTCAAATCTGAACATTTATCATTTTGAAAAGTCAACATTTTCAATTTCAAAAAGTGTCACCAGCTGTTTGGGTGATTTAAAAAAAACAACAACCCAAAAACAAAACTTTAAAATTTCAACCAGCTCTAGTCAATATCAATTATGGGCCCGCTTCTCCGCTCACTCACAAGGGTGTAAATCAGGAGTGATGCCACTGAAGTTAGTAGTGTTACACTATTAGTAAAACTAGTGACAGGAGAATCAGAGCCTGTCAATTTTATGTGGATTTTATACCTTTACCTTTAAAACAACAGAACAGCTCATCAGTTTTGTCTGGCGGAGGAGGAAAATGGAGCTTGGTCACTGATTGAATGTGGTGGCTTAATGCACTGTTCTGAGTGCACTGATTAAATTATGAATGTCATGCATTTGGATTTTGAGCTCTCCTTAAAGCCCATCTTGCTCCTCATACAATTTAGGTCTGTAAGGAACCACGGGTTGGGTTATATCTAAGTGTTTATATTTATTTTATGCTTTCCTGTTTTTCTATACTTGCCATTGTGGATGAGCTATCCTAAGATCATAAGCATGGCCAGACTGGGTCAGACCAATGGGTCCTTCTAGCCCAGTATCCTGTCTTCCAACAGTGGCTAATACCAGGTGCCCCAGAGGGAATGAACAGAGCAGGTAATCATCAAGTGATCCATCCCCGTCGCCCATTCCCAGCTTCACAGAATTGTTTGTTCACCATGCTCTATGTATCTCTATCTGTTCAACTGCTATCTCCTGTAGAGGGGCTATGTGAGTGGGATGTAGACGGGACATCACTGTTTTGTTTGGATCCATTTTAAATGAGCCTCAGACATTGAAAATAGTTATATAGGGCTTAATTCATGGGTGGGCCATAATACAAGTAAGATATGGTAAATACCAAAGAAAGAGCAAAGCCATTTAAGAAAAATACTCACCCAGCTGAGCATTCAGCAAAAGTGCCAGACCTGTCAAGAAAAGCAAAAGTAAAGAAACTATCTGAATAAAATGCAAAATGCACAAACAGTTCACAAGCCTAGGGCTCAAATGCCTGCAATCAGTCCCAGTCATAAGATGCCATATTGCACTCATGAATAAGACCTTCCCAAGGATTTGACCCTTGCAAATAAGTGGTCAAATCCTGCCTATGAATAAGTAATATCAATGGAAGTTGTAGATATTCAGGGATTGAATTTAGCATGCATCATTCACGGAAGATTGAATCAAATACTGTAGCTTTATTTATAAAGGTCAGATAATTGACCGATAAGTCCTGAAGATAGGAGTGATCAAATATCATGTCTCAGGCTGTTAAACTGATGCCTTAGGTGGTCAGGAAGGAATTTTCCATCCTATGCAGAGCATTGCGCAATTGGTTGGTGCATCATTGGGAAATTCTTTGACCTTCTTCCAAGCACAGGCATTGTCCACTGCTATGGGCAAAGTACTAGCCTAGATCAGTGGTTTTCAACCCTTTTGCATTTGTGGACCCCTAAAAAATTTTGAATGGAGGTGTGGACGCCTTTGGAAATCTTAGACGTAGTCTGTGCACCACAGATTGAAAACCACTGTTATAAGGTAATGACAACCTTTTGCAGACCCCTTAGACATGGCTTAATTTAGTATGGTGAATCTGATCTTCGGCACATGCTTGTATGCAGCACAGAATGAGTGCTCCGTAAGGATCTACTGATGTGCTAAGTCGCTTTGCAGAATAGAACTGCAGCTTAAAGTGATCAAAAATATAGCTGCACAGTTCTTGTGAAAATAAGGTTACGCACCAATATAAAATAATATGCATGGACTTACCGGTGAGGAGGATCAGCTTCGCCATGATTTACTTCTGTACTGATCCAATGACGTTTCTCTCGTCCTTTTATACCATGTGCCTCCTTCTTTATCACACGGTCACCTTGTCACCAAAGAGACCCGAACGATGCGGTATCTAACAAAGTTTAATGGTTAGCTAATGGATAAATCAACAAAACTTTCCAACCTCCCTTTGTAATACAATAGATGCCATTTTCTAGGTAACCTATCTTATATAATAGTCCTGCCAATGTGGAAAGGGCAGACCTAAGGAGATATAAAAGATAAGCATCAATTTTCCAATGTGCAGGTTCTTGTACTATTTTAATGTCCCTAATTAAAATGTATTGTAATGTATTATTTGCAATGCAAATAACCTTTTAATAGGTTTGTTGAATGTTACTAGATAAAACAACTGTAAATATGGTTATTTGAATGAGATTGGGGATGCCAAGAGAACCAAAGACTTTACATAACTATTGTGGTGTATTTAAACACTGTTAAAATCATAGGCTGTCACTCTAAATGTCAGGGTTTTCCCCTAGTCCTGCTTACAAGCTAGGGGGCTCTGTAGGGAAGTGTGCAAACTAGGTCTAGCAGCAGTCAGTTTGAAACCAGCCAGCCTAAAGTAAGGTGGAGTGAGCTGTACATTGCTGTTTTAGGGAGCAGCCTGCTTTGTCTCTCTCTAGTGTTGGGTTCTTGTTTTGAATTCTGAAAAATAAAGTCATGTTACGTTGCAACCTTCCAGCAAGAGTACTTCTGTTTTTATATAACTTCTCTGTGTGTATGCTATGGCATCTGCTAAGCCATCCTGCTTCCTTTAAGTGGGAGTGGGACTTGAATCCCACTTCAGCCCAGAAATCAATGGAGTTAAGCAATTTACTAATTGTAAAATGAGATCAGAATTGGGCCCAGTATCTCCATCTCTTGTGCAAAGTGAATGGTCTCCCCATGTATTATATTTGGCTGAGTTAGATTGCAAAAACCAAAATGTGAACTGGATTAATAGATTATAAACCCACAAGGGACCATTGTGATTAGTCTGACTTCCTGTCTCACACAGGCCATTACAGTGCCTTGAATTAATTCCTGTTTGAACTAGAGCAGATCTTCTAGAAAAACATCCAGTCTTGATTTAAATTTTGCCAGTGATGGAGAATCTATCACAGCCCTGGATAAATTGTTCCAATGGTTAATTACCGTCACTGTTAAAAATTTGCTCCCTTATTTCTAATCTGAATTTGTCTGGCTTCAACTTCCAGCCATTTGCCCTTGTTATAACTTTGTTTGCTGCACTGGTATTTATAAAGTGTGATTAAGTCACTCCTTAACTTTCTTGTTGATAAGTTAAATAGATCAAGCTCCATGAGTTTTTCACTATATGGCATATATTCCAATCCTTTAATCAGTTTTGTGGCTCTTCTCTAAACCCTCTCCAATTTTTCAACATCCTTCTTGAATTGTGGACACCAGAATTGGCCTCAGTATTCCGGTAGTGGTTGCACCAGTGCCAAATGCAGAGATAATATAACTTCTCTACTCTTACTTGATATTCCCGTTTATACATCCAAGGATCACATTGGCCATAGTGTTGTACTGGGAGCTCATGTTTAGCTGATTATCTACCATGACCCCCAAGTCTTTTCCAGAGTCACAGCTTCCCAGGAGAGAGTGCCCCATCCGGTAAGTATGGTCTGCATTCTTTGTTCCTAGATGTTTGACTTTACACTTGGTCATACTGAAGTGCAGGCTGTTTGCTAGCTCCCAATTTACCAAGAGATCCAGATCACTCTGAATCAGTGACCTCTCATCCTATTTATTTACCACTCCCCCAATCTTTATGTCATCTGTAAACTTCATCAGTGATAATTTGGTGTTTCCTTCCAGGTCACTGATACAAATGTTAAATAGCGTAGGGCCAAGAACTGATCCTGGTGGCACCTTACAAGAAACACACCCACTCGATGATTCCCTGTTTACAGTTAAATTTTGAGACATATCAGTTAGCCAGTTTTTAATCCATGTTGATTCTAGTTTCTTAATCTAAATGTGGTGCAGTATGAAGTCAAAAGCCTTATAGAAATCTAAGGATCTTATATTAACACTACTTCCTTTATCAACCCAATTTGTAATTTCATCAGAAAACAATATCAGCGGAGGTTTTTTGAAATCCAGATTGGACCTGAATTTTGGGGTCTCAACCCATCTGTCTTGGACTTTAAGTTTGTCATGCCTAGAGCCTTGTATTTTTATATAATCTGTTAAGTGTATGCTTTCAGGGCCATATCTTCAATTGGTGTAAATCTGTGTGGTTCCATTTAAGTCAGTGGAGTTATGCCCATTTACACTAGCAGAGGATCTGGCCCACCATGCTCCGTAAGTGATAAACATTAATCTGCTGGTGCTCAGAATTTGTCTTCATTGTGTTTAATACATTCATGGAGGCAAAGATCATGTTTGTGCCTAGACACTAAGGTGATGGGGAAAAGGGCAGGAGTGGAGAGAGAGAGAGAGAGAGAGAGACTCTTCTGCATTAAATTTGCTTGATATACTGAACAGAGTTGTTGTTACAGCACAATATAGTATAGTTAATTCTGCTCCTGGACTTTAACCACTTAGACTTATTTCTGATTTATTTAAAAAACTAGCCACTGACTTTCATTCTCTCTCTCCAGATGGGCGAGGTAGAAGTGATGTTTTCCACAACCAGACCTTAAAATTTCCTGAGCCCCAAAAGCTCTGGAGGGTTAGCAGTAGCTCCTCTGGGTTCTGTTCTAATGGGGGGAAAAGAGGGCTTGGAGTCCCAAGAGCGTAGGGTGACATCTGCTAATAGTTAAGGGCTCTGCTGTGCGTGATAGGCCCAGCCCAGGCCTGAGGGTAGTGTGGAGCCAACCTGTCCCCGTGATCCCTCCTGGAGCTCCCAGAATCAAGGTGGGACATACCTGCTAGTATGGCAACATGCTCCCCTCTCTGTGCTTGCCAGCTATACTGGCCAACACAGAGGAGTTGGGATGAGGTATTGGTCCTGTCCACTCTCTGCCCATTTGGTCTGACTTGGGCTCTCTGTGGTGCTAGGAGTGAGTGAATTCTGTGCTCTGTGGAGCATGGGGACTGCAGTTGTCCCTGGCTACAGAACAAAAGGTGTAAGGACAGGAGGCTTTTTGGTGGGCACACTCACTCAAAAGTCAAGCCCTGTCTAACCCTATTGATCTATCTGCATTCCCATTTGGAGCCCATTTGGCCAGAGGGTTGATGATTTACTGGGCTATAAAATTGATTTACTGGGTCGATATGCACCAGGAAGGCTCCTGGTCAGATGTACATTTTCTTCCCTTTTTATTTATTCCGTGGCAGGTCAGAGTGCTGCCCTACAGAAAGTCAGGTAGAGGTATTTACAGACGAGCCTCAGCATTTGCAAAGGCTGGGGTTGCAGCCTCATTGAAACTCCTGTCAGCAAGTCAATACAATTAGAGTGATAGACCAGATAACATCTCCTTTATGTGTTTTCCTTTCCTGATAGCCCAAATCACTTATTTCCCTGACAATTAATTCTCCAGATACTAGAGAGACAAAGTGTGGGAGGTAATATCTTTTATTGGACCAACTCTTGTTGGTGAGAGAGACAAGCTTTTGAGTTTATACAAAGCTTGTCTCTCTCACCAACAGAAGTTGGTCCAATAAAAGACATTACCTCAGCTGCCTTGACTCTCTAATATCCTGGAACCAACACGGCTACAACAACACTGCCTACATATCTCCAGATACTGATATTTTCCAGCTAGCAGGAATACGAATATTCACTGGCCTGTGTATGTACTGGAATTGGACGAAACTTTTGTAAGAAAGTTTGGAAGCAAGCAAAACCAATCTGTTCACCCAACAGCTCACCCACTGGATTTGCAAACCTCTTGGGGAGCTTGGGCCTGAATTTCAAGTGGCAGTTGTCTAGAACGTCTCAGTTTTGGCTGAGGTTTGCTTTGAGTTGTCAAGTTCATTTGCAACCTTAGCTCATACTGGAAATGCATTGTCACAGTTCAGGGCAACTGCATGTTATGGCCCAGCAAGGGCACCCATGCTAGGCTCCCATCTCCTCAGCCGTCACCTCTCTTGGGTGGAGACACCTGACCAGGGTTTCCCCAGGCTGCACAGTCCCGGCGTATGCTGTGAGTTCCCTCAGCAAGGCAGACTGTCCAAAGAGGCCTTGTTCCTGCACTTTGGGTTCTCCTCAGAGCCCATAAGCAGCTAGGGTTGCCAGCCATCCAGGATTGTCCTGGAGTCTCCAGGAATTAAGATTAATCTTTAATTAAAGCTTATGTCATATGACGAAATCTCCAGGAATTCGGCCAACCAAAGTTGGCAACCCTATAAACAGCCCAGGGTTCTAAGTTACCACACAGCTTTTTCTAAGCAAGCACGTCTATTGTTAAGGTGAGAACATTGCAGAGAAAACCTATTAAAACAATTAAATAACTTATATAGATGCTAATAAGCTTCCCAGAGATCACCCCCTCAGTCTCCATAAGAGCTCTGGTCAGTGTCAGTCCTTCCAACCCTTCCCTAAAAATTGGGGTCCTCTTCTTGGTCACAAGGTCCTGTCTGTTTTCTGGGTCAGGAAGCAGGCCCGGAGTAAGTTTAAACTCAGGCTATTTATCCATTCTGTTGGCCTCTGGAGAATCCAGTTTGAGCCAATATAGGTGAGCCTTCTCAGGGGTGGGACCTCTCAGGAGATGTTACAGCCTGAGTTAATTTGCCTCATCACATCCCACTGTTCTTAGTTCCTGGATGGCTGTGTTTTCCTCTCCCCCATGGAATTATGTACAAACCCTGGCCCACAATGACACACAAACTTAATACGATAGGGCAATTTCCTGAAGTATCTTTGGGAGGTCTTATCTGTCACACCCATTGTCAAGGCTGTATCCCCACTTTGAACTTTAGGGTACAAATGTAGGGGCCTGCATGAGGACTTCTAAGCTTAACTACCAGCTTAGTTCTGGTCCGCTGCCACCATTCCCTACCCTGGGAAGTTTTTAGAAACCTTTCACCAATTCCCTGGTGAATACAGATCCAAACTCCTTGGATCTTAAACAAGGAGAAATTGACCCTTCCCCCCTCCTTCCTTTCACCAACTCCTGGTGAATACAGATCCAAACCCCCTTTGGATCTTAAAACAAGGAGAAATCAATCAGGTTCTTAAAAAGAAGGCTTTTAATTAAAGAAAAAGGTAAAAATCATCTCTGTAAAATCAGTATGGAAAATAACTTTACAGGGTAATCAAACTTAAAGAGCTCAGAGGACTCCCCTCTGTTTTAGGTTCAAAGTGTAGCAAACAAAGATAAACACTCTAGTAAAAGGTACATTTACAAGTTGAGAAAACAAGTAAATCTAAGATGCCTTGCCTGGCTTTTACTTACAATTTTGAAATAAGAGAGACTTGTTTAGAAAGATGGGGAGAACCTGGATTGATGTCTGGTCCCTCTCAGTCCCAAGAGCGAACAACCCCTTAAAACAAAGAGCACACACAAAAGCCTTTCCCCCCCCCAAGATTTGAAAGTATCTTGTCCCCTTATTGGTCCTCTGGGTCAGGTGTCAGCCAGGTTACCCGAGCTTCTTAACCCTTTACAGGTAAAAGGATTTTGGAGTCTCTGACCAGGAGGGATTTTAGTACTGTACACAGGAGAGCTGTTACCCTTCCCTTTATAACTATAAAGGGAAGGGTAACAGCTCTCCTGTGTACACGCCCCCCAAAATCACAGATAGTGTTGGACGTTTGGTTCCACACGCCCCCCAAATCACAGATAGTGTTGGACGTTTGGTTCCACACTGGCTGTGATTTCTTCCTGGAGTTCTAGGAGAAAACAGAGTTAACAAGACACATGTACCTTTAGACATACTACTGATTATATAAAAACTAACAATATGTTTCATTACAAGAACAATTGTTAACCAGTTAACTCTGGGAAACTTTCCTGGGAGAGTGCATCAGCCACTTTGTTAGAAGCTCCCGAAATGTGTTGTATTTCAAAATCAAAATCTTGGAGAGCTAAACTCCACCGAAGAAGTTTTTTGTTATTTCCCTTGGCGGTATGAAGCCACTGTAGCGCAGCATGGTCTGTTTGTAGTTGGAAGCGCCGTCCCCAAACATATGGGCGTAGCTTTTCCAGCGCGTACACAATGGCGTAGCATTCCTTTTCGCTGATTGACCAGTGGCTTTCCCTCTCAGACAGTTTCCTGCTGAGAAACACGACAGGATGGAATTCTTGATCTGGTCCTTCCTGCATTAAAACTGCTCCCACGCCTCGCTCGGAAGCATCTGTGGTTACTAGGAACGGTTTGTCAAAGTCTGGGGCCCTTAGCACAGGGTCAGACATGAGTGTTGCCTTAAGCTGGTTAAAGGCCTTTTGACACTTATCAGTCCACTGAACTGCATTTGGCTGTTTCTTTCTGGTTAGGTCTGTCAGCGAGGCGGCGATTTGGCTGTTGTGTGGTACAAATCGCCTATAATATCCGGCCAAGCCTAAGAAGGATTGGACCTGTTTCTTTGACTTTGGAACCGGCCACTTTTGGATAGCATTCACTTTGGCCTGTAGGGGATTTATAGTTCCTTGACCCACCTGGTGCCCCAGGTACGTCACTCTGTTTTGGCCTATTTGACACTTTTTAGCCTTAACAGTTAGTCCTGCCTGCTGGATGCGCTCGAAGACTTTTTTCAGGTGCTCCAGGTGTTCTGTCCATGAATCAGAAAAAATGGCCACATCATCGAGGTAGGCAACTGCAGATTCTCCCAATCCCGCTAGGAGACCATCTACAAGTCTTTGGAAGGTGGCGGGTGCATTTCGCAACCCGAAAGGAAGTACACTGAATTCATACACCCCTGCCTGGGTGACGAAGGCTGAGCTTTCCTTAGCGGGTTCATCTAGTGGTACTTGCCAGTACCCTTTGGTTAAGTCTAAAGTAGAGATGAATTGGGCATGTCCCAATTTTTCCAATAGCTCATCTGTGCGTGGCATTGGATAGTTGTCAGGACGAGTTACAGCATTTAGCTTACGGTAGTCCACGCAAAAGCGTATTTCCCCATCTGGTTTGGGAACTAGAACCACTGGAGATGCCCATGCACTGGTAGAGGGGCGGATTATACCCATCTGTAGCATGTCCTGGATCTCCCTTTGTATAGCAGTTTGGGCATGAGGTGACTCCCGGTAGGGTGGGGTTCTAATTGGGTGAGCATTACCTGTGTCAATGGAGTGGTATGCCCGTTCGGTCCGTCCTGGAGTGGCTGAGAAAATCGGTGCAAAGCTTGTGCACAGCTCCTTGATCTGCTGTCGCTGCAGACGTCCCAGGGTCGTGGAGAGGTTCACCTCTTCCACGCCACCATTCCTTTCTCCTTCGTAGTAGACACCTGCAGGCCACTCCACGTCATCTGTTTCCTGGGCTGTAAACTGGCAAACGTTTAATTCTCTGGAATAAAAGGGCTTAAGAGAATTAACATGGTATACCTTAGGCTTTATGTTGGAGGTGGGGGAGGCTATGAGATAGTTAACAGCTCCTAGGCGCTCCTGGACCGTGAATGGTCCTTCCCACGACGCTTCCATTTTATGGGCCTGGAGCGCCTTTAAGACCATGACTTGGTCTCCTACTTTGAAGGACCGTTCTCTGGAATGTTTATCATACCAGGCCTTTTGCTCTTCCTGAGCATCCTTTAGGTTTTCTTTAGCAAGGGCTAAAGAGTGTCGGAGGGTGCTTTGTAGGTTGCTTACAAAGTCTAGAATGTTAGTTCCTGGAGAAGGCATAAACCCCTCCCATTGCTGCTTCACCAACTGTAATGGCCCCTTAACCTCGCGGCCATACACAAGTTCAAATGGTGAAAACCCTAAACTGGGATGTGGTACAGCCCTGTAGGCAAAAAGCAACTGCTGCAACACTAGGTCCCAATCATTGGAGTGTTCATTTACGAATTTATGTATCATGGCCCCCAAAGTTCCATTAAACCTCTCCACCAGACCATTGGTTTGATGGTGATGAGGGGTGGCAACCAAGTGATTCACCCCATGAGCTTTCCACAGGTTTTTCATGTTCCCTGCCAGGAAATTAGTTCCCGAATCTGTAAGTATGTCGGAGGGCCACCCTACCCTGGCAAAAATGTCTGCTAATGCCTGGCACACACTGTTAGACCTGGTGTTGCTTAAGGGTACAGCTTCCGGCCATCGGGTAGCAAAATCCATGAAAGTCAGTACGTACTGCTTTCCTCTGGGTGTCTTCTTTGGGAAAGGACCCAGAATATCCACAGCTACTCGCTGAAATGGGACCTCAATTATGGGTAGTGGCTGGAGAGGGGCTTTAACCTGGTCTTGGGGCTTTCCCACTCGTTGGCACACCTCACAAGACCGGACATAATTAGCAACGTCCTTGCCCATTCCCTCCCAGTGGAAGGACTTCCCCAACCGGACTTTGGTTCTGTTCACCCCAGAATGGCCACTGGGATGATCATGGGCTAAGCTCAAGAGCTTTACCCGATACTTAGTGGGAACTACCAACTGTCTTTGAGGATGCCAGTCTTCCTGGTGCCCACCAGAAAGAGTCTCCTTGTATAAAAGTCCTTGTTCTACAACAAACCGGGATCGGTTAGAAGAGCTGAGAGGCGGTGGGGTGCTCCGTGCCGCCGCCCAAGCTTTCTGAAGGCTGTCATCTGCTTCCTGCTCGGCCTGGAACTGTTCCCTTGATGCTGGAGACATCAGTTCCTCCTTGGACTGTGGACTGAGGCTTGGTCCCTCTGGAAGCGATGCAGGTGCTGGGGCTGTTTCCATTGACTGTGAACCGCTGTCCGCTGGTGCACTATGTGGTATTTCAGGCTCTGGCTGAGCCTCTTGGGTAGGGTTATCTGCTGCTTCCACCAGTTCAGACTCGCTGGTGCCCTCTGGCATTGGAGTTTTAGACGGGCTTGCAAGCGCTGGACTCAGTGCTGGCAATGGTTCTGGTGCTGGGTGCGTTGCCAGTTCCGGTTCTGGGACTGGCTTTGGCTGGGTCTCTGGGATTGGATCCACTACGGCTGTTGCAGTCGTTGGCAGGGGATCCGGTTCCACCACCGTTGTTTGGGTCTCTGGTAACACAGACGGGGCCCTGGTGGACGGCTCAGGAACAGGGATGGGGGTGAAAGCTTGCTTAGCCTGGCTGCGGGTGACTATTCCCACCCTCTTGGCTAGCTTCACATGGTTGGCCAAGTCTTCCCCCAGCAGCATGGGAATGGGATAATTGTCATAGACTGCAAAAGTCCACATTCCTGACCAGCCCTTGTACTGAACATGCAACTGGGCTGTAGGCAAGGTTACAGACTGTGACACGAAGGGTTGAATTGTCACTGTAGCCTCAGGGTTGATGAGTTTGGGGTCCACTAGGGATTGGTGGATAGTTGACACTTGTGCCCCAGTGTCCCTCCAAGCGATAACCTTCTTTCCGCCCACTCTCAAGGTTTCCCTTCGCTCCGAGGGTATGAGAGAGGCATCTGGGTCTGGGGATCTTTGGTGTGATTGGGGTGTAATGAACTGTAATCGGTTGGGGTTCTTGGGGCAGTGAGCCTTTATATGCCCCAGTTCATTACATTTAAAACATCGCCCTGCTAAGGTATCACCGGGGCGATGTTGGTTGATGGAGACTGGTGTGGTGGGGTGAGAAGGCGTCTGGGGTTTCCCTTGGGATGTGGGTGGAGCCTTGGGTTGTCCCCGGTGATAAGGTTTTGTTTCGGCTTGCCCCTTCTGATATTCGCTCCAACTGCTACTAGCTTTTTTCTTTTCTGTCACCTCCACCCATTTGGCTCCAATCTCCCCCGCCTCGGTTACAGTTTTGGGCTTCCTATCTAGGATGTACCTTTCTATTTCCTCAGGAACACCCTCTAAAAACTGCTCCATTTTTACTAGGGAAAGCAGATCTTCCAGAGATTTAACATTTGCTCCTGATACCCAGGCATCACAATTTTTGTCAATGTGGTAGGCATGCCGGGTAAATGACACCTCTGGTTTCCACCTTAGGGCTCTGAACCGCCGACGGGCATGCTCGGGTGTTAGCCCCATTCTGAGTCTGGCCTTGTTTTTAAAAAGTTCATAACTGTTCATGTGTTCCTTAGGCATTTCAGCCGCCACCTCTGCTAAGGGTCCACTGAGCTGCGGCCTCAGCTCTACCATGTACTGGTCTGCAGCGATGCTGTATCCAAGGCAGGCCCTTTCAAAATTTTCTAAGAAGGCCTCAGTATCATCGCCTGCCTTGTAGGTGGGGAATTTTCTGGGATGGGAAGTGGTACCTGGAGAGGAGTTGCTAGGATGGCCTGATGCATCCTGCTTAGCCTTTGCTGCTTCCAGTTCATGCTTCCTTTCTTTTTCTCTCGCCTCCTCTTTGGCTTTTTCCAGCTCCATCTCTCTCGTGTGCCTCCTCTTTGGCTTTCTCTTCTCTTTTATGGGCCTCCTCTTTGGCCTCCTCTTCAAGTTTTTTAATTTGAAGCAGTCTCTGATGTTTTCTTTCATTTTCTTCTGCTTCTAGTTTGGCCAGTTCTATTTTGTTAGCTACTTCTTTGGTAGTCATTTTCCTGTGTTCTTGTGCTGGGTCACCCCCTCTGCAGTTGACTGAAACTGGGATGTACTTAGCTCTGGCTGCTGCTGAGTTAACAGAGACTTTCTAACAAGCTACTCCCGAGGATGTAAAAAGAAAAAAAACAATTCAGCTTGTAAATTCCTTTTACCAGTCAAGTTTGTTTGCTTATTTGAACACTTCTCTTAACAAAGGACCTTGTTAAAAAAACTTAACACCTCTGCCTTCAGGCAAGGAGAGATACGATATGCATCTACCTTCAGCTCTGCTTTCCAAGCAGCTAGAAGGAAAAAAAAAATCTCTTACTGGCTTTTGGGTTTAAAACGATCTCCACCGCTGTGCCACCATGTCAAGGCTGTATCCCCACTTTGAACTTTAGGGTACAAATGTAGGGGCCTGCATGAGGACTTCTAAGCTTAACTACCAGCTTAGTTCTGGTCCGCTGCCACCATTCCCTACCCTGGGAAGTTTTTAGAAACCTTTCACCAATTCCCTGGTGAATACAGATCCAAACTCCTTGGATCTTAAACAAGGAGAAATTGACCCTTCCCCCCTCCTTCCTTTCACCAACTCCTGGTGAATACAGATCCAAACCCCCTTTGGATCTTAAAACAAGGAGAAATCAATCAGGTTCTTAAAAAGAAGGCTTTTAATTAAAGAAAAAGGTAAAAATCATCTCTGTAAAATCAGTATGGAAAATAACTTTACAGGGTAATCAAACTTAAAGAGCTCAGAGGACTCCCCTCTGTTTTAGGTTCAAAGTGTAGCAAACAAAGATAAACACTCTAGTAAAAGGTACATTTACAAGTTGAGAAAACAAGTAAATCTAAGACGCCTTGCCTGGCTTTTACTTACAATTTTGAAATAAGAGAGACTTGTTTAGAAAGATGGGGAGAACCTGGATTGATGTCTGGTCCCTCTCAGTCCCAAGAGCGAACAACCCCTTAAAACAAAGAGCACACACAAAAGCCTTTCCCGCCCCCAAGATTTGAAAGTATCTTGTCCCCTTATTGGTCCTCTGGGTCAGGTGTCAGCCAGGTTACCCGAGCTTCTTAACCCTTTACAGGTAAAAGGATTTTGGAGTCTCTGACCAGGAGGGATTTTAGTACTGTACACAGGAGAGCTGTTACCCTTCCCTTTATAGTTATGACACCCATGTTAACCAAAATCAAAGAAAGGATTCCCTTGAACTTCTATGAACCGCGGTTCTGCCATCAAGCAGCCAACATAACGTTGTTCACCGCAGGGCTGTGGCTCTTTTTCATATTATAATGGACCACACTGCTTAAATACATCTGTTGTGGGGAATGATGGGTATGGTGTGGGGGATCACTTGGATTTTCAGATGGGAAGGTCTCTGTCAACCCTTAAATTAAGATTTTTTTCTACCTACCTACCTACCTGTCTATCTTCCATCACTATAGTATCTGTTGGTGAGCTTGTTGTGTGTGTATTTTACCCGCAGAGCACTATGTGCTGTATAAAGCTTTGATCTCCTTGTTAGACTCCACCTTTAAACTTAACTGTGTCAGTCTATATGCTGGAGGGGTGGTTGTGAGGGGTGGGGGCGGGGCTGCAAGGCAACTGAAGGCAGAGGATCCTGCAGAGTGAGACACTCTGCCTTCTGTCACATGTGGTGATTTTTGTTGTTGTTCTTTCTTCATTGGTGGTTTTTTTTTTTTAACCCATGATAAAAATCCTTTGAAAGTGAATGGTTTGATCATTGTGTGTATGCTGTATTGTGCTCCTCTAAGGGTATGTCTACACTACGAGAGTAGTTCGATTTTACTTAAATCAAATATGTGGAATCGATATTGCAAAGTCGAACGTGTGTGTCCACACTAAGGACAGTAATTCGACTTTGTGAGTCCACACTAACGGGGAAAGCGTCGACATTGGAAGCGGTGCACTGTGGGCAGCTATCCCACAGTTCCCGCAGTCCCCGCTGCCCATTGGAATTCTGGGTCGAGCCGCCAATGCCTTCTGGGTAAAAAAAAATGTGTCGAGGGTGCTTTTGGGTAACTGTCGTCATCCATCCGTCACTACCGCCCTCCCTCCCTGAAAGCGCCGGCGGGAAATCAGTTCGCGCACTTTTCTGGTCAGTGACAGCGCGGACGCCACAGCACTGCGAGCATGGAGCCCGCTGCGACCATCGCTGCAGTTGTGGCCGTTGTCAACACCTCGCAGCTTATCATCCACCTTTCCCAGAGGCAGATGCAGAGAAATCAGGCGAGGAGGCTACGGCACCGCGGCGAGGACCTGAAGTCTGAGAGTAGCACAGACCTGTCAGAAAGCACGGGACCCAGCGCCGAGGACATCAAGGTGGCAATGGGTCATGTTGATGTTGTGGAACGGCGATTCTGGGCCCGGGAAACAAGCACGGACTGGTGGGACCGCATAGTGCTGCAGGTCTGGGATGAATCACAGTGGCTGCGAAACTTTCGCATGCGGAAGGGGACTTTCATGGAACTTTGTGAGTTGCTGTCCCCTGCCCTGAAGCGCAATGACATCCGGATGCGAGCAGCCCTGACTGTCCAGAAGCGAGTGGCCATAGCCCTCTGGAAGCTTGCAACGCCAGACAGCTACCGGTCAGTTGCGAACCACTTTGGCGTGGGCAAATCTACCATGGGGGTTGTTGTGATGCAAGTAGCCAACGCAATCGTTGAGGTACTGCTCTCAAAGGTAGTGACCCTGGGAAACGCGCAGGTCATCATAGATGGCTTCGCCGCGATGGGATTCCCAAACTGCGGTGGGGCTATAGATGGAACTCACATCCCTATCCTGGGACCGGACCACCAGGCCAGCCAGTACATCAACCGAAAGGGCTACTTTTCAATGGTGCTGCAAGCACTGGTGGACCATAGGGGACGTTTTACAAACATCAACGTCGGATGGCCGGGCAAGGTTCATGACGCTCGTGTTTTCAGGAACTCAGGTCTGTTTAGACGGCTGCAAGAAGGTATTTACTTCCCGGACCACAAAATAACTCTTGGGGATGTGGAGATGCCTATAGTCATCCTCGGGGACCCAGCCTACCCGCTAATGCCCTGGCTCATGAAGCCCTATACTGGCGCCCTGGACACTGAAAAAGAACTCTTCAACTGCCGGCTGAGCAAGTGCAGAATGGTGGTGGAGTGTGCTTTTGGCCGTCTCAAGGGGAGATGGAGAAGCTTACTGACTCGCTGTGATCTCAGCGAAACCAATATCCCCATTGTTATTGCAGCTTGCTGTGTGCTCCACAATCTCTGTGAGAGCAAGGGGGAGACCTTTATGGCGGGGTGGGAGGTTGAGGCAAATAACCTGGCTGCTGATTACGCCCAGCCAGACAGCCGGGCGATTAGAAGAGCCCAGCGGGACGCGCTGTGCATCCGGGAGGCTTTGAAAGCTAGGTTCCTGAGTGAGCAGGGTAACCTGTGACTTTTCAGTTTGTGTACAGAGAAGCTGAATCTGCCCCCGTTTCTTTACCCACTAAATGTTCAGTATCCTCTCCAGTTACATACCCCGTTCCCCCCCCTTCCAACACACGTTTAAAAATAAAATCACTTGAATTTTGTTAATGAACACCGTTTTCTTTATTACTGTTTTCGTGGGAAAGTGTTGAAACTGGGACGCAGACTGTGGTGGGGAGCGGGTGTAGTGTAGTGATGCAAATGACGCTTCTAAACTCCAGGAATGACAGGCTCCGCAGTGGTGGACTGGTGGTTTCAACGGAGCCTGCCACCCCTCCTGTTCGGGACTCGGGGGGGGGGGGGGCTATGTGACTTTGTGGCAGGGGGAGGACGGTTACAGATCCCCTGCTGCGTGGCTCTGTGATCCAGGATAAGGACCGCTGCATAAGATCTGTAACTGCCCTCCCCCGCCACAAAGTCACAGAGCACCCCCCACCCACCACAGAACACTAAAACCACCTCCCAGACTGACCAGGGTAACTAGTGACTGCAATGTGTGTGTGCCCTGCTGCTGAACCTGCCCCCGCCTCTGTACCCTGGTAAAGGTGACTGTCCTGTCCAATTACCAACCCCCCCTTCAGACAGACTCTCCTCTAAAAGAACATGATGGAAACAGTAATTAACAGAAACATATTTTTTATTAGCAACTACACATGAAACTGGGGGGTGAAACTTGGACGGGGGCTTGGGTGAGGCGGGAAGGAAAGGACTTGTCAAATTTTGGGGAATGAGAGCCTTCTAGTAGTAGAGCAGTCTGCAGGGGTGGAGTGAGAGTTTTCACGGACTCTGCCGCCCCTCCTTCCTTGGACTTTGGGTGAGGGGGGTATGGGACTTGGTGGCGGGGGAGGGCGGTTAGAGATAGACTGCAGCGGGGCTCTGTCCTCCTGCCTCCGGTCCTGCAGAACATCCACAAGGCGCCGGAGCGTGTCCGTTTGCTCCCTCATTAGTCCAAGCAGTGTTTGAGTCGCCTGCTGGTCTTCCTGCCGCCACCTCTCCTCCCGTTCCATGTGTGATCGGTGCATTTGGGACAAGTTCTCCCTCCACTGTGTCTGCTGGGCTGCCTGGGCTCGGGAGCAGCCCATAAGTTCCGAGAACATGTCCTCCCGTGTCCTCTTCTTCCTACGCCTAATCTGCGCTAGCCTCTGGGAGTGTGATGCCAGGCTGGGTTGGGAGACAGTCGCAGCTGTGGGAATGGGAAAAAGGGAGTGAATTCCTCAGAAAGATAAATTTCGTTGTGAACAAAGAACATAGTCTTTCTCTGTGAACAAGACCATGCACAGCACCTATCACATGCGCACTCAGGACAAGGTCGAAATTTCGGCCTTCGCATTCAGTGCCTGGGGTCTTGCAGTGCAGATCAGAGAAGCGGGGCAGGACACCGGAATTTCTGTAGCAGGCCGACATGGTAAGCCGTAGACTTGTGGCTGCTTAAAACTTTAATAGTAGCACTGGCCTCCTTTCACATTGAAAGCAATGCCAGTCCCTGCTGCCAGCAATCCGGCAAGCATGAGCTCTGCCCCTGTCCCACCCCCTCGCGGCTGTCCCAGGGAAAGATCCCTGTATGCTGCCCCTCTCCCGCCTCCACCGCGTGGCTGTAAACCGCCGGTTACAGTTCTGTAAAGGAACAGGCAAGCAGTCCCAATACTAACATTCCCCTACCTAATTCAAAGCAGGTCACCATGAGCGACATCACTCTGATGAGGATTTCAGAGACGGAAAAAGAAAGGATGCTTCGGGAAAGCCTGCAAAGACCAGGGCCGTATGCCGCCATGCTCTGCAGGGCAATGATCCCGGAGTACTTGCTTGTCTCCTGGCGCGGAAATGTTTGCTACTACGGAGGACCCAATAAGGCCGCTCTCCCCAGGAACCTGATGCAAAGGCTTTCCAATTACCTCCAGGAGAGCTTCGTGGAGATGTCCATGGAGGATTTCAGCTCTATCCCCGGACATATAGAGCGGATTTTACTGTAGCTGCACTGGCAGGGACTAAACGGTAGAGCGGCTTGGGCAGAACAATCATGCAAAACCGGACATTGTTAGATTTTTTTCAGTAGTTGCACTGCCAGGGACTGAACCGTTAAGGGCCTAGGGCAAAGTAATCATGCAAAACCCATTGTTAATATTGTTAATATTCCTGTTCTGTTAAAAATAAATGTTTACATGTTTAAAACACTTACTGGCTGATCCTTCCCCTGATTCTGTGTCCGGGTTAACGGCTGGGGACGGTTGGTAGGGGATCTCTGTAAGGGTGATGAAGAGATCCTGGCTGTCGGGGAAATCAGCGTTGTAAGCGCTGTCGACTGCCTCGTCCTCCTTATCTCCTTCCTCATCTTCCCCGTCCGCTAACATGTCCGAGGAACCGGCCGTCGACAATATCCCATCCTCAGAGTCCACGGTCAGTGGTGGGGTAGTGCTGGCGGCCGCACCTAAGATCGAATGCAGTGCCTCGTAGAAACGGGATGTCTGGGGCTGGGATCCGGAGCGTCCGTTTGCCTCTTTGGTCTTCTGGTAGCCTTGTCTCAGCTCCTTGATTTTCACGCGGCACTGCGTTGCATCCCGGCTGTATCCTCTCTCTGCCATGGCTTTAGAGATCTTCTCATAGATCTTTGCATTCCGTCTTTTGGAGCGCAGCTCAGAAAGCACGGACTCATCGCCCCACACAGCGATCAGATCCAAGACTTCCCGATCAGTCCATGCTGGGGCCCTCTTTCTATTCTGGGATTGCACGGCCATCTCTGCTGGAGAGCTCTGCATCGTTGCCAGTGCTGCTGAGCTCGCCACGATGTCCAAACAGGAAATGAGATTCAAACTGCCCAGGCAGGAAAAGGAATTCAAATTTTCCCGGGGCTTTTCCTGTGTGGCTGGTCAGAGCATCCGAGCTCGGACTGCTGTCCAGAGCGTCAACAGAGTGGTGCACTGTGGGATAGCTCCCGGAGCTATTAGCGTCGATTTCCATCCACACCTAGCCTAATTCGACATGGCCATGTCGAATTTAGCGCTACTCCCCTCGTTGGGGAGGAGTACAGAAGTCGAATTTAAGAGACCTGTATGTCAAACTAAATAGCTTCGTGGTGTGGACGGGTGCAGAGTTAATTCGATGTAACGGCGCTAAATTTGACATAAACTCCTAGTGTAGACCAGGCCTAACTGTGGCCCAGACACCACTAGGGGGGGACAGAGCACCACACTGAGTGGTGATGGATTACCTGTAGAGCAAGCAGAACAGGTCACACATAGAATTCCTTTGGGACCAGACTAAGGTCTTCTACTGATGATTTGATTTGACTGAGGTAGTTGAAGTATTAAAATAAGATGCTTAGCACCCCTAGCAATCTGTTAAACAATAATAATCCCTGATTTATTTGAAGGTACCATCAAAAAGACGTCCCTGAACGTCCATGGAGATAATGTCATGAATGTGACCAAAGTGCAGTCAGCTACCATGACATAGGTAGTATATTGGCAGTGCATAGCTGGAGGTTTAGTGTGAGCTTGGTGAGGATGCTAGCTTGGGTCTTGGGAGATCTGGGTTCAATTTCTGCTCCACCACAGACTTCTTGTATGATCTGGGGCCAAGTCATTTAACCTCTCTGTGCCTCAGTTTCCCATCTATAACACAGGGACAATAGCCCCACCCTGCCTCACAGTGGTGTTGTGAGGCTAGCTACATTAAAGGTTGTGAGGCGCTTGGATATTACAGTAATGTGAGCAGATTGCTTAAGGAGACCCCCACTGCTCTTAAAGAAGATGCAGTTAGTCACACAATGGGGCTTTAAAGCAAATGTGCAAATCCACAAAGCACGGACATTGGCCTGGTCTACACTACGACTTTAATTCGGATTTAGCTGCCTTAATTCGAATTAACGCTTGACCCGTCCACACAACGAAGCCATTTAATTCGAATTAAAGGGCCCTTTAATTCGATTTCTGTACTCCTCCTCGACGAGAGGAGTAGCGTCAAAATCGGTATTGTTAATCCGAATTAAGGTTAGTGTGGCCGCAATTCGATGTTATTGGCCTCCAGGAGCTATCCCACAGTGCACCATTGTGACCGCTCTGGCCAGCAATCTGAACTCGCATGCACTGGCCAGGTGGACAGGAAAAGCCCCGGGAACATTTGAATTTCATTTCCTGTTTGCACAGCGTGGAGAGCACAGGTGACCACAGAGAGCTCATCAGCACAGGTAACCATGCAGGCTGATAATCGAAAAAGAGCACCAGCATGGACCGTACAGGAGGTACTGGATTTGATCTCTATATGGGGAGAGGATTCAGTGCTAGCAGAACTGCGTTCGAAAAGACGAAATGCCAAAACTTATGAAAAAATTTCCAAGGGCATGATGGAGAGAGGCCACAATAGGGACACAGATCAGTGCCGCGTGAAAGTCAAGGAGCTCAGACAAGCCTATCAAAAAGCAAAGGAGGCAAACGGTCGCTCCGGGTCAGAGCCGCGAACATGCCGCTTCTACGCTGAGCTAAATGCATTTCTAGGGGGGGCCGCCACCACTACCCCACCTCTGACTGTGGATTCCGAGATGGGGATAATCTCATCAGGTACACCTGATGATTCCGTGGAAGGGGAAGAGGAGGAGGAGGAGGACGAGCTGGCAGAGAGCACCCAGCTCTCCGTTCTCCCCAACAGCCAGGATCTGTTTCTCACCCTGACTGAAGTACCCTCCCAAGCCTCCCAAGCCAGCACCCAAGACCATGACCCCATGGAAGGGACCTCAGGTGAGTTTACCTTTTAAAATATAAAACATGTTTTAAAAGCAAGCATTTTTAATGATTAATTTGCCCTGAGCACTTGGGATGCATTCGCAGCCAGTACAGCTACTGGAAAAGTCTGTTAACATGTCTGGGGATGGAGCGGAAATCCTCCAGGGACATCTCCATGAAGCTCTCCTGGAGGTACTCCAAAAGCCTTTGCAGAAGGTTTCTGGGCAGTGCAGCCTTATTCCGTCCTCCATGGTAGGACACTTGACCACGCCATGCTAGTAGCAAGTAATCTGGTATCATTGCCTGACAGAGCCTGGCAGCGTATGGTCCCGGTGTTTGCTGGCATTCAAGCAACATCCGTTCTTTATCTTGCTGTGTAATCCTCAGGAGAGTGATATCGCTTAGGGTAACCTGGTTGAAATAAGGGAATTTAATTAAGGGGACAGAGGTGGCCGTTCCTACTGGGCTGTTTGCCTGTGGCTGAAAAGAAATCCTTCCCTGCATTTAGCCAAGTGCAAAGGGGGGGGGGAGGATTGGCCCAGAGCTTTTCGCGTTTTGCTAGCAAGGATCTTCCCTGATACCAGCCACGCGGTGGGGGGAGGGAGAAAGCACTCATCCCAGAGAATTCATGGCGGGTGGGGGGGGGGGTGTTAGTTTGGTTCCTGCAGGGATCTTCCCTGATACCAGCCACGCGGTGGGGGGAGGGAGAAAGCACTCATCCCAGAGAATTCATGGCGGGTGTGTGTGTGGGGGGGTGTTAGTTTGGTTCCTGCAGGGATCTTCCCTGATACCAGCCACGCGGTGGGGGGAGGGAGAAAGCACTCATCCCAGAGAATTCATGGCGGGTGTGGGGGGGGGTGTTAGTTTGGTTCCTGCAGGGATCTTCCCTGATACCAGCCAGGCGGTGGGGGGAGGGAGAAAGCACTCATCCCAGAGAATTCATGGCGGGTGTGTGTGGGGGGGTGTTAGTTTGGTTCCTGCAGGGATCTTCCCTGATACCAGCCAGGCGGTGGGGGGAGGGAGAAAGCACTCATCCCAGAGAATTCATGGCGGGTGGGGGGGGGGGTGTTGTTAGTTTGGTTCCTGCAGGGATCTTCCCTGATACCAGCCAGGCGGTGGGGGGAGGGAGAAAGCACTCATCCCAGAGAATTCATGGCGGGGGGGGGGGGGGGTGTTAGTTTGGTTCCTGCAGGGATCTTCCCTGATACCAGCCACGCGGTGGGGGGAGGGAGAAAGCACTCATCCCAGAGAATTCATGGCGGGTGTGTGTGTGGGGGTGTTAGTTTGGTTCCTGCAGGGATCTTCCCTGATACCAGCCAGGCGGTGGGGGGAGGGAGAAAGCACTCATCCCAGAGAATTGGATGGGGGGGGGGGTTGTTAACCTTCAGCAGCAGAAAACAAGCTAACAGGAAAACTGCAGCACAACGGGCTTTGCTTGGTATGTGGGAAAGCAGGGCGCAGAAGCCTAAAGACAGTGGCTTACCATGGCAGCATGCAAGGTGAATTCTGTTGCCCGGACCTGCGTCTGTGATCTCTAGCAGCAAAGCCACAGGCACTCAATATTAAGAGGCAAAATGCGACCTTGCACAGAAATCACATGTGCTATGTAATGTGAATAGTATACACCGTGAAAGAGTATAAGCATTGTTCTGAAAAATGTATCTTTTAAAAAAATTCTCTCCTTTTTTCACTCCCTCCAGCAGGTGCAAATGTTTCAAGCCTCCCTACTCCTTCCCGAAGGCTATCCCAGAAAAGGCGTCGTAAAAAAAAGACGAGAGAAGAGATGTTTGCCGAAATCATGCAATCCACCAGGAGTGAAAGAGCTCATCTGAATGAGTGGAAGGAGACGGTTTGCAAGTATAGGAAAGAAGCCAGTGACTGTGAGGACAGGAGGGACCAACGTGAGGACATGAGGGACCAACGTGAGGACAGAAGGGACCAACGTGAGGAGAGGAGAGATGCTCGAGATGAGAGGTGGCGGCAGGAAGATCAGAGGAGTCGGGAAGCAACGCTGGGGCTGCTGCGTGAGCAAACAGACATGCTCCGGCGTCTGGTGGAGCTTCAGGAACGGCTGCTGGAGAACAGAGTGCCGCTACAGCCCCTGTATAACCCCCCTACCTCCTCACCATGTTCCATAGCCTCCTCACCCAGACGTTTAAGAACACGGGGGGGGAGGCTCCGTACACCCTCCCATTCCACCCCAGTGGACAGCCCAAGCAAAAGGCTGCCATTTTTTAAACCTTTTTTTACTGGGCTTTTCCTTCCCGCAGATCCTCCTCCCAAACCCCACTCAGGTTCTGTGCCGCTACAGCCCCTGTATAACCCCCCTACCTCCTCACCATGTTCCATAGCCTCCTCACCCAGACGTTTAAGAACACGGGGGGGGGGGGGGGGGAGGCTCCGTACACCCTCCCATTCCACCACAGTGGACAGCCCAAGCAAAAGGCTGCCATTTTTTTAACCTTTTTTTACTGGGCTTTTCCTTCCCGCTGATCCTCCTCCCAAACCCCACTCAGGTTCTCTCCCTCTTTTTATAATCAATTAATAAAGAATAAATGATTTTTAAACAATGGTGACTTTATTTCCTTTGAAAGCAAGCTGGGGGAAGGGGGAGGGTGGGTTCCTTACAGAGAATGAGTCAATAAATGGGGCGGGTTTTCAGGAAGGATAAACAAACATAAATTTCACACTGTAGCCTGGCCAGTCATGAAACTGGTTTTCAAAGCTTCCCTAATGCGCAGCACTTCATCGTGTGCTCTTCTAATCGCCCTGGTGTCTGGCTGCGAGTAATCAGCAGCCAGGCGATTTGCCTCAGCCTCCCACCCTGCCATAAAGGTCTCCCCCTTGCTCTCACAGAGATTGTGAAGCACACAGCAAGCAGTAATAACAATGGGGATATTGGTTTGGCTGAGGTCTGAGCGAGTCAATAAGGATCGCCAGCGACCTTTTAAACGGCCAAATGCACATTCTACCACCATTCTGCACTTGCTCAGCCTGTAGTTGAACAACTCCTGACTACTGTCCAGGCTGCCTGTGTATGGCTTCATGAGCCATGGCATTAAGGGGTAGGCTGGGTCCCCAAGAATAACAATTGGCATTTCAACATCCCCCACGGTTATTTTCTGGTCCGGAAAGTAAGTCCCTTGCTGCAGCCGTTTAAACAGATTGGTGTTCCTGAAGACGCGAGCGTCATGAACCCTTCCCGGCCAGCCCACATGGATGTTGGTGAAACGTCCCTTGTGATCCACAAGTGCTTGCAGCACCATTGAGAAGTACCCCTTGCGGTTTATGTACTGGGTACCCTGGTGCTCCGGTGCCAAGATAGGAATATGGGTTCCATCTATTGCCCCACCACAGTTAGGGAATCCCATTGCAGCAAAGCCATCCACTATGACCTGCACATTTCCCAGAGTCACTACCTTTCGTAGCAGCACCTCCGTGATTGCTTTGGCTACTTGCATCACAGCAGCCCCCACAGTAGATTTGCCCACTCCAAATTGATTCCCGACTGACCGGTAGCTGTCTGGCGTTGCAAGCTTCCACAGGGCTATCGCCACTCGCTTCTCAACTGTGAGGGCTGCTCTCATCTTGGTATTCTGGCGCTTCAGGGCAGGGGAAAGCAAGTCACAAAGTTCCATGAAAGTGCCCTTACGCATGCGAAAGTTTCTCAGCCACTGGGAATCGTCCCACACCTGCAACACTATGCGGTCCCACCAGTCTGTGCTTGTTTCCCGGGCCCAGAATCGGCGTTCCAAGCCTATAACCTGGCCCATTAACATCATAATCTCCAAAGCACCGGGGCCCGCGGTCTCAGAGAATTCTGTGTCCGTATCCATGTCCTCATCACGCTGGTCGCTGCGCTGCAATCGCCGCCTCCTCCTCCTCGCCTCTTTTTTCTGGTCCTGTGTAAGCATAAACTCCACGAGAACGCGCGAGGTGTTTATAATGTTCAAGACTGCGTTCTGGAGCACAACGGGATCCATGCTTGCTGCGGAATGGAGTCTGCAGAGTTCACTCAGGAAAAAAGGCGCGAAATGGTTGTCTGCCGTTGCTTTCAGGGAGGGAGGGGGAGGCTGTACCCAGAACTACCTGCGACAATGTTTTTTGCCCCATCATGCACTGGGGTCTCAACCCAGAATTCCAAGGGGGGTGGAGACTGCGGGAACTATGGGATAGCTATGTAAAAGCTACCCACAATGCAACGCTCTGGAAATCGATGCTACTACGGTAGCTTGGACGCACACCACCGAATTAATGGAGCCTAGTGTGGCCGAATACATTCGAATTTATAAAATCGGTTTCCTAAATTCAAATTATATAAATTCGGATTAATCCTGTAGTGTAGACATACCCATTGTTACAACAGTGCCCGAACCCCGAGCTCAGGCATTACAGCTTCCTAGTACCCATTAATCGAAGGTCCCACACAGCTCAGGAAAATTCCACACAGTGCTTTACCATTGAGGAAGTATTTTACCAGTGCTGGTGAAGTGCTCCCTGTGTGAAATTCACTCGTGTGCAGAAGGCCAGCACAAGGCTTCTGACAAGCCCCACTTAAGCCCTATTTTGAGGATTGCAGTGATGCATAAACCTTGTGCCGGGGCTCCTTTTCGCAGGAATTCAGCCTCTATGAATAGGACCAAACACTGCACGAGATTGTTGCTGTCTATTTTAAAAAGTGGACATTTGAAGCCGTGTACATTTGCTCAGTAAAGGAGAAAAAGGCTTCCCCTAATGAAAGCCAAGAAAGAGAGAGAGCGGCTGCATGGTCCATGGATTCTATTCCTAACTCTGCCACTGACCGGCTTCTGTGACTTGGGACAAGTCACTTCACCTCTCTCTGTACATGTCTCACTTTCTCTCTCTTGTCCTTTTAGATTGTAAGCTCTCTGGGGCAGGGTCTGTCTCTTACTCTGTGTATATATAGCACCCAGCGCAATGGGGCCCTCATCTCTGATGGTGTCTCTGGGTATTACAGTGACACAAATAATACATAACGAAGGTATTTCATAATGCTGAAACTGACTCTAAGGCTACATCTACACTACGAGTAAGGGGTGTGATTACACTGCTCATGTACACATATTTGTGCTAGCTCTCATCAAGCTAGCCTGGGTATAAACAGCAGTGTAGCCCCGGTAGCTCCGGGGTTGGCAGCTGAGTACCCACCTGTGTCATGCAGGTTTGTGTACTTGGCACAGCTCAGCCGTGCTACCGCTGCTACTAAGGACACACTGCTATTAATACTCAGGCTAGCTTGATGAAGAGGGGAGGGGAATCACACCCTCGCTCCTCATGTAGACATAGCCTAAATGCTAAAAGAAACAAGAGGCCGAGAGCGCGAAGACTTAGAAAAATAAGAGTGAAACTGGAATTCGGGTACAAATTCTTCCCAGCAAGAGGGGTAGACCAAGGCCATGGGTATAAGCGTATTTAAATGTTGGGTACTATTATGGAAAGAAAAGGGACGGAAGATGAGAAAGCGGGGATGTGGGAGTGAGAAAAGGGGAACTAGCTTATTGGGCCAATTGATCTCTTTGTGCCCAGAAAATCCTTCTGTTCTTTTTTACTTCCGATGATGAGCCTTGTGGAGAACTGGGAAATATCTGTCGGATGGTTTATGAATATTGTGCAGGTGTCGGTGTATTTGTTTGTGGGGGGGTTACTCGCTCTCTGGAGTGAGATCAAAAGGGGGGGCTGGTTAAGGAGACCAAGCAGGAAAGGCAACACAGTGGGCTAGAAAAGGAGCATCCCAACAAGCACAATCACCAGGTGAATAGTTTTTAAGAGGCAACTTCTGGGCCCCAACCCTGGTTATATCATAGCTGTTTTGCCAGGGCTCAGAAGCTGGAGGTCAGAAGATACCAATCCGCCCTGTAGAAAGGGAGGGGGAAGTTGCCAGCTCTTGCAGGCTGACATAGCTCTGATGAAGAATCAGTCTGCAGCAAGCAGGCTGTAACGTGGCCCCCAAGAAAACAGGGAGGCACCAAGCCTAAGTGATGTCTCCCTAGAGGTTTGAGGGGAATGCCAAATATAGGTAACACAATATGCATCTAGCTTGTTTTAAATCCATTTCTCTGAGAGCTTTGCACTTTTGGACCAATAAATCATACTTGGTTTTGAACAAGCTGCTAATTTGTCATTGAAAACTATTACTGTTCCCAGGCTCCTGAAAGGAAACTCTTGCAGGTGCCAAGCCTGTCGAGTCTGTTGGGAACACATTTGGCAACTAGCGGATGTATCCTGGACACGCAGCTGGAGAGTGGCTGAATCAAGGGGTCCCACCCCAAAAAGAAGTGGAAGCATGGACTTGTCATTTGAAAGGGGTACACTTGGGACTAGAAAAGGGTCTCAGAAGGGGCAGCCTATGTAGGGACTGTGACTGGCTTTACTGCCCCTTCTGCAGGACTCAGGAGTGTGTCGGGGCCTGTGAGAATATTTACGGAAGAGACAACATTCAGGGAGTGCACAGTAATAATTTAACTGTGTTTAGATTCTAGGTCTCTGTGACAGAATACACCACTGTATTCACACCCTACACAGTATTGTAATAATCTTTGTACAAAGTATGCCTTTTAAGGTATCATTTGAAAACTCATAATTTGCTGATCATTATTGTCCCGGTAAAATATGTGTGGCAACATTGTATGTGAAGTTATAAAATTTCTCTGTGTGGTGTTATTAACTTGTGTTCCAAACCCCACAGCCTTGCCCAAACAGAAGATGGCAAAGAGGTCTGTCCTAAACAAAGGAATGTGTGCTCTGCTTAATTTATATTTAAGCAGTAAACAGGGTCATCAAGCAGGAAGGGAAGACAAAGGAAGTTCAAACAGGTGAAAAAAACAGTAGGGAACATCCTTCCACACAGACTCTCTCTTAGTGCCCAGCTGGAAATGTTTTTCAAGAAGGGGACTGAAATAATAAAAAGGAGGGGCAAACACTCCAAGGGACCTCCCTATCTCTCCCAGCCCACTGCATTCACTGCACCTGAAGAAGCAAATGAAGAGTATGTTGGGCACTCGGGGAGGGGCCCTGACTGGACAGTTTGGTCGGTAAGACTGCTGAAAGCATGTGGTGAGAAACTTTGCTTGAATCTGATAAAATTTGTTAAGCTAGGCATTAGTAAGCATTTTATCTTTATTTTTCTTTTAACTATTTCTGATTTTTATGCCTCATTACTTGTGCTCACTTAAAATCTATCCCTCGGTAGTTAATAAACTTGTTTTACTGTTTTATCTAATCCAGTGTGTTTAAATGGAAGTATCTGGGGAAGTATTTCAGATAATAAGCTGGCGTATTATTCCATAAAGGAATAACAGACTTAAAATATTTGCATTGTCTAGGAGGCAGTTGGGCCGTGCAGGACATATATTTCTGGCGGGAAATCTGCGACTGGTGGTGTGTTGGGGTCACCCTGCAGTAGAACTAAGGCTGGTGAGAGCCAAAGTGTAGTCCAAGTGTGGCTGGCAGGCTGCTGTTACACACAGACTCTCAGGGCATGGCTTGCATGCTGGAAGGCTGTTTAGGAGAGGCCCAGGTGGGAGTTACTTCAGCAAGGCATTGTAAACCACCCAAGGTTGCAGGGCAGGGGTGACACAGCTACTCATTAGTCTGCATTGTACCTATGTCACAGCCTCTTTCTCCTTGTCTCCAGTTATAGACTTTTTCATCCCAGGCAGGAACTGGGTTTTTTCCCCGCTACTGATCCTTGTCTGCTCTCATTAATCTTGTCTTTCCAGGGTATAGTGTTCATGCAGCTCAGTGGCACAGTACCTTTAAAAGCCCCTTTCAAAGGCATTGCATAGTGATATGGGAACCTAGTCACATGATTGTAAGTCTACGAATGCATCGCCCTGTGATGTAAATTTATATCCCTCTATACGTGATTTTTATTATACATAATAATAAATAATTTATGGGACTGTTTGATTGAACAGTCTCGCTCATGAATGCAGCCCTTCTGAGCTGTTGTAATGCTGAGCTGGTTTTGTTATGTTATCAGCAAGAATGCAACCAGCATAGGAAGTCAGCAATTTTCTTTCGATTTTATATGTTTGGTCAAACTGAAGGACTTTCCAAACCTGTTGATCAGAGGTGTTTCATCCCTGGTCTCTATGTGCAAAGGGAAGGCAAGTGACAAGGGAGGTGTTTTCAGGGGAGATCCACTTTGTTTTATTGTAATAGTTTCATGCCCTCGGTGTGACTGTCTGTCTACCTGCCTGTAAAGCGCCAGCCCAACTTTGGGTGCCATATAAATAAATATAGGAGACGTCCAGCTCCTGAACTGGGTCTGGGATCCAAATACCCTTGATGTCCGGGGCTGTGGAGATCCCATGGATGGGTTCGCAACCATCCTTGTTTCAGGTGTCACTTCAAGCAGACCACATAGCACTATGGAAGCACTCAAAGTGCTAGAGGAGTTAACAAACCACAGAGGGTGCGGCTATTGTTTTTGCTGAATGCTTTATTTCATCATAATGAATTTGTGGAATTTTGGTCAGATCCCAGGATGGTTAATTAGTTATCGTAACCTGATCGGTTCATGCCCAGTTGCAGCAGGAGCAGCTGGAGTCGAAGACCAGGCCAGCCTGGCAATTTTGCAGGTAGGTTTTCCCATTCACGCAGTGGTAGAAGCTGTTACTGTTAGATGGATCTGGGTAGAGGCCACTGGCCTTGCTAGCACAGAAGCCAGTGCCACCAGAGCTGCTTGGGCTGCTGCCTGAACCACTGCTGGGGTTGCTACCGGAACTGCCACTCCCGCTTCCACTTCCGCTACTGGGAGCTTCTGTGATTGGAGCAATGGGCTGAGCAGGGGCGGTGCAGCCTGAAATAAAAGCAGATCATGACGATTCCATGATGATTCTACCAGGAAATGGGCCAGGTTTGCACTTCGTTCAGGATGAGCGATCTATCTACCCACCCGTTTTCATGGCCCCCACCATTTCAGCAGTGAAGGAGTCCCAAGAAACACATTTTAGTTCCTGAATTCATATTTGCTGAAGTTGGGCTAAAATCAGATCTGGGCTTCTGATTGCTTCATTATAAACAGGAAACTAAACCATTACATTCAGATTTGGATCCAGTTTCAGCTTCCCAAAGGATCCCAAAGTTTAGGTGTATTCACTCCTGAACTGCAGCAGCCCCGTCTTCCCCACTCCTACGTCCTCCCCACAGCTCTGTTAGTAGAGCTCAGTCTCAATCCTGCTGTTCCAGCCCCTGTCTAATCGTGGGCAGATACTATCAATCGTACTGAACTGTGAACTGTTTTTGCCCTGTGACCTCAGAAGACTGAAAGCCATGTTTTCAGATCATTAATCATGACGTGGATTGAACTAAGTCTCAGGGAGATGAAAAGCCGTAGAGTTAGTCCCCTGTGTCACTTTACTATCTGACTTTGCACCTAACTCTATGGCATTCCCGCAAAGGGGAAAGGGTAGAAATGTTCTAAAATAAGGAGTTGTGGATGCATCTGAAGAAGTGAGGTTTTTTACCCACAAAAGCGTATGCCCAAATAAATCTGTTAGTCTTTAAGGTGCCACCGGACTCCTTGTTGTTTCTGTCTATATCTTATTACTCTTGAGAGAGTGGCTATTCAGGGGGTGCATTGAATCAGGCCGAAAGCAATATTATACACCCCTGCTAGCATTCAGATTTTCATCTCTATGTGTGACCAGGGAGTTAATTCTGGGAGCCCATCCTGCTGGAGTCACTCACTAGTGCTCTGCAGTCCAAGAGCCGTCTTCAGCGTGTTGATCAGGGGGAATTTGCCCTGGTTGCAGAACGTGCCAGTGAAGTCATCCAGGTCCAGAGACCAAACCATAGCGCCTCCAAAGTTATTCTTCATCAGCCACTGAGCCTGTTAAGTGCCAGGAAAGAAGCTAAAATCAGCCCAGATGCTAATGCTGAATGGAAGCCTCGCCTGGCACTAGTTACACCAGAATGTCTCACCATACCTTGATGTTGAAGCTCTTGATGTTGTCATATCCAAGCCACTCATTGCCCTTGTAGGCATAGGGGACATCCTGAGGAGTATCCCAAGCCTGGGTGGCTCCATTCTTCAGGAAAGTGCAGATCTAAGCAAGGTGGAAGTGAGAATTTTAACAAGTGTCCCATAAAAAAAGAACAAGTCCAAAGTGTGACAATTTCTTTGACTTACTCATTAATTATGACCATAAGTATTGTCTCTAAGGATTTGTACTCCTTAATCAGCTTCATTTAAATTAATTTAAATAACACCAAGAGGTGATGTGGAAGAATTAGACACACTGCAGGGAAAAGAATTAGAGTAGGCTCCCTGATTGCTTTACCTTGTGGACTCAGTAATTAATAATCAGTTAATTTACCCATTGTATCTAATAAGGCATTTATGGTGTGCAAGGATGAGGGTGCATTTTATTCTGTTTCTGACACATTCAGCTGAAATTAGCTAGAGTAATATAGTCTATTTTTAAATCAGGCAGAATAAATCACTAAAAATAAGGTATTCTGTGAATCTAGATCCTTGTTTCTCTTCTCTTTGTCCATGAACAAACTGTAATTTTTTATGAATTAGTTAGCTAGTTGCAATTAGTCAATGGGAGCTTTTGTTAGAATTCATTTCAGTCTATGACTCACTGGCTAACAGTTCTCCGTGAGTATTAGTGATTTAATAGTTGTGTGAGATGAGCGAGCACACATGCCTCATAGTAAGCCCAGAACCCAGATTGTCTTGTGTAAGGTCCAGCAGGCCCTGGTCCTGAGGTTGGAGCACCGACAGCAGTGTTGGATGGGTTGCTCAGGATGAAGGTGTGTCCGTAGGTTGGGAATCCAACAATGAGCTTCTCAGCTGGAGCACCGTTGTCCTTCCAGTAATTCACGGCATAGTCCTATAGGCAACAGACAAGTTAGTCTCTCCAAGGAATTGCAGACTGCAATGTTAATTCCTACATCTCTGCAATTGTAAAGGCTGATGTCATTACAGACCAAAAGGACCCTGGCCCTAAGCTTTCAAGATATACTTACAACATTGAAGTAGACATTGCTACCGGTGTCAGCCGGGCCTTTGTAGAGAGGGCTGTTCTCTCCAGTGTATCCTTCCCAGGAGCCATGGAAGTCGTAGGTCATCACATGGAAGTAGTCCAGATACCTGTGGGGATCATTACATACATTTATCTCCAATCCTTTTTAACCCACGGAATGGTTCATTGACCTGTTAGTGCTGGCTCCACAGTGGTGCCACTGGTCATGCTCCCACTTCCTGCATGCATGGCTTCTCCACAGCCTACCCCTCTTCTCCTGCACAGTGGTTCTACTCCTCTTTGGGTCTTGTGCGCCCTTAGGATGGGATGAGGATTTAACCCATAGTGCCAATGAGTGCTTAGAACTAGATGGTAGGTGCAGTTGTGTGCTCTGAGGAAACCCTTCATAGGCTCAGTGCACATACCAAAACAGGGGTGACCCAATGACTTGCCCTGCTATTCAACAGCTGAACATCAGATCCTTGTGCCGATGTCTAGGATGTCAATTTATCTTCTGAAGTGGAACTGTCCCCATAACAGTATCCAAGTGTTGGTAATGACTAAGATAGAGGCCAAGTTCTGACCTACCTCCCCCTGCTTGGGAGCAGCCATAGGATGGGTATTTGCCTTTATCAGATGTTAAAAGATTTAAAAAGGGGACAACCCAGCCATCTGAGAGTGTGGTACTCACTGGCCGAGCTGAGGAATCTGGTAGCCTGACTCAATGTTAGAGAGCCCTGCAGCCACAGCAGCGGTGACCAGGAGCCTGGGTTTGTTAATCTGCTTGGCTTCCTGCTCGAAGGCTTCCAGCATTTCCTAGGAGATGGCAAGGAAAAGATTAATGACTCCCTACCACCACCACGGCTGAGTCCTCATGGCCTTCAAAGTTCTGAACAGAGAAGTGCTCAAACAGCCTCCAACCCCCTTTCTGTCTCCAGTTTGTGTTCTTGAGACCCTCCCATCCAGTGCAACCAAAGGAACGCCTGTTTCATACTGTGATATTGGGGATGGAATTAAAGTCATTTGTCTGCTCTTAGGAACTTTTAATACATTAGGTGAAGGAACCTTGTTACTGTCAAATATACTGAAATTGTGACTCTCGATGCTTTCAGCTATTTTGGTTGGAGTCTCTTACACTAAGGACCAGATAGTCCGCTAATGGAAACATCAGGTGAGGATATGTTATTTGTATTGTAGTGGAGAGTGCTGCAATGAGATTGTCTCAATGGTCTCCCTCATGAAAAGCAGATGTGTACCTTGTCTTAAATCAATAAATCGAACTCATCCAAGGTTTCTTCTGAATTAACACAGAATCTGGTTCACTGAGATTCTGATCTGCTGTGCCTTACCCTGAATGTCATTCCACATGAATTTCCTTCTGGCTTCTCATTAGCTAATATCTGATTTCCACCTTACCTGGACCAGGACGGTGAAGAGAGCCTTGTCCTGAGCTGTGCTGCCTCTGGAGCCAGGGTATTCCCAGTCAAAGTCCAGTCCGTCAAATTCATACTGGCGCAGGAATGTGATGACAGAGTTGATGAAGGTCTGGCGGTTTTGAGGTGTGGAAACCATTGCACTAAATCTAGGGAAGCAGAGGAGAAAAGAGTCAGTGGAAGAAGCTGTTGATTGTTTCCATCTATCTTTGCAATACCATGATGCAGCCACAGGAAGTGGATGGGTTGGACTTACGGTGCTGTTCCGAAATTCCAGCCTCCGATAGCCAGAAGAGTCTTCAGTTGTCCGTTCCTGCAAAGGAAGGAATTAAAAAAAAAAGTTTCACAACAGGTAAAAATATTTAAGCCTATTTCTAGTCATAAAGGAAGGGCCAATTTAAACGATTGCCCTCTTGCTACTCTTAATAATGAGTGACCTATTTGCCGCCTTAAGCTGTATTCCCTTGTTACATGGTCTGATGACTAAACCAAGACTAGATTTAGGCCCACCCTTAAATCCACAGTGGCTCAATACTTGTGAGCTGACATGTACTCTCATCTTTGCGGCCTGCTTCGTTTCGTTGTATTCTCTCAACCAGCGCCTGAGCTAGAAATGTCATTGATCTGCACTTGATCAAGCTGCTCTCTCTGTCTATGTGGAGAGCGATTTATTGCCTATGGTCCTCTAGACTTGGACCATTTTGGAACAGGGAGGTTGCTACATGAACTTCACTGGACATCTGTGGGTGGGTATTATTGCTGTCCACTGTAGAGCTGGTCTGTGACTTACTTGCCCCTAAGAAGCAAGACAAGGGATTCCTCTTTATTCTAGATACCTACTGGTTTTTCAAGCCATTGAAGGATTTGTAGAGTGTCACATCATTCCATTCAATGGTGGTGATCTGATTGTTGGACATTCCAGCGAAGGCATAGATCAGGTGAGTACACAGGCATGGGTCAATGTTGTCAGGTTTGAACTTCCCAAGGCCTGGTCTATATTGGCCCCAGTTGGTGAAATAACATGTCAGCAGATAAGCAGAGCCTGAAGAGAAGAGGGGGAGATGTCATAGGGGAGTTTGCCATGAAGAGCAGAACAAAATAATATGAGAAAACTCAACCCTGTAAAAAATTGTAGTGCGTTCTTCTTCACTATACTAGACAGAAGGTACCAATTGGGCCTTAGTGTATGTTGCAAATCTTCCATGATCATTTTATGTTGTACTCAGAGACAGTGCCACTGGGGTAAGTTGTTTTAAGAATGTAGTAAATAAAGACAGACAGTCCTAGCTGCAGATTATCTAAATTGACTGATGGAAAATTTCCTTGTGATCTAAGAAGTCACTCAGGCTAACCTAGGGTGTTCAACCTTACACAAGAATTGGCTCTCTGAGAAAAAGTTTTGATTTCATCTTCCTTCTACTTTTCTTTCATTAAACCCTTCAAGCTAGGAGCTTGTCAGAAATTAAGAGTGTTGGTTTGGGATTTGGAATTGACCTTGTTTCTATGAGGCTACTGCTGAGTGGCTTAGCAAAATGCCAACTTTCTTTATTTTTTTTTTAAATCAGGGGTAGGCAACCTATGGCACGTGTGCCAAAGGTGGCACACGAGCTGATTTTCAGTGGCACTCATACTGCCCGGGTCCTGGCCACCGGTCCAGGGGGCTCTGCGTTTTAATTTAATTTTAAATGAAGCTTCTTAAACATTTTAAAAACCTTATTTACTTTACATACAACAATAGTTTAGTTATATATTATAGACTTATAGAAAGAGATCTTCTAAAAACGTTAAAATGTATTACTGGCACGCAAAACCTTAAATTAGAGTGATTAAATGAAGACTCGGCACACCACTTCTGAAAGGTTGCGACCCCTGATTTAAATGGTGGATTCCTCTTCTTGTTCTACAACATAACAGGCCACATTCATTCCTGATGGGACACTACTGAAGACTGCAGAGATTTGGGGAAGCCCCCTTAGTTTGTCAATGGTACCTGTTTCTTTTATACCTTTTCTTAATCTGCCTTAGAAAGAAAGCTACTCAGTACTCTAGTGTTTTATTAAAAGTTGACTACCAACCAGGTTCTAGTATGAGCCTTACATAATGCTTTAATAAGTTAAATACATTAACTTAAATAGATAGAAAGGGCATACATTGATTGTATGCTATCTATCTATCTATCTATCTATCTATCTATCTATCTATCTATCTATCTATCTATCTATCTATCTATCTATCTACTTTAAGGCACATAAAAGAGTAAACTAAAAGAATACAGAATATATTAAAATATCCTCCTTTCCCAAAGGGGAAACAAAAATCATAATATGTTTTCAGAATAAAAAAAACCTCATACCTATCTGTGCATTCAGCAGGAGTGCCAAACCTTTAAAGAAAAAGAGAATAATTACAACATTAAACCTGGGAATATGCAACTACTTGACTGGTATCAGGGCTGCACCTAAAATATCTCCTGTGTCCCATTACTGTGCATTTTAAAGAATGCGAGTAGTAAAGAAAGCAACTCTTTTTGGGTCATTGACAACTTTTGAGTCTTTGAAGTGTATTTTACATTTCAGCAGCTGTGTAAACAACACTGGGAATGCATATAAAAACAATGGGAATATCAAGAAGTGTGTTTATTTTTGCTTTCTAATGTTTGCTTTCTAACAGCAAGTGTTTAATAAATATATATAACTCATATCACAGATTATTATAAGGTATCATTATTATTAATACCTAGCTCTTATAAAGCACTTTTTGTCCATAGAGCTCAAAGTGCTTTACAAAGGTGGTCAGTATAAGAGTACAGAACGAGGAGGTGACTTGCTCAAGGTCACTCAGCAGGCCATGGCAGGGCTACGAATGGAACCCAGGTCTCTTGAATGCCGTGCTGGTGCTCTATCCACTAGGAAACACTGCCTCCCTCTTTGTCCCTTGCAATAGACAGTTTTCTCTCCAATTATGCATGTGGGAAAACATCTTGCTGTGTTTTTAATTAACATTTATATTTACAAACTTCCATTTTCCTTTAACTAGTCTCTTTGTAAGTCTTTTAAAACATCTCTCTCTCTCTCTCTTTTCACATTTTAGCTTTGCTCAGAATTTTTGCTGCACTTGTTTTTAAATTCTAGGGGTGATGCTACTTATCATTCCTGATACAGGGGTTCTGGGCCATACATCAAATCATGTGAGTTTCCCTCCCCATGTGAGTTTCCCTCCCCTTCCCTCCCTCCCTTCTGGTTGGGGGACAGGGATGACCAGATAGCCAGAGTGAAAAATCGGGACACTTTTTTTCCCCAGAAGGGTGGGGGTATAGGTAGGTAAGACAAACCCCCTAATATCGGGATGCCTGGTCACCCTAGTCAGGTGTCAAAAGGGGCAGACTGCAGAAAGGCAAAGGCTTAGGCCATAACATCATGGCAGGTGACACCATCATTTCCAGTGCATTGTCACTGCCTGTGACATCAAGGTGAGGCAGGACTTCCGGCTAAGGTGCTTCCAATGACATCATGCTCATTGTCTCATCCTCCAACCTCCTGGTCATTTAGCGGGAGGTCAATATACTACTCACATAATAATACAATAAAATCCCAGCAGTATTAAATGAATCATTTCACAGGAACTCAGCTAGTTAGGCACCTACGGTTACTCCATCCCCCCCACCCCTTTAACTTTGCAGGAAAGACACCCGAGCCCTCTCTCACAACCCTGTCAAATTGTTGCCCTTCGCGTCTCAGTATGCAGTGTTGTTGTAGCTGTGTTGGCTATTAGAGAGACAAGGTGGGTGAAGTAATATCTTTTATTGGACCAACTGCCGTTGGTGAGAGAGCCAAGCTTTCGAGCTTACACGTTGCTCTTCTTCGGGACTAGGAAAGGAACGCTGTTCTCTCTCTCTAACAGCAGCTGATCCAATAAAAGATATTACCTCACTCACCTTGTCTCTCTTTGCATCTCAGGTCATTTTGGGTGTGTCTACACTTTGAGCTGTGAGTGCAATTCTCAGCTGCAGGAGACACGCCCGTGTTCACTTGGATAGAGCGAGCACACTAAAAACAGCGCTAGCTCTATAATGAGCGGTGGGAGTGGTTAGCTGCCCCATGTACATGCCACTACAAGAGAAGTTACAGAGCTGGACTTACCGGTAAGAAGCATCAACTTGGCCATCTTGCCTCTGTACTGATCCAGCCTTGCCTCTCTCTGGCTTTTATGTCATGCTTCCCTCTGGGCCGTGTGATCCTACTAGCATCAAAGCCAGGGGAAGGTTGTGGCACTTGACGATTAGCCGCACGTAACACATTCTAAAATGGAAACCAATATCTGCGGTACAATGGACCCGTTTGAGAATCTGAGTCTAAGAAAATAGTGTTATCAGTCTTTATATTTTACAGAGCTGCTGGACCCCGGTAGAAAATAGATTACAGTGTTACAGTTGTTGGGAATGCTTGTTCTACTGATTAATTTTAGATTATATAAAAGATTACACAGTACTAAATAGTTACTGTACAACCACACTGTGCGCAGGTAGTAGATATCGTGTTATATAATCTGCGTATCCAAGGATTTTCTAGTCTTGGTTCTAGTCTGGCTGGAATCAAGAAGGTGTAGGATTTTTATACCCAATTTAGTTAACCAGCTCACCTGAACCATTTTTGCCAACTAAAGGCACTTAGGGTCTGGTTCTGCTCTCAGTTATATCAATTTAAGACAAGAATAATGTTATGTGCTGGGTGACACTTCGTTGTGGGTGTGTGATTGCGCCATTCATTTAAGATAGTTGTAAGAAAGCTTTGGGGGCGGGCACAGCTAAAACAAGGCCCAGAAGCTATCTCCACTTAGGTCAGCGGTTGTCAGCAGGACTGAGTGTGTGGGAGGTGTGCGAGAACACACAGAAACTGAGAACAGACAAGAAGAGAGAGAGACAAGGTGGGTGAGGGGTAATATCTTTTATTGGACCAGCTTCTGTTGGTGAGAGAGACAGAGCTCTTTGTTAGGTCTGGGAAAGGTACCCCGAGGGTCACAGCTAAATGCAAGGTGGAACAGATTGTTGAGCATACCTAGTTAGCCCATATTCTAAGGGATCATTCAAGGTAGAGTGGCCTGTTAACACCTCTGCAGTCAAGAGGGGGTTAGTGGGTTACAGACTGTTGTAATAAGCTGTAAATCCAGTGCCTCTGTTCAGTCCATGATTCTTCAGGTCCCAGAGCTGAGGGAGAGCTCCGTGTGGTTTGAAAGCTTGTCTCTCTCACCAACAGAAGTTGGTTGAGTAGATATTACCTCACCCACTGTGTCTGTCTAATATCCTGGGACCCACACGGCTACAACTACACTGCATACAAGAACAGAAAGAGGCAAAAAGCAAGAAAGCCAAGCAGTAGCTCGTGAGCACAGTGGGTATGTCTACACTGGGATAATAAACCCGCAGCTGGCCCGACTCAGGTGGAGGGTCCCAAGCGTTCAGGCGCCAGCCTGAGCCTGAACATCCACACAACTATTTCTAGCCCCACTGCCCAAGCCTCGCCAGCCTGTGTCAGCTGACCCGGGCCAGCAGCGGCCATGCCATAGACCTTTTCCAATGTGACCCTAGAAAAAGCTAGAGAGAACGCTTTGGGGTCTGTTGGCTAAAGAGGCTTGAGCCTGTGAGCTCAGAAATTGCTCCTTTTGTTTGTGGTTCCTCCTGCACTCGGAGAAGCAGGACTTTGTCCATTTCTTGTGGGGGGGGGGTGTGCTCACCACACTCACCATGAAGGGGTTAACGTAGGCCAGAGGGGCCAATTAACCTATTAGGCTGCAAGCTCGGGGACATTTAGGCTGAGAGTTGAGCCCTAATTAATTGAATCTCATCTATGCAGGCACACGGGGGGCTGCTGTGAAAGCAGGGAGCTGGTAGGAGGAAAGGGGCTGCAATCACTTTTCCTACAACAAAGGAGAGAAAGGGATTTGGACCCAAAAGGAGGGGTTTGTCTAGCAGACCCAGAGGAAAGGGGATTGGCTAGAATGGTGGAGAATGAGAACCTGGAGTAAGCAAGGTTAGAAGTACTCCAGGGGAGGTGCAGGAAGGTTTGTGGTTGCCCAGACCTTCGCTGCTGGAGATAGGGCTCTGGACTGGAACCCTGAGTAGAGGATGGGCCTGGGTTTCCCTACCAGCCACTGAGTGAGTGGCACAAGCTGGCCAGTGAACTTGGAGGCTGTCTGGGGCCATGCTTTCTAGCTGCTAAGGGAGTGGCCCGGCCAGGGCAGTGGGCTTAAGGACTGCCTGGGATGGCGAGGAAGATGTTGATGTTACTCTGGAAGGGGAGGAATCTTTTGACTTGGCCAGAGGGCTAAGCCATGAAGTTGAGATGCTGCAGCTCCTGAGGAGCAAGAGAGAGCCCGCAGACCGAGAAAGCGAGACGACGGGCTGAGGAACTACAAGGAGAGGGCATCAGGCAGAAAGAGCTAATCCCCAGAGTGGCCAGGAGGAGGTGCTGACAAGCGGTGAGTAGAGGCCCCCATGACACCTTGTTAAAAAATAAGATTGCATCAAAGAGATTACCAGACTTCCAGTGGGAACATCCCCATGGCCCGGAAATCTGATTAGCCACTTGGGTCAAAAAAAGGGCAACAATGACTTCATTGATGTAAACAGAGCTACCCTGGTGTCAAACCGGTATAAACGTCAGCAGAATCAGGCCCTCTATTGCAGACATTAAAAAAAACATTTAAAAAATCCTTGAAAATATTTCTTTAAATGATCAATTTCTTGCTGGAGGAATGGGGACCAATTGGCAGGCCTGGAGACTGAAGTCCTGTATTGGTCCACAGACCAGGACATGGGAAGCAGCAGGGCAAGATTTAACCACATGACCCACCAGGATGCCTCAGAGCTGTACTGGACGGAGCATCTTCAGCAGTGACAGGGTAGCATTCAAGAATGAAAAAAGAGGCTATTTTTTATTTTGTGAATGCACAAGTGATCCAATAAAGGTGAAAAATGTTTCAGAAGGCCATAAGTTGACATCACACACATTTTAGCCCTTCAGCAGCATTGGGGTCAGCAGTGTGAAGTCTAGGAAGTCCTCCTGATAAACCAACACGAGATGAGCACCCAAAAGGAAGCGCCAAGTTGTGCAATGTTTGCACATCAGCTCCCCAAGTTGAGTCCACAAGTTTATTTAAGAGGCCATTTCTGCTCTTAATTTTCTGAGCTACCTTGATGAAGTGTTCTTTGTTAAGTGTATGAGCTAGATTACTCCTAAATATACTGGCTTTGGATCATAGACCAGTCGTTCTCTATTTAAGATGTTGAATTCTCATGAAGCATTGGAATGACTCAGATGGAAGCATGACAACACTGTCTTTGACACACTGGGCTTAAGTCTCTGCTTCTTACAACAGCCACTGATGGCTGCTATGTCTTAGTTCAGGTTGTCTTCAATCTTTTTGAAGGCTCTGTCTCTTGAAGCTAGGCAGTTGTCTTCTGTATACTTGAATGGCCTTGAGATTGTTGAGGGCCCCTCATTCGTCAATATGTTGAAAAAAGTTGGGGCAAGAACAGATTCCGGAGGGAGTCCCTTCTTCTGGATCCTCCGTGTACTCAATTTATTATCGAGCATCTCTTGGAATTGTCTGTTTTTGAAGCATAATTTTTGTAACTGTAACAACCCAACTATGACATCTTGACCAGCAAGCCAGTGTGCCAGGCGGTATCATAGGTGGCGGGCCAATAAAAAAACACAGCCCTGTCTTTTCCTTTTGCTGGAAGCTGTTTTCTATACAGGTGGCAAGAGCAAGAACTTGGTCACAAGTGTTCCTATTAGGTCTAAATCCTGCCTGGTCATCACCCAGAGTCTGCTCTGCTGTGGGAAAGATTCATTGCAGAATTAGTCTCTCGAGAAGTTTGTAAGCACAGCTCAGAATTTATATCTGCCAGGAGTTAGCTGGGAGGGAATGGTCCTTTCCTAGTTTTTGGTATAGCTATTGCCCTAGTTTTCTGCCATAGCTTGGGCATCAAGTAGCGCTGGAAGGGACCTCTAAGTCATCTAGTCCAGCCCTCTGCACGGAGGAAGGACCAAGTGAACATAGACCATCCCTGACAAGTTTGACCAACCTGTTTTTAAAAACCTCCAATGTTGGGAATTCCAAACCCTCCCTTGGAAGCCTATTCCAGCACTAAACTATCCTTATAATAGAAAGATTTTCCATATCTATCTTCAGTCTTCCTTGCTGAAGATTGTGCCAATTTTACTACTAGTCCTACCTTCAGCGTACATGGAGAACAATTGATTGCTGTCCTCTTTATAACAGCCCTTACCTTATTTCACTATCAGATCCCCCCTCAGTCTTCTTTTCTCAAGACTAAACATGCCCAGTATATTTACCCTTTCCTCATTAGTCAGGTTTTTTAACCCCCTTTTTTTTATCATTTGGGTTGCTGTCCTCTGGACTCTTTCAGATTTTGTCCACATCTTTCTTAAGGTGTGGTGCCCCAAACAGGACACAATAGCCTAGCTGAGGCCTCACCAGTGTGAAGTAGAGCCGGATAATTACTTCCCATGTCTTACCTACGACACGCCTGTTAATACATCCCAGAATGATATTAGTCTTTTTTACAACTGTATCACATTGCTGACTCATATTCAGTTTGTAATTTATAACCCCCAGATCCTTTCCAGCAGTGCTAGCACCTAGCCAATTATTCCCCACTTTGTATTTGTGCATTTGATTTGTCCTTCCTAAGTGTAGAACATTGCATTTGTCTTTATTGAATGTCATCTTATTGATTTCAGACCAATTCTCCAATTTGTCAAGGTAGTTTTGAATTCTTATCCTGTCCTCTAAAGTGTTTGCCACTCCCTCTCAGCTTGGGGTCATTCACAAATGTTATAAGCACACTCTTCGCTCCATTATCCAAGTCATTTATGAAAATATAGAATAGTACTGGATCCAGGACTGACCTCTGCAGGATCCCAATAGATACACCCTCCCAGTTTGCCAGCGAGTCAGTGATAACTACTCTGTGAGTATGGACCAGTTTTGCACCCACCTTATAGTAATTTCATCTAGACCGCTTTCCCTAGTTTGCTCTGAGTGTGGTTTGCAGTGAAAAGGTCTAGTCCTACTTTGCTCCAAGGTCTGTGGGGGATGCAGTGTATTTTAATGGTCCCTTTTTGGTGCTTGGCCTGCGTTTCCCCAGATGTATCACAACTGCTCTCCAAGTGTCAGATATCCTTCATCATGTTTGGCTGGTACATGATGTCTTTGGCATCCCAGATACAGGCTGCTGTTTCAGAGTGGCTCTGGATTCTTGACAGAGTTTTTGGTCTCAAAAATCTGGGCATTATGATGCTATCTTGGATGCTCAGCTCAGCTCCTTAGCTCTAGCATTCTTGGGTGGTAGGTGGCGCTTCTCTCCTGGTGTCTGGCCATCCTGACAGAACAGCGGACATGAGTACTTCCAAGTCTTGTAAAGTTTGTTTGCCTTAGGGTGACCAGATGTCCCAATTTTATAGGGACAGTCCCGATTTTTGGTTCTTTTTCTTATATAGGCTCCTATTACCCCCCACCCTGTCCCGGTTTTTCACACTTGCTGTCTGGTCACCCTAGTTTGCCTTGAAACTAACACATGCCTTGCTTGGTCAATGCTTTCTGTGTCTTTCCATGATTTTTGTATTGCTATCAGATTGAGGATTTCACATTCTTGTTCAGTGACCATATTTTCATGCTCCAAGGCTTGCTCTGGATAAGAAGCTAGCTATAAACATCTAAGTCCCTTTCTTGTGGCTTGCAATGCTACAATTTACATGTATTTTCAGTAGCAGAGGTGAAGGCATTTTAAGGCCACTAGAAATGATTTTTTAAAAATGCTCTCCAGTGGTTTATGGTCGTTTCCTACTTGAATGGTTTCCCATCCTTGAACATACTGGTCAAACTCTTGACACGAAAACACTATTGCAATACATTGCTTTTCAATTTAGGCACATCTCTGCTCAGTTGGGGATACCAACCATGACACAGAACTACCAGCTGTCCCTTTTATATGTGTGATGTTCCAAGCCTCATCTCACTGGCCTCACATTATATGGTTGCCTCTTCATTCACACTGGGGTATTTCAGGATGGGATAACTGGTCACCAGCTCCTTGTGGTGACTGCAGTAGCCATGTGCATAATGCCTCCTTGCCCAATAGCCACCAATGTCCAAGCTCAGACACTGGAACATGAAACACAAGCAATATTAGTGAAAATAGTGGTGTAAAAACACAGCATAGACACTCTCAACCCTGTACTATGCAGTGTTTTGTAATAAAACGAAGTGACAGAGAATTTTCACCGGGTCACCTAGACTTAGTTTGAGACCCCGGGGGAAAAAACACAAAGGAATTTTCAAACCATCCCATATCACACGCGATTCTGAACTCACTCAAAAGCACATTCATAAGATGAAGTTATTTTTATGTAATGGAGGTAAGAGAGCAGAGCGGCCTGCGACATTTTTTCCAACATGCTTTTCAAGTAGTGCGATAACAAAAGCGATTCAGAAACAAAAATTGGGAAAATACCAGTAACCTTAGCATATAAGGTCTGTTTCTTTCTATAAATCCTTTGTTCTACCTGCCCTCGTTACTGAGATTAGTCTGGACGTTGTGGGAAGGTAAATGCAGAGAAGTGTAACGCTCAATCAGCGTAGCAATGGCTTTGTTCTATGAAGGAGAAGGCGTGATAGGGAATATTGTTTTTCAGACTTGAAAAGGTCAGAATGAAAAGCCATCGTATGCATTTGAAGGTGGTGTTGAAATAGGCGTGTTTCATGTTTGTAACACAGAAACTTATTGTAGAGAGATGTGACTTTTGCTTGATTTATTGGAAGCTAGATGGGCCAGATTCTCATTGACACTAAGCCCACTTGACACCACATGGCCGGTGTAAAGGGGCCTTAAAGTGAGTATAAAGTAGGATGACCTGATGTCCCGATTTTATAGGGACAGTCCTGATTTTGGGGTCTTTTTCTTATATAGGCTCCTATTACCCCCCACCTCCTGTCCCGATTTTTCACATTTGCAGTCTGGTCACCCTAGTATAAAGAACATTTGTATTAACTACCCTACTGGGCTAGTCCATTGCTAAATACATCTCCTTTTCTGTTCCTGTGCTCAGGGACAGGAATCTGGTATGCTGCCATGAGGATGATGATGACTTTCTCTTTGTTTGACCCCCAACACACAAGATTCTATGGCTCTGATTTCGTAGACCTGCAGGAGCCATCTCATTTTTGGCACCATGTTCAGTGTTCGAGCATAAAAAAAGAGAGCCAAGACAGTGCAACTTTCAGGCTTTATTCCTTTCTCCACGTGTACTATTTTTCTCATTGAGCATTTTCTTAAAGTTCTCTAAGTTCCTAGACATAAGCATACAGTCTTACCATAACATTCCTATTGGAAAGCTATGGAAATAGCCCTTTTCTCACATTTGAGATAGCAACATTAAACATGAACACCATAATAGAATGTTAAATATTGATGCATATGATGCTTTCTTAAAATCTCTCTCATCATATATATAACTTAAAACAATTCCTTTTCTCTTAGGTTGGGAACCAAGGTATTTTCCTCTTATTGCACAAAGTCCTGTGTATACTTGCAGGCAGTTTGATGTTAGAGTCGGGGTGTGTTTTGCGATGACAAGAGATTGCCCTGCACTTGGTTCTTCTGGTGGAGTGGTGTTTTAAGAGTCTGTTCCAATACCTATTGGTCACTTAGCCTGTATTCCTCCTGTGTCCTGCTGATCAAGTCTCAGCTGTGTGTGTATTTCACTGTACTTTGTGTCCATTTTTATGTCTTGTGATCATAATGGGTGTATGTATTTGCAGCATCTGTGAAAGACATGCCCCTTCACTGCTATGCCATATGAACAAAGATTTACCTGCTCAACACCTGTAGCTTATTTCCAGCTTCATTATGGCCCAGTCAACCCTGGGCTAGTCTGCTAGTTAATTATCAGAGGGGTAGCCGTGTTAGTCTGAAGCTGTAAAAAGCAACAGAGGATCCTGTGGCACCTTTAAGACTAACAGAAGTATTGGGAGCATAAGCTTTCGTGGGTAAGAACCTCACTTCTTCAGATGCAAGAAGAAGTGAGGTTCTTACCCACGAAAGCTTATGCTCCCAATACTTCTGTTAGTCTTAAAGGTGCCACAGGACCCTCTGTTGCTTTCTGCTAGTTAATGTTTCAGATGGTGCCGTAAAAATCCACAGGACTAGAACCTGGGTCTTTAGAGCCTAGGACAGCCGATATTCCTACATCGCCACAAGGAGGCTACATAGAGCTATCTACAAGGAGCACTGTAGAATTAGGTCCCTCAGGAAGTCCCGCCCAAAGGGTTGAGAGAGACAGCACTCTGCAGCCTTCTAATTGGCCCATGCACATTATTTAACCCTGCACGGTGCTTCAGGAAGATGTTTGGGCAACCATACAGATCATGGGCTTGTTGTGACTTCAGAGTTCACCTTGTTTTCTGATCTCTGGTCTCTGACCCCAGCCTGACTCTGACCCTGACTCTTGCCTCCTGATTTGAGCATGGTAACCACCTCTGGTTTCTGACCCTGGCCCTTACCTGTTGATCCTGGCTCTAATAATTACTCTGATCCCTGCCCCTACTGCCTTGTGGCTACCCTTGACTACTTGTGGACACCAGTCCAGCTGTGACTGCTAGACCAGACCACACCACCTATGTCCCGATCCTTTACAAGTGCCAGTTAAGATGGTGCTTTTGTGATAGGAACTAGGCTGACACCTGCTAATTCATTTCACACAGGCCACCAAAAAGCTGTTAGAGAGGTCATATGACTTACTCGATGTCACCCAGCAAATCAGTGCCAGAGCTGGAAGCAGAACCAGGAGTGTAGGAGCCCAATTTTCAGCTGGTATTATAAGTGCATCTCTATTGACTTCAGTGAAGTTTTGCCCATTTGCCCCAGCAAAGAATTTGGAGTTTGACTCCTTGTCCCCCACTCCACACGTTTCCCAACATCCCCCTATTAGACAGATGGCACCATTGGTCTTTGTTTTCTGGCCAAGTTTAAACACTGGGAGCGTGAAACACTAGCAGTGCTAGTGAAAATGGTGTTGTCAAAGCATAGCATAGAGACCCCCAAGTCCCTGTGCCCTGAAACATTTTGTAACAACTTGTAAAATGAAATTATAAAGAATTTCCACCAGGTCATCTAGATTTAGTTTCATGAGACTCTGGAAAAAACCACAAAGGACCATATCACACGCTGGGTCTGAACTCACTCAAGAGCAGATGAATAAGATGTAGGCAATTGTTTCAAATTATTTTTATCTAATGGATGTGAGAGGACAGAGCCTCCTGGGAAATTTTTCCCAACATGCTTCTCAGGTAGTGCAGTAACAAAAGCAGTGTGCAAAAAGATGTACTGGAGAAAATACCAGTAACCTTAATGTATAAGGTCTGTTGCTTTATGTAAGTCCTTTGTTCCACCTGCCCTTGTTACTGAGATTAGTCTGGGAATCCATTGTTCTCCCCGTCCACTGCAGGTAGAACAAGAAGTAATGGCCTTAATCTACAGCAAGGGAGACTTAGGTTAGATATTAAGAAAAGCTTTCTAGCTATCAGGGTAGTTAAGCTTTGGAATAAGCTTCCAAGGGAGGTATTGGAATCTCTGACATTGGAGGTAAAGAACAGGTTGGACAAATACCTGTCAGGGATAGTCTAGGTTTATTTGGTCCTGCGTCAGTGCAGAGGGCTGGACTAGATGACATCTTGAGGTCCCTTCCAGCCCTGCATTTCTATGAATTTATGATTGTGGGAAGGAAAATGAGGAGAGATATGAAGGTCAATGAAGGCAACAGTGGCTTTGTACAATGAAGGATACAGAGTGATATGAAATATTGTTTTTCAGGCTTGGATAGGTCAGAATTCAAAGCCAGTCTATACATTTGAAGGTGGTGCTGATACAGGCGCTATCAAACAGATATAGCACAGACCAGAAATTTTACCCAAATGCCCCTATGTTGAGCCCAATGACTTTAGTTAAACTAAAACTTTTTAATCCTCTGGAAATGAAACTGTGGTGTGCCACAGGCAGAGACGAAAGCATCATCAATGCCTATGATTCCTGCAACGGCAAGAAATTGATTAGGTGAGACATGCCTAGCTGTTCCCAGCAGGTGATCCACACCCCATGCTGCAGAGGAAGGTGGAAATGTGAAGCATGGCTTCTACTATCAATAATATTGTAATCATGCTTAGAGGACTCAGTCAGGACTTAGGCACTGGTTGCACATTGAGGACAAAGACAAAAAGGCAGTGCTTGAATCAGTATTTAACTTTAATCCTTTTTTCCCCTTCCAAAAATAAATGATAACAGACAGAGAACAAGTAATGTGGAGTCTTATTAAGAATGCATCCACAGTAGTTAGTAGAGATGGGCCCAAGCTGTGGAGTTCAGTAACCAGACCAGAATCTAAATCTCCCCAAGATTGAGGTGATCTTTGGAGTTGATAGCCCAGCCCAGCCCAGCAAGAGCTGAAATAAAGTCTGGGTCTGAATCTAATTTCCAACTTCCTCCGTGCTCAAAGGGTGTTCAGATCTGAAATTGCGCACACTCAAAACACACCGCTTCACTTGCAAACTAGGTCACTGCAGAGTGTGCAAAGTATTCAGCTTCCTGCACTGCAGGCAGGGCCGGCTCTAGGATTTTTGCCGCCCAAGGCAAACACAATTTTGGCCGCCCCCCCCCGTTTTTTAATTACCCCCACCCCCAGCCCCGCCTCAACTCCGCCCCTTCCCCAAATCCCCAGCCCTGCCTCCTCCCCCCAGGCTCTCAGGCCTGGGAGGGAGGGAGGGGGAGCAGTGGTGCGCGAAACAGCTGTTTCGCGCGCCGCGGCCGCTTGGGATCTCCCCCTCCCTCCCAGGTTTGAGAGCCTGGGAGGGAGGGGGAGACTCCGAGTGGCCACGGCGCGGGCGCCGCTTCTCCCCCTCCCTCCCAGGCTCTCAAGCCTGGGAGGGAGGGCGAGTAGCGGCGCGCGAGCGGCAGCGGAGGTGAGCTAGGGCGGCCAGGGCACATTTTTAGGGGCGGCATTCTGGCGCCGGCCATGCCGCCCCTAAAAATGTGCCGCCCCAAGCACCAGCTTGTTTTGCTGGTGCCTAGAGCCGGCCCTGACTGCAGTTACCTTTTGTCTGCCCAACTGCATTACAGGGGCCAGTGACTATGCTGGACGGGCTGGAATGAAGCATGGGGCAAACCAACATTTTGCTGTGCAATATGCCACTCCACTAAGAAATCCTTTTGCATTGCTTGGGTGTTCACCTCATTTCAGATCCGTCAGGCAGACTTTCTCCACAGCCCCAAAATGGTGAGGAAGAGAAACAATAAGGTGTTGGCCCTACTGAGGTACAGTAGACAATTCTGAAGGGAAAAAGAGGAGAGATGCCACCGGACTGTTTGACTGTGCATTGAGTATTAGAGCAAGGGGTACACACTGATTCTATAAAAGGGCCAGACTTATGGAAGGAGAGTGATGTTTCTTTCCACTGAGAATAATCAAGCCATAGAGCAGAAGCTCCAAGTCAGCCAGGGAGCACATGGTGTATGTCAATGTATCTTCATAGAAAGGAGTTAGAAAATTATTGACATGATTGAAATACTGCTTGGTACGATGGCTAGCTGCACTCGTGGAGGAGGAGCCAACATTGGTTTCCTGGTGATTTTCTGTGTTCTTGGTATAAAGACAATTGTAACCTGCATAACTAGAGTCTGGTATGGCTTTGTGATGTACTTTTGGAGGTTAGAATTCCTCTTTCTCTTTTGCACTGCTTGCCCATTCTGCCACTCTCTGCTTTCTCCCATCAATATTTCTTAGTTTTATCCATTATCTGCTGACTTTTTGCTTCATTTTTATATATAGTAGATTTCAAGCCTAGATTTTCATAAGCAAATGTACCATGCCATGGGTACATAGGGCACTATATTAATAACATGTAATAAATATTATTGCTATGCTGGGGTTTGGTTGAAATTGTTGGGTGTGATAGCAGGCTTCCATTCAGGCTAAACCAGGGAACAAATGTCCCTTTGTTTAGTGGTAGAAGGAACAATGGAAAACCAACACCCAATGACTAGACTGCATGCTACCCTGGTGTGACGTTATTGATATAATCTGGGACCATATAGATCATTGTTGCAACCAAGGTCCTGTAGTGGCACCCAAATCTTGTATAAAGGGGGTCAAATGGGGTGTCTAAGACAAGGTTATGGATTACTGGTTATAATTATGCTGTCTATATGTGTGTATCAGTGTTATAGTTGAAGTTATGAATATTGGCTCTATACTGTCTGTATTGCAAACTTATGCTATGCTTCTGGGTGACATCCCAGACAAGCTGGTGTTAGCTCTGCCTAGCCTGCTTGATGGCCCATTAAGAACCATCAGCTATACAATGGACTCATTGAGAAAAGGCAAATATGCCTTGAGACTCAGCAAAGTATGCAGGGACTGGCCCATGTGACTCCAGACTCCATTTTGCTGTAATTTTCCACAGTAAGAACAAAGGGGTGTTCTTACACCTGGAAAAGACTATATAAGGCTGATGCCTCATCTCCATTTTGTCTTCAATCCTGCTTCACACCTCTGGAGGAACTTTGCTACAAGCTGAAGCTTTGAACAAAGGACTGAGGACCCATCCCAGCGGGGGATGTATTCCAGAGACTTGATTGGAACCTGCAGTTTATTCTATCGCTGCTGCAAGCCTGAACCAAGAATTTTGCCATTACTGTATGTAATTGATTCAATTTAACCAATTCTAACTCTCATCTCTATCTTTTTCCTTTTATGAATAAACCTTTAGATTTTAGATTCTAAAGGATTGGCAACAGCGTGATTTGTGGGTAAGATCTGATTTGTATATTGACCTGGGTCTGGGGCTTGGTCCTTTGGGATCAGGAGAACCTTTTTCTTTTACTGGGGTCTTGGTTTTCACAACCATTTGTCCCCATAACGAGTGGCACTGGTGGTAATACTGGGAAACTGGAGTGTCTAAGGAGATTGCTTGTGAGACTTGCGGTTAGCCAGTGGGGTGAGACCGAAGTCCTCTTAGTCTGGCTGGTTTGGTTTGCCTTAGAGGTGGAAAAAACCCCAGCCTTGGGCTGTAACTGCCCTGTTTGAGCAATTTGTCCTGAGTTGGCACTCTCAGTTGGGTTCCACCAGAACCGCATCGTCACACCTGGGCAGTGGCTGGGCCATGTGGTCCAAGGGCTTTCTCATGGATCTGAGAACAAACACAGAGTTGGAGATTACTTGGATTGCAGTTGTGTGTGAGAGAAGCATCAGAAATACCAGTGGAGCAGACAGAGAAGGAAGCAAAGACACAGCCAGAGACACGTGTGTGCTGTGACTGTGGGAAAAGATCAGACAGCTTTTGGGCAGAGTGCTTGCTGGAAAGAGGCTTGGGACTGGGAGCAGAGAAACTGACTCATGCTGTTTTGAGTCCTACTCTGTTTAAGGAAACAGAATTTGTACATTGTTTGTAAATAAGCATGAAAGGTACCTGACTCTATCATCCATTTCTCCTCCTAACCGAAACAACCTGTCAGACCCTGAATTTTGGCTAACTGCTTGGGCCAAAAGGGGCAACATTATTAATAATAAAGCTTTCTCTGTTCATTCCCTGGTCTAACCATATAATGGTGAAGCCTGCCAGTATTCCTAGTGTTCCAGTTCTTTAGGCAGGTAGTGTCGCATGGAGATTTTCATGAAGGCTTTAATTCAGCCTGGAACATACTGGGAGTAAGTGAAGAAGGACTAGTGGAATTACTTTTATTGTCTATTTCCAAGTAGGCTTTTAAAGATATAATGTTATTGTGTGCAAAGAGGGTGTCTACTTGTTCCGGGCTGAATCTTAATGCCATAATGCAAAACAACACTTAGCTCTTACATAGCACTTTTCATCTGTAGCTCTCAAAGCACTTTACAAAGGAGGCCAGGATCATTATCCCCATTTTACAGATGGCGAAACGGAGGCCAGGCGAGGTGGGGTGACTTGCCTAAGGCCACACAAAAAGTCAGTGGCAGAGCTGGAAACAGAGGCTGGCCAGTGCTTTATCCAGTAGGCCAGAGTGTCTCCTTTAAGCTCCCTTCTCAGCAAGCCAGGAAAGGTTAGCAGTCTCCCTCTTTCATTTCAGGTACCATAATAGTGGGAATGTGTATCACAAAACTGTTTACCTAATGGCTGTTTAATCTATGTTGCCCAATAGGCCAAACTCTGCTCTGTTACCCCAGTGCTACCTTTGTGTGTATGCAGTGACAGAGACCACACATTGTTATTTTAATGCAATGCACGTTTATTGATCATTCTCTCGTCTGAGGTCTGCACCTATTGCCATGAGGTCTGCGAATCTAGGGGGGGTTCTTTTCATGCCCAGTTGCAGCAGGAGCAGCTGGAGTCGAAGACGAGGCTGGCCTGGCAGAACTGCAGGTAAGTTTCCCCGCTCACGCAGTGGTAGAACGCGCTGTTGTTACTGGGATCTGGGTAGAGGCCATTGGCTCTGCCGGAGCAGAAGTTGCTGCTGCTACTGCTGCCGCTGGAGCTTCCGCTGCCTTTGGAAGGGGCAGCCGTGGCTGGTTGGTTAGCACTGGTACCCAGGGTGGTTGCTGGAACCTTGCAGTCTGAAAGAAATAAATGCAAAGGGAGGCATTAGAACGTGCTTTTTTCTAAGCATCTGATGCATGGCGGTAGACGTGCCTCTCGAGGAGGAAGTTGAAGGAGGGCAGGGTAGCAGCTTCACAGAGGTGTTTGGGAAGGTTTTTCCTTGCACAGGGGATGTGGAAGCAAGTGCAAAGGTGCATATGGGATAAGGCAGTAAGCTGGTGCTGAAGGCTGGTTTCACTGGCCGAGCAGAGGGAGCAACACAACAGGATGCGAGAGCAGATAAGAAGATGAGGAACAGAGCCGTAAAGGGCCTTCAAGGGGAGGACAAAAAGCTTGACTTTGGTGTAGTGGAGAAGGAAGAACTAGAGGAGGGATTCAGAGCAGGGGGCTGGCATGGTCAGAATGACGTGCCAGGAAGATGGTCTCAACAGCAGAGAGGGAGAGGTGGGTGTCAGCATGGCCAGAGAGGAGGAGATTGCAGGAGGTGAGACAGGAGGAGATGCAGGCCTGGAGAAGAGTTCAGAGGAGTGCTGGTCATCTCACTCCATGCACTGGGGTGTTACTTACTAGGGGTGGTGACGCCCAAGGCAGATTTCAAGGAGTTCATCAGAGGGTATTTGCCTTCTCCACAGAATGTGCCAGTGAAGTCGTCCAGATCAATAGCCCAAACCATGGCACCTCCAAAATTGTTCTCCAACAGCCACTTTGCCTGTGAGGGAAGATTTTTAAGCAGAGTTGTAAACGCATCAGTAAAGCTACTCTAAACCATGTCTTATCTGAAGGTTTCAGGGCCTGAGCCTACAGTCTTTACTCACATTAAAGACTGGACGTCAGTGGGAATAGAATAAGGGCTGCAAGCTAAGTCTTTAAATAGCAACAGATCCTGATGCAAAGTCTATTCAATGGGCTTTGGGTCAGGGAACTAGAGCAATATGTACTGGATGTAAATTGTGCACTTTCTCCCAAGGTGTTAACATCGTACAGTGCTGGCACCCCAATCATTTCCTGCCTGAGCCTAGGAACCTGTAAGGAATATCAAGGGTCTCGGTTCACATCCAGTCCTGAGAAGCGTGACTAAACAGAGGGGAATTCACTCTTATCTCTGTAGATATTGGGATCCTCTAGGCTGAGGAAGAAGCAGTGTGGAGATCCTGTAAGACATTAACTGGCAAGGATCAGTATGGAATAGTGGCCTCTGTCCCACTCTCCAGAGAGCAGTGTAGCTCTGTAGCCCAATACAGGCGTGAAAGCCCTGACCCGGAGCACAAAGAGATGACAGACAACAGATTTACCTTGATGGCGAAGCTCTTAGGGTTGTCATAGCCGATCCACTGATTTCCTTTGTAGGCGTAAGGGACTTTCTGAGGAGCGTTCCACACGATGGTGGCTCCACTCTTCAAGAAGGTACAGACCTGGGACATAAAAATTGTTTGTTAAGATGGTCTATCCTAACTGATCTAGAGGCCTATATCTGACTGTCTCTTTGGACTGACCCAGCACACTGCATCCCATAGGTCCGACCAGGCTAGTTTGAATGTTCAGGAATACCACCAGCTGCAGACATCGACTGGAGGTCTCCCTCCTGCTGTCAAGATGCCACTGTGATTCAGAACCTCATGTCACTAACATTGCATTAGGAAAAGGAGAGGGTCTCTTAAAAACCCTGGGCACTGCTTCCTGTCTCTTGTTCCCTGATTCCTGCTCCAACCACTAGGCCTGACTCCTGTCGCAGTCATTAGGCCTGACCACTCTCAACCGGGTTGTGACAGGGCGACAATTCTGCAGTCTCCGGTGGAATTGCAAGGCTGCCGGTGTGAATCAAGACTGAACATTATTATTTAGTAGTAGTTGTATTGTGGTAGCACCTAGGAGCACATTCATGGACCAGGGCCCCATTGTGTTAGATGCTGTATAAACACAAAGATGGTCCCTGCCCTAAACAACTTACAGCCAAAGTAAATATGATCATGGTTCCACCCAATGAAGGGGTTACCAGTCTGCTGGCAAAACTATCCGAACTCACCAGAGCAAACAACCCCTAGAGCATCTAAGTAACATTTTTGTGATGATGGCCTAAGCTCATATGTGTTATAAAACGTGGCTGTGTCGTTCTGTTCCCGGGTGTCTCTATCAGAAACGTTGTTTTTGCAGACACGTCCTCCAATAAATATACTGTGCGAACTCCCATAGCTAACAACCATTCTGATTTGCTGCACCCATTTTCATAGTTTTACCTCAAAGTAGGCCAGAGTCCCGGCTGACTGGGTGTAGGCTCCCGCGGCACCTGGGCCGGAGGTTGGGGCACCCAGGCCATGGTTGGAAGGGTTGCTGAGGGTGAAGGTGCGGGCATAGGCTCCGAATCCAACCATCAGCTTCTCAGCTGGGGCACCATTGTCCTTCCAGTAGTTCATGGCATAGTCCTAGAGGAGACAGCACAGTGATCCAGTCAGAAAGATGTTCCCAAGCCATGGGAATCATAGAATCATAGAATATCAGGGTTGGAAGGGACCTCAGGAGGTCACCTAGTCCAACCCCCTGCTCAAAGCAGGCCAATCCCCAACTAAATCATCCCAGCCAGGGCTGTCAGGGAGATGTTCCCAAGCCATGGGAACTAACCTCCTCCCCCAGTGGAATGATGTGATGGGAGAAAGAAAACAGCACCTGCCTTTCTGTGTCATTACTCACCACATTGAAGTAAATGTAAGAGCCTTGGTCAGCAGGCCCTGCAAAGAGAGGGCTGTTTTCCCCTGTGAACCCTTCCCAGGAGCCCCTCATGTCGTAGGTCATCACATTGATCAAGTCCATGTACCTTTTGAGGAAAAGCAAGTGACCAGAAATATCATTCTCGGGGTTTATTTCCCCACCTTTGAAGGCTGTGCGCTGAATAATGACCCCATCTAATGCCGTCAGCGAGGATGGATGGCTTCAGGGCTCCCAGCCAGTTGTATTTTAAAATTACAAACAGTGCATTGCTGAGTCAGAAGTCAGACTCCCCCTGTGTGTAACTCTGCTGAAGCTAGTGGATTTTCATCATTGGTGAAATCTGTCACAGAGTGGGCCTAAGAAATGACAGAGCATGGGGGTTGGCGGGGGTGTGTGTGTCACAAATTGCATAGGTGAGAGCTGCTGAAACCGGATTGTACAGCTCTGTCTTTTACTGTGAAACCTTATAGAAGAAAAGTGAGCACTTGTGCTGGCTAAAAAAAGCAGAAGTTTGCAATTGATAGGACAACAGGAACTTGAAGTGAGAGGTGAAAGAGCACGTGTGAACCTTTACCATTGGCCAATTCTAGCCCCACATGCCCTATTAGAATCTCCCACTTAAACCTTATGTAGAATCTTCCCTGCTGTCCTGTGTAATTGCTACTTTCTTCCATCTGCAAGAGCTGGATGGAACTCTCTGCCTGAAGACACATTGTGACAAAGCACACGTTACTGGTGTCAGGTGCTTTTCTCTTGATTTCCACGGCACCAGTTTCCCTTCATTGTTTAGTCTTGGCTGAGTGGTTTCCCATTGGGCTTAGGAATTAACGAGACACTTACTTGGACATCTGTGGGATCTGGTAAGCAGTTTCGATAGTGCCTTTGCCACCCGACACAGCTGCGGAAATCAACAGCCTGGGTTTGTTGATCTGAGCAGCCTCTTGCTCGAAAGCTTCATACATTTCCTGGAATACACCACACAAGGGTCTTAGCGCTAAGGAGAGGTCGAACATCGCCAGCTTTCACATGCTGAAGGTTGTGATAAAGAACTGACTGATTCTGGAGGAAAAGATTTCCCAAGTCATTCGATATTTGTCAGAGGAATGGATTGGTGTGTGTACATGCTGTATCACTTGCTAACTTGGATGGCCTGGGAATTGGGATGAAATGCTAGCAAAAAGAAAGGCTGACCTGCAGCAAGACGGTGAAAAGCTGCTGGGTATCAGCAGGGCTGCCTCTGTTGCCAGGGTATTCCCAGTCAATGTCCAGCCCGTCAAAGTCGTACTTGCGCAGGAAGGTGATGGCGGATTGGATGAAGGTCTGGCGGGTCTCAGCAGAGGAAACCATGTCAGAAAACCTGAAAAGACAAAAAGGCAACAGCTAAATGGTGAATTTCAAACATGTGAAACAGCAAATGACAGTGTAACATGCTTGTAAAGCATGCTAGTGGCTAGTCTACAGAGAGGATAACAGGCTACTACTGTCACCGGTTAATAGAGCTACTCATTTAGCTGAAGTGGTAGAGGTCAAAGATTTGGTGCTGAAGGTCCGAGATTCTTACCATGCAGAAAGCCCATAGTGAAGGTTGTTAAAGTAATATAGGGGCTTCACATTGCTTGGCATATTACAGCATCCAATAAAGAATGGGTGAAGAGCATCATTATTTAATGTTGAGGCTTCTCCGATTGCTTCTGCCTAATCCCTCTCCTTCCCACTACAGGAGAAATGGAAATCTAGCAGAACGTGAATTGGATGCAGAACCACTGTGCAATCTGGTTGCGGATAATGCAGTGAAAGGTCATCTCCTGAATGACCCCATTCCCAACCAATGTTTCTCATGCAGCACTCCACTATGGAGTGGAAGGTAGGAAGGATCTGGTGAGAGGTACGTGCTGTGTAAATATACAGGTCAGGAAGTAGAAATTAGTGGCAAGGAGGAAGGGACTGCGGTGCAAGAGAAAAAAAAAGAAGGGGGAAAACATAAATTCAGGCTGGATACAGGGTCCTTACTTTTGGGTCCCGAAATTCCAGCCTCCGACAGACAGCAGGGTTTTCAGGTCAGGATTGCTGTGAACAAATGATTTTAAAGGACATTCAATAGCAACAAAGATTATGGTAGTTACTCAAATTCCTTTGGACATAATGGACCAGATTCTGCTTCAGTTACAGCCATGAAACTCCCCAGAAACCAATGGAATTACACAGGGGAATCTGAGAGCAAATTCGGAATAGTATTTTCTTTCCACTTCCTCTCCTAATCTGTTGTCCAGTGTTGAACAGTTGTTTCATCCCATCCCACCCCACCCTTGGCTGCACTTCAGTGGTGGATGCAGCGATCCCTGCGTATCGTTCGACTTAAAAACTGCTATACAATCTGCAGAGCTCTGTGGGATCCTTTGGGAGTGGGGTGTGTGGGTAAAAACACTGTGTAATTATTGTCATCACTGAGAACTCACAAACTCATTGAATAAAATAGCGCTTACTAGGTCTTGAGTCCATTGATGCCAGCATAGAGGGCCACATCATTCCATTCGATGGTCTGGATCTGGTTGTTGGCCATGCCAGCAAAGGCATAGATCACGTGAGTGCATAGGCATGGATCAAGATTTTCAGGCATGTAACGTGCAATTCCAGGTCTGTACTGGCACCAGTTGGTGAAGTAGCAGACAATGTTGGTAGATGAGCCTGGAATTTAGAATGAGAAGATTGGGGCATGTGTCTTGGTTATTAGATAACATGCAGGGTGAGCAGGTGGGGCTATGTTTTTCAGCCCCCTGTGAGTCAGACGTGAAAATTATGAGTAAAAACACACATGTGCACTTACCCAGCTGCACGTGCAGCAGAAGGGCCAGACCTAGTGAAGGAAAGGAGAAGTTCCATCATGAATTGCTCAGACACAAAACCAAGGTAGGTGATTCTCTAGCAGCCTGCTCTTACCCCAGGGAGCAAGCTGGAGCCCTTCAGAGTTAAGCAAGAGATGGACAAGATAAGAATTCCATCAACTTGCAGCATTTTCAGCTGCCTATGGTCCTTCCCCTGTGTATTGTGCTGCTGAGATGATAGACTGCCTACTAATTTCCCGTTCTTTTCAGCTCTTTGGGATATAAAGAGCCATCCCACTATCAAGCCTCCTGCAATGCTGAACACTTGCCACTGTATGCTGAGATCTCAGAACACTTGCCTTGCTTGCTACTTACAGGAGGTAGGGAAGGGTGGTACTGTAAGGCAGGATAGGATCACAGGAGTTAGTGATGGACAAGGCCTACTAGATCATCAGGTTTACTCCCCTAGCTAGAGCTAGATCTAGGGCTAAGATCAGAGATGAGTCAAAGTTTGTCTAACTTATTCTTCCAGCCTCCTAGAGTTCCTCCATTTTTGACTCTCTCTAGACTCCTTGGCACTGAGCAGTCTAACTCCATTACTCCTGACTTAAATGTATGCAACTGCGAGAGGAGTCAGGCTGCTCTAGACTTGCACCTAATTACTGAGGTGTAATTTTCACCTCTCCCTAATCACTCTTCAGTTTGGCCCAGGGAATCAAATGGAGTCTTGAATGTAACAAGGCATATCTTTATGAATAGGAGTTGCATTCATTTAAACAAGGGAAGAATGAGGTCCAGGATGTCTGTTACCTTATATATCACCTCTGAATTTGGCCTGGCAGAAGAAATATCCAATATTAAACTGATGCTAGATCTTATATATGTCTCTCATTTAATCACCTCTCTGTTTCTCATGCCATTATCCACTGCACTGTGTTACCGACCCATAGTAGTGCAAGACTTTTCTATAATAATCAATAACAATAATTTTATTCATTAAGTGTTATGTCCTCCCCAGGCCTCTCCCAACCAAGAAAGAGTTTACTCTGGTCCAACGCATTTTCTCTATTTCATCTGCTTTCTAGAAGAACATATGCTCTTAAATCTACAGCAATGAGGAGTAAGTAACTAAACAGATAGATGATAATACCTAGCTCTTGTACAGCACTTCTTATCAGAAGATCTCAAAGAGCTTTACCAAGAAGGTCAGTATCAATAGCCCCATTTTACAGATGGGGAAATCAAGGCACAGAGAGGTGGTGTGACTGGCCCAACGTCATCCAGCAACACAGATGGGAATAGAACCCAGGTCTCCCGAGTTCCAGAGCAGTGTTCCTACTTTATCCACTAGGCCACACTGCCTCACATAGTTAGCTTTGTGAGACTAGGGAGATAATAGCTGGCTAGACAGACAGACATGGCTGGGAAGGAAATCTGTTTCATTACCGGAATTATTCTGTTTCTATAAATAACAAAGAGAAGAAGAAGTCCTTCCCTAGACTCACTGTGTAACTGAGTCTCTCAGGATACTCACCGATCAGAAGGAATAGCTTGCCCATTTTGTTGCCTGTGTACTAGCTCGGTTGAGCACTTGCCTTCCTTTTATAAGATGGTCTCCGCTCCTCCTCAGCTACACATGTGACACCAGTATGTGACCCCATCCCATACATTAAACAAAAGGTTAATCTGTAACTCCAGGTGGACTAAACTGAAGTAGTTACCTCACACCACCAGCTGCCTCCCACTGGGAGTAGTCCTTTTATTTCTAATCTCCAGTAATCAAGGTTGATGGATAAGAGGGTCTGGTTTGAAAGTGAAGTGCTGGATGCCCCCCCGCCCGCCACAAAAGGTTAAATCCCGCCACTGGAAATCTCAACATGCTGGGTATTATGTAAGGAAACCGTAATAACCTCACAAATATATGTTACAGCAGGGAGCTTGCCAATGTAATTATAGGGGTCAGAATATCATGTAACCCAGGAGGAATGACATTGCAAGGGGCTCCGTAAGCCTATTTTCGGAGAGGAGCGATAACAGAGCAGCCCGGCAAACATGTTTGCCCTCTGCTGAATTTACTCTGTGTCTATCCCTTTTCCCATTATTTTGTGGCGCTCATTGGCTCGAGGGACCACTAGCTATGAGCCATTAGTAGGTTCTGAAGGGAGACCCAGGCTTTGTCTTCACTACCTGCCGATCCGGCGGGTAGCAATCGGTTTTTCGGGGATCGACTTACCGCGTCTAGTCAGGACGCGGTAAAATCGATCCCTGATCGCTCTGCCGTCGACTCCGGAAATCCACCTCGGCAGGAGGCGGCAGCGGAGGCGGCGGCAGCGCGGCAGCGGTCGACTTTCCCGCGTCCTCACCGCTAGGTAAGCCGACCTAAAATACGCAACTTCAGCTACGGTATTCACGTAGCTGAAGTTGCGTATCTTAGGTCGGAACCCCGCTGCAGTGTAGACCTAGCCCCAGACAGAAGATGATGGTTGGCTCCTGGTGGTTGGAAGATTCCCAGGGCTCCAAAATGGGGGTGGGGGATGGATGGAAGGCAGGAAATGGGGGAATAACCAACTCTACAATAACACTGGTCAAAAATTTTCAGATGGAACATTTTTCTCTCAGATCATGCCATTTTATCAAACTCAAAGCTTTCTGTGGGAACATATCAATTTTGGTGAAATTCCATCCAGAAAAGTCATGTTTTGAGCTTATCAGAATGGAATGTTTCAATTTTTCATGTCAAAATGACTGAAAAAAGTCAAAAATAGAATGAAATTTTATTTAAAACGCAATGTTTCGAGTGACCTGACATGAAATTAAAAACAAATCATTTCACGGGAAATTTCAATTTCCTTTTTATTCCCCCCCCCCCAATTCAGAATGAAAACAAATATAAAAATGCCAGAATTTCCTGCAAAATGGAAATTCTGAGTTTGGACAGCTCTGTCCTTCAGCCACGGTTATCACTTACTTTCAGTGAGCTTGTGGAAGAGTTTTCATGTGCCTGATTTGTTATGAGTGTTATTTTTGAGCTGAATTTCGACCTGGCTCCCAGCTAAAACAGCAAATGCTAACAGGAGTTATTACAGAAACATGGTTCCCCGTCTTTTATCTATTGTATGTATGTGAATCTCTCTCTCACTTTACAAGAAAATAAAACATGTTGTCCATTTACTTCTAAAGAGCCTTTCAGTGCAATATCACGATCCTTGGCAGAATTCGATATTTTTAAAATCATTTTGATATATATCAACTTTTATTTTTAAGCCTTTTTTCTATTTTTATCTATTTACATTTTCACAGTAGTGCAAAATTATGGCGTTTAAGCATTTTTTATTGTTATTGGTTTAAATTTTCACAGTTGTGGGAAGTCATGGGCAGGTCAGACAATAATTAGCTGAAGGTGGTGGCATTTTCCATTTAAATTTCTGTTGCAATACATTGTTTTTCTCCAAGCCTGGAGTAGTGAGTATAGTTGGGTAGATGGAGTCTGCCCATTGAAAGTCTAAGGGGCATACATGGCAAACCTCCCACTCAGCAGATCCACTGGCAACCAGAAGAGGTTAATATGACACACGGTTTCCCCCAGGTGAATTATAGTTTACCAGTGGGTGACTGCTCCATAGATCTTTGATATACTGAACACAGAGAGCCATATCCCTGCTTTTACCAGTAGCCTGCTAGCTGCTTACCTCCTGAGCTCTAAAAGGAGACTGATTAGCCACTGCTTTCAATGGAATCGGTACTGGGGAACGGGAACTGCCAACATTCCTTTGCCTTTGGAAATCTCTTCCCAAGCATTCACTGAATCGACCAGGATAAGATTATGCTGAAGACCTTGATAAGATATAGTTATGGGCCAGCTGTGGAGTAACCCCAAATTGCAGAGAGGCAATGAAGCTTATCTGTGGGGGGTGGGGAATAATAATGGGGCTTGGGATGTGATAATCAGACTGCTTCAGCCCTTAATGAGCTTGTGTTTACAGAGCTGGAGGTTCCTGCTCCATTTACAATTGATTCTTGTGCTTTTCTGTGTTGGAGGCTTGAGGTGGACATTTTACCCACCATTATTTCTGAGGAAGAAGGAGGGGTAGATGGGAAGGGGGGCAGTCCATCTCCTTTCCTATTGCTTCATTTAAATAGTTTTCACTCCCACTGTTTTGGTTCACTTGGGTGACACAATACACAGTGTAAGGTGAAAAAAGGGTGAGGAGGGTGTTTGTGATGCTCTCTGCCTTGGGCAATTCTGAGGTGAAGGGGCCCTGTTGTCCATGGCTTTATCACAAAACGAGAGGAGAGGAAACCACCAGTGGATGTGCTGGTGAAAGAGAGCGGGTATGCCACACATGAGTGTTATTTTTGAGCTGCATGAACGTTCCCCAGCATGTCTTCAAACTCTTTCCCCATCCAAAGAAAGAAAGCGAGACGGTCTTCCTCGTAGTGCATTCATAGCTTCATACTCTGCCGGCTCAATTGCCGGAGCTCAGCTTTGCTGTCACAGTTCCTATTAGAGGATATGGTTTCTTCTGGCTGCAGAACAAGCCATCAAAGTCATCCAGGTCCACTGCCCAAATCATGGCACCTCCCAGCTTGTTATTCTTCAAATACTGAACCTAACAGAGGGGGCAGGGAGAAAACACACAAAGAACCTGATTAGGTGCAGGTGAGACACAATATTTGGACCCCTCTGCACTATGGGTGAAATCCACCAGCCTCAGGCCTATGCAACTCTCAAGCAGCGGCATCATTTGCTATGGGGCAATGGGGGCCGTTGCCCTCTCCCCAGATCTTGGTTTGCCCACCTCCCAGACTTTTCATAGGTCCATACTCCATTCCCCCTGCCCTTGCTGGATATAATACAATCACATATAATGCTCTATATGCTGACACAACTCTTCCCATTCCCCAGCCTTACCGCCCCCCCCACCCCACATTTTTTTGAAATGACACCCCTGCTGTCAAGTCCTACTTCAGTCTTATTCTGGGAGCTTCAATGGAGTTAAATGTTAAGCCTCAGGCTGGCTCTGTGCACTGGGCGGCATCCCCTCCTCCCCCCTCCGTTTTCCTCTTTGAACACTAACCTTTTCTCTTTACCAAGGAAGGAAGCTGCGCCACTGGCGGCACTTCCCGGGCAATGTATATTGTTGCCCAGGCGATAGCGTGTGTCCCTGTGTGGGGGTGGGGAGGTGAAGGAGTGATGGAGTAATCTCCTCCCTGAGCACTTTTCTAGTGAATTCCTGTGTCAAAGGGTGTCCTGCCCCTTGAAGAGCTGGAGGCTTGGGGCCAGCCAGCACTGTTCATTAAGCAGGTGCAGGTGCAGAAGGGACAGGTGTTCCCTAGAAAAAACTGGGATGTCAGTGAGGAAGGAGGATTAGGAGCAGCATGGAGTTCTTTGGGAGGGGAGGCAGTGGGAACCAGCTAGGGGAAAATGGCCTCCGGGGAGAATGCCCTGGGATGGGGAGGTCGGCAGAGAAGAATCCTGCAGAAGGCCATGAAGCAGGAAGGACTGAGAGAGGCAAAGGGGAAAAGCCCCTGGGTGCTGTGTGGGCTGAGGAATTGTTTTTGTGCTTGTCACCTATGTTTGGTAAAGAAAACTGTGCCTAGAAAGAGACGCTGGGTTTGGCAGTGGGTCCTCGGTGGCCTGGGGACGAGCCAGCATTTTGCGCCCCTCAAGCTGATGCATTCCACAATTGTTCTCCCATTGTATTTTTATAACCCCAACGGAGACGGGGCAGGGAGCGCCTTGGTAGGATCCAGATGTGGATCCAGGTGTGTCTGACTCCATCAGCAGCTAGAAAAACCAACCCAACCCTCCCTTCAATTTGGTGATGGGTTTTTAACCAGAGCCTGGAATAGATTATGTAGAGAGGGGAACGGGGGAGGAGGGGTCACAACCGTAAGAAGAGCATACTTTACCCTGCTCCTCCTTAAACACACTTACTTTGGTTGTAATGCTTTGCTCGTCGTCATACCCTACCCACTGGTTTCCTTTGTAGGAATACGGGACCTCTTGCTCCACAATCCGCTCGGTGGTGGCACCTGGTGTAAAAGTACAGATCTAAAAAAACAAACAAAACCACACCACCAGTTGGAGAGCGGAGAAGAATGTCAATGCTGGGTCCCTCTCAAGGTGTTGTTGGAAAGCCCGAAGGTCACCCGGAAACGACAGCCATTATGCCATATTCACGGTGCATAAGGGTGATTTCCTGGGAGCGAGCGCAAACCCCTGTGAATTAATCCCAATGGCCGGTCCCAACAGAAACAGAGACACTGATTCAGCTGCATCCCCCAAGTCAGGGCAAGATTAAATAGAGCAGCATCCTCCCTACCTCATAATAGGCCAATAATCCTGCCTCTTGAGTGAATGGGCCGGGTGATCCAGGCCCAGAGATGGGCGCACTGATGCCTGTCTTGGAGGAGGAGAGGGCGAACGACCGTCCATAGGTGGGGATTCCCATGATGAGCTTCTCAGCTGGGGCACCCTTGCTCCTCCAGTATCTCACAGCATAGTCCTGTAGGAGGGGGTATTACATGTGGTTTATTATAATATATTTTGCACTGTAAGCTGATTTTACAGTATGGTAGCATTGTTGGCATTTGCTTAATGATTGGCTTCTTGTTCTGCTATGAAAAGCCTCTCTACAGATCCTAATCAGAGCTCTGTGACAGCTTGCATCTTAATATTTCTGGGCATGGATCCTCTTCATGGTGACAAACGGTTCTGTGGTCTGGGAGCACATTCCCTACAGGTTGAAGTGGCAAAGGGTTTCCTGTGCAGCGGGAATCCCACTGTCTCGTGTGCCAGTTTGGTCTTTTTGTGCTGTGTATTTGCATGGCTAATTACTCATCCAGCATGTGCAAACTCATCAACTTTGCATCGGCAAATTTTGCACGTGCCTTTTTGATGGGCCACTGATAACTTGCCCCTAGATGTTAATTCCACTCTGTAATGTTAATGGAATTTCTGGTTACTGGAGATAAAGAACTATTCTGCAGATGGGTGTCTGCACCCACGGAGATGGCACAAACAAACGCAGAATTTCCTCATTCATTTCTAATTGCTTGGGGTTGTGACACACAAAGTCCTAAGGATTTTAGAAGGGGATAGTCTCATAAATGTTGATTTATTGTTGGAACACTGATCACCCACGTTCCTGATCCCTCAACCCCCTGATCCATTTGTTATGGTACCAGAAATCTCCCATGAAATTCATAACTTACAACATTATAGTAAGAAGAGGATTTGGAGTCTTCTTTGCCCTGGAGAAATGGGCTGACATGTCCTGTGACTTTTTGCCAGGAACCATGGAAGTCAAAGGTCAAGAAATCTACAGCCCTGCAGAGGAGAGCACAGAATGAGAAGGTATCCTGGGGAACAGTGCAAATGCAAAGCATCTTGGATAATGGCTGAACATGTGGATTAATTACTCTGTGCAGAATCCAAGTGTGGCTGCCTATTATACTCACTCTGAGATTTTGTAAAAACTCGTAATTTGCTGATCAGTCTCATCCTGATAACATATGTGTGGCAACACTGTATGTGAAGTTATAAGATTCCACTGTATGATGTTATTACCACATGTTCCAAACTCAGCTTGACAAACAGGTCTGTCTCAAACAAAGGATTGTGTGCTCTGCTTACTTTGCATTTAAGCAGTAAACAGATCTATCAAGCAGGAAGAGAAACCAAAAAAGCTCAAAAAGGTGAGTAAAAAGCAGCAGGGGGCATCTTTCCACATAGACGTTTTTTCTCCCGGTACCCAGCTGGAAATGTTTTTCAAGAGGGGGACTGAAACTATAAAAAGGAGGAAGAAACACCCTAAGGCCCCCACCCATCTGCCCAGGGATTCACTGCACCTGAAGGGATAAAGGAAACAGCCGTTGGACGGGGAGAAGAGTCCTGACCTAAGAAATGTTGTTGGTAAGACTGCTGAAACCGTGTGGTGAGAACACTTTGCTTTGAATTTAATATAGTTTGTTAAGTTAGGCACCAGTAGTGTTTTATCTTTATTTTTCTTGTAACCATTTTTTACTTTTATGCCTAATTACTTATACTCACTGAAAATCTGTCTCTTGGTAGCTATCCAATTCAGTGTGTTTAAACTGAAGTGTCTGGGAAACTCCATTTGGTGTGGCAAGTTGTATGCATATTATTTCTATTAAAGAAATAATGGACTTTATATAACTTGTATTGTCCAGGAGAGGGCTGGGCAGTACAGGACATACATTTCTGGGGGGGAAATCTAAGACTGGGGATGTGTTGAGGTCACCCTGCAGTATAACCAAGGTTGGTGAGAGCCAGAGAGTAACCCAAGTGTGGCTGGCAGGTTGCAGTTGTACATAAACCAGAGCGTAGCTTGCATGTTGGAAGGCTGATTGTGAGCGGCCCAGGTGGCAGCTACTTCAGCAAAGCACCTTAAGGCACCCAAAGTTACAGGGCAGGGATGACACAGCTGCTCAACAGTCTGGACTGTGCCCTGGTATGTCACGGGGGGGGGGGGGGAGAGGGGGGAGGAGGAAGCTTTTTAAAAGAGGAGGAGGAAGACAGCCAGTTGCACTTCCAAAATGAGAAGGTGGAGGAGTCTGAAGAATCAGGAAGCCCAACATGATTCTACCTGGAAGAGAGGGGAGCCTAAGACAAGCATAATTTAAAGCAAAAACAGCATTCATCACCCGTTGTTGTGTGCAGTGTAGTTGTAGCTGTTCCAGTCCCAGGATATTAGAGAGACAAGGTGGGGTGAGGTAATACCTTTTATTGGACCAAGCTTGTGTCTCTCACCAACAGAAGTTGGTCCAATACAAGATATTACCTCACCCACCATGTCTCTTTAATAACCTGTGATTAGGGTGACCAGACAGCAAGTTTGAAAAATCGGGACAGGGGGTGAGGGGTAATAGGAGCCCATATAAAAAAAGCCCCAAATATCGGGACTGTCCCTATAAAATCGGGACATCTGGTCTCCCTACCTGTGATAGTTAAAACGATCCCAGCGTTTGTGGTATTTCCAAGTATAGGAGATTTTGCAAATGCAGCAGTAAAGTCTAATATCTCAGTATAGTTCATTTTAATGAAGTCGATTCCTCCACCTCTTCTGTACCTGTGTCCTTACCCCTACCAAGTATGAGCACAGTTGGGTAAAGAGGATTTGACCCCTCAATTTTAACACACCTGGATCAAGCTAGTGAAATGTCCTTTATTCTTCCCCTCTGGATAGATCCAATAGAGACTGAAGCCATCAAATTTGTTCATCTTCAGGAATTCTATCACTGAGCGAATAAATGTCCAGCGATTGGCTGGAGAAGACACCATTCTGGAAAAGCTGGTACACATATGAGATATTGTCAGAGTTAAAGGAATGTTTTGACCCTCCCAGATTCCCAAAAAACAGTCCTGTCCCTTTAGCATTCCTCCTCTCCGACAGGAACAGGAGTGGCTCTTACAGGAACCCAGTGCTATTCAATGGAATTCACCATGCATAGACGGCCTTCCTTAGGTGAAGAGAAGTTTACAAGGCCAGGACCATGTTGCAGTTTATATTTTCTGCAATCAAAATATAAACACACCAGCTCAAGCTATCATAGTACAGCCATGTCAAGGTTGATTCTCCTCTCACTTGCCTTAGTGTCTCCTGACATCAGTGGCATTATACTGCTGCAGAACTTGTTAGAGCGAGAAGAGAATTAGGCCCATTCACTTTTCTGCAAGTGCTGACGCATTCAGGAGTGAACCACCCTTAGAATAGCATCTGCTATTGGGAAACCAGGAGCCTGAGAGCTATGAAGTGTGGCTAGAGGGGGGAAGTTATGGTGGAGAGTATCTAGAGTGGGTGGAAGTCACCCACAACAGTTGTAGAATAATCTGATAACATTTCCAGGAAGTTCCCAACTTGATCAAACCATCTGTCAGCAAGGCTTTGTTTTGCAAGTACTTTCTATCTCAGCAACAGTGGAAGCTCATAGGATCCTCCCTACAATGATTATTTTTAACCAGATAATCCACATCTGCCTCAGATAATACCAACAGCATTTGGACAATACGAGGAGCTATCTGTCATGGGAAGATGGCCATCTGGACATGGCAGTTCTAAATACTTGACTCACCAATCTCTCTTAAACATAAGGATCCAAATTTGTCCCTTGGCACATTTTGCCCAGAGATGGCAATAACTCTTTTAAGTGTGGGACATATGCCTCCTGCCAGCTGCAGCAGCATTTGGCCTTTATCTTCCCATGGCCAGGTTTATTTGGAGCATCTCCCCCAGCAGAGACAGATCATTAAAACAGTCATGGGGGATCTATCAACAACACAGTCATCTTCCTTTTCTGCGCCTCTTGACTACTCTTGGACTGATTTGTCTTTCACTAGCATGGTCTTGAGCCAAACAGGAAGGGCGATCCTAGACGTACCTGTCGGAACCCGTTTTTCCTCCATCAATGGACAGGAGGGTCTTGAGGCTAGGATTCCCGAGGAGAAAAGGGCATGAAAGGAGCCGAAGTTGGTTACACTGTCTGGCTTCCACTTCCAATAAACAGTGAGTGGATTCTAATGTTGGGCCAAGCCTGCTCAGTTATGGAAGGCAAGGCCTACACAGAGGAGAGTTCGGCACTCCCACCAGCATGACCGATTATTTTGTGCTGCGCTTTCTATTCAAACAAAAGCAAAAGGAAGAGACCGAAGTCCTAGATTTTATTCTTGTGTTTGCCAAGTTTTCTCTATCACTGACTGTCTCTGCTCTAGTATTTCTATGCATATCTGTTTCTCATCCATCTCGGGTAGTTTTGTTTTGCAATAATATAAGAAGAGGTGTTTCTCATCCAGGACTTATTTATTTGATGAACCTCAAAAATGTGAGGCCATTTAGATAAATGATTCCAGTTTTGGCCTGTCTCTAATCACGCTCATCTTCTGGAGTGATGGATTTTTTTCAAAGGAGGCCTCCCCTTCAACAATGCTGCAAACATGACCATCTTGGCTCCTATATCCAATGGACTTAGTCCTGGCTTTTGGATGTATCTGAGTGCTGGATTTGGCTCAATGGCAGTATTCCCACTTCAAAATAAGTCCCTCCATACATCCACAGAAGTTGCCGTGGATAGAAGAACATTGCAGTCAGGAAGCAGGAATCGCCCCTGTTACCAGCCTCACCTGCTTTTCAGTCCATTGAAAGTTTCATAGTGTATGGCGTCGTTCCATGGAGGTAGTGATCTCATTTTCGCTTATGTTGGCAAAGGCATAAATGAGGTGGGTGCAGAGATGTGGGGGACAAAGTGCCCCTCGCCTGGCCTGGGCCCAGTTTGTGAAGTAACAAACCAGCTTATAGGCAGAATCTGTGCAGACAGATAGGAAGGAAGCGGAGAGGGAGTCATTCAAAGGGTCTGTCTTCACGGCAGAGTTAGCTCAGACTCTTACCTGGGGGTTGCATGGAACCCTGCTCCCGTCCACACACCCACAACCTTCTCATGTGAGTTTGGTGGTGCTTTTTACCCAGGCTATCTGGCTTGGCTGGTGGTATACCCTATAGCTTGGGTGCTACTTTCACTCGAGCTGGTAACCCTCCCACTTTGCAGTGAGGATGCCGGCTAAACCACCTGAGTGCTCATAGTCCTCCAATGCCTTCCCACAATTCCCCCCATGTGCTCATAAGGACAGACGGGTTCTCCTACAGTTCACTGGAAAGAATCATAGAGCAGTTCAGCTTAGTGCAGCACAAAGGGCCATATCCAATCGTGGAAGAAAACAAATCCTCACTCTGCGTTTGTTAGTGATGCGTGTTGGGGGGGAGGGGGCACACAAACTTGGGCAGGGCTTTGCAGTGTGACTGTTCAGACCTGGGCTAGGCTAACCTCTGCGTTCAGACCTGGCTGCCAATCATCTGTGTTAATTCTGCAGTGAGAACAGACTCAGACATTGTTAAGAGGTGGACTGTGGGCCAAATCCGGACCGCCAGATGCTTTTGAATGGACTGTGACATCTTTTTATTGACGTATTATTATCATTATTGTTGTTTCTGTATTTTCTCTGGAGTCTGGACCTTGACTATACCTTGACTGAGTAATTTGGACCTTGACAAAAAATAATTGATTATCCCTGGTTTAGGGCCTGAATCAAAGCATTCGGCAACAGGTCTGACCCCAAACTGGGTAGCAGCAATGAGGGCCACATAGGACTTCAAAGGTCCCAGTGTGTTTCTTCAGAACAAGCATTCTCTCTCAATCCAGCCTGAGCCTTTACCATGCAGCTGAGAAGGACATAGCAACTCACCGCACTGAAGAAAGAGGAAGGCAGCTAAACCTAAAGCAAAACAACAGGAGAGAAGTAAGTGATTATCTAATCCTCTGAGATCTCTGAATCTCTAATTTGCTGCTCCAGCAGATCAGCACCTTGGCGAGATGCTGCCATGCATTAGATCTCAGGTCAGATATGCTCCTAGCAGCTAGCAATGTGTTTTGGCCAACAATTCCATACCCATGAGAATGGAGCTTTCAGAATGGAGCTGGCCAAAAAGGTTCCATCAAAACTTTTTTTTTCCAATGGAAAACTGGATTTTTTTTCACCCAACTGTCTGCTCTCCTTGGATCCCCCCCCCCTTTTGAAAGCTTTTCAGTTTTAGATTTTTTTAAATTATTATTATTATTTTTTTTGCTGAAAAGTCAAAAATTTCCATCGAAAAGTCCAACAAAATGATTTTTGTTTGGTTTTGTTGACATATTCTGCAGAAGCAAAACCCATTTTCCAACCAGCTTTACTCAATATTGATCTGACTAGAGATGGAAAAAAATATAATATTGTGCAGCCCCCAGCTGCTCCTGGACTGGGGAGTTTCATTCTCTGGGACAGATTCTGCCTTCTTTTTATACCAGTTTTAACCTGGAATAACTCCACTGGAATGAATGGAGCTGTACTGTGTCAAACAGGTGATAGAGGAGAATGAGATCCAGCCATGTACAAAGGACACATCTCCCTTCCAAATGTGCCTGACATCTGGGTAATTTGAGAAACAGACATCTTTTTGAACATGCATCCCTTTCCCTTTGAAAAGGGACTGGGACCGATTCTTCACTGCCCTGCATCTTGAGTCGTCACTTTCACCTGTACAAGAGGGTGCACTGTTGGTTTCCAAGTTACAATTCATTCCCAGCTCCCATTTCACCCTTAGCAACATCACCAGCATGGAATCCCTCTATAACATCCAACTTATCTAAATATCCTGTATGTCAAGAACTCTCCAGTAAAACCCACAACAGTTCCAAACCCTAGTTCACCCTCACCAGACTTACCAGTCCAAATGAAGGTGTGACCCATGCTGGTTGCAATTGCTCTGCTTGTGGTGGCCCAGAGAATGGATCTGGGTTCTTCGACGTTCCTTTTATGGATCTGGCTGTTACACCCACCCCAATTTACAGGAACTCAGCAGCCATGAAATAAAATAGGAGAGACAAGTTCTTCCTCTTTGCCATGAAGGGATTTTCCGATCTGGGAATGACTGCGCAATCTCCTTTCAGGATGGGCGGAGGTGTTGCCATCCTGTTTTGTTTCCATTCTCCACATGCCTTTTGGGAAGTCACTCCCATAGGGAAAACCTGAAACAGAACATTGGTTACCTTGCAGATCAGCCCCTTGCCTTGAGGTCACATTGTTAATCAGTAGCAGAGCTACAAACAGAAGCCAGGAGTGCTGATTCCACAGTCCCCTGCTGTAACCACTACACAATATTCCCTGCGCAGGATGCATTTGTTCACTGTTATCGTCAACACTTTTCACTGTATATAATATTACACGCAAAAAAATACAACAAAAGAATCCTAAGGTTGCAAAGGCAAGCACTCAAAAGTTAGGAAATGTCAGAATTAAGGTGGACCTGGCAACCTTAACTCTGCCCTCTTGTGCGTATGCATTACATATAGTCCTCAATGACATGCTCACATACTATTTTTCCCCGTGCCTCATTGAGTGCACAGGATGAATGGTGCTCACTGAATGCCCAGCTATTCAATATTTTGTTTTCTCCTCCTTACTCAGCGTGCGGCCTGAAGCCTTATTTACTTACCTTGCTCTGAATAGAGAATTATTAATTTCCTCACGGCCTTTTCTATGGTGTTCATCACGATAATAGCTGAGAATGTCACAAACATTAACTGATTGATTTTCACAATACCCTGTGCAGCGAGGTGATACTATTATCCCTGATTTACAGGTCTGGAAATTAGGCACGGAGAAATTAAGGTCAAAAGTGGCCACTAATTTTGGATGACCTACTTGAGGCATGTCACGCCTGATACGTCAGAGTACTTAGCATTAAAAAGCACGGTGCATGCTCAAAGCACAGCTCCCAGTGACTTCAGTGGCAGCTGGGAATGCTCGCTCCCAGGGTCTCGAGTTGGGCATCCAGAACACATCGTTAACGGAGGTGTGAAAAGTTCAGTTTAAGGGAGTTGCCCAGCAACATATGGGAACTCTGTGGCAGAAGCAGGGATAGAGCCCAATTCTGCAGGGCAGCATACAGTTGCCTTCCTCAAGAGACCGTCTTTTTCTCATCCTGCAGTCCCCTGCCTCATTCACACACACCTTCCGACTTCTACAACAAATGAGGCAGGGTTTCTCCAGGCATCAGCCCCCTTCACTACACCCCCCAGAGCAGATCCATCCTGTGCACTGAATGAGGCAGAGGTCCTGTGGAAAATATAGTAGGTGATCATGTCATTAAAGACTTATCATACATACAAGGGGGCCAAATTAAGGTTGCAATGGCTGCCTCTGACCATGGAGAAGTATAATGGAGCCTTGAAAATCCCAGAGGTCCTCACTGTTAAGTAATTTAGACTGTAACATCTTTGGAGTAGGAACTAGAGCTGAGCAGGAACCATGGACGAATCAAAGAAGGTTTGCCCAGAACTGTAACAAAACATCAGAGATGCAAAAATTTTCACTGAATGGATATTTAAAAAAAAATTCTGTCTGGCCAGCCAGCTTCCGGACTCTCCTGCAGCCCACGTGACCAGCTGCTGGGGAGCCAGTGCTCAGTAGACCCCAGATGTCCTACATCCCTGGGCCAGCTGTAGTAGGGACCATGTCTATGTCTCCTGTAGTACAGCTCCTAGCACAATACCATAACATAGATATTAATTAATGTCACCCTAAGAGAGTCCCCCGTTAGGACCTTTGCAAATCCAGACTGCTGTCAGCGAATGCCAAAAGCACTGATGGTCTTCACATGGTATTTTCTTTACCCCAAACCATATAGGGGCATATTAGTAAAATCCCTTGGGAAAATGAAGTTAGAGACTGTTTCCTTGTTAAATCTATTGTGGGTTATTTACCAAGGGGAATCTTTACTGCGGAGATCTTAGGGTACGATCCTGAACTCAGGAGCTGCTGCCCTCTCAAGTCACAGTGCCAGCTGACAGATGTTAAAACACTGCAATCATTCCAGTTCTCCTGGAATAATGAAACAACAAAACTAGATTTTGTTCAGATCATTTCCTCTGCTGGTGTAAATGGACACAGCTACACTGAAGTCAATGGAGCACCGCTGCTGTTTGCCAGCTGAGAATCTGGCCCTTCTCATCTAACTGGCTATTTGTACGCATAAATAACCAGGCTGGGAGTGTAGTCATGGCAATGACATATGCAAATTAGGTGTACACACTCACACACACTTCAGCTAGTGCAATTATGCACCAACTTTTCTGGAAATCTGGCCCAGAATTTCATATGTCTATGCAACGTGACTAGACTGCAGAGCATGCAATCTAAAATATCAGACAATAATCATCACTGAGTGGTTTGGTTCATTTGAAGACTCAGCTTGTTTCTTGAGAGAAAGGATTGGAAATTTCTTCTCACCATCCTACACTGCCAACCCGTGGCACCAGGAATTTTGTCTGCAAGTCCTTTAGGGGATCCAATATTAGACAGAAAGTCACAGCTCCAAGGGGTGGGTGCTTAGAAAGAGAAATCTTTTATCTGCAGCTTTTAGGATGAGACTGAGAATGCTGGTTTTGTTACCTTCTCAAAGAACAGCTTCAGCTTGCAGATTTCAACAAGTTACAGTAATTCTAGTTCTCTTGTATTCAGGAGTCCATGGAGACCTTCAGCAGCTAAATCAAATCTATTGTTCTCAGACCTTTAATTAGTAACTAAAGAGCTGTGCTTGTTTACTTAGCTTGCGAGCTCATCTGGAGAGGGAACTGAACAGAGCACTATACCAGATTTCATACAGGGTCCTGCAAATGACAGGGCAAGACACCCGTAAGAAATTACAGAGGAAAGTAGGCCTGGAATCCCATATCTGTCCACCCCGTCACACCCTACTGAAAGCAGTTATAATTTCTCTGCGAGTATCTGCTTGTTGACTGTTGATCCCCCGACCTGATCTTGGAGGGTTTATAGTTTTGGGTAACATATAATTTCTATGCTAAGCATTCTTAGCATGTTATGAAGTCTGTGACAGCAAGTAGGAGAACACACATAATTGGGTTTTTAGGCTTTTCTATGGTTAAAGGCTTGTTTTTTTTAGTGGGAGGCCTTGTGGGAGTAGTCATACCAAAGGCTGAATCTTAGCTAAAAGCTGGTAGGCCCAAGAAGATAATCCCAGATCACCAATTCTGAACTTTCATTACGAGACACAAACAAGTAACCACGAAAAATACAGTACACCACAGAATTCTGCAAGAAGGGAATGTTGGGGGGAGGCCTTTAGCAATCTGGTAACAAGGCAGTAACTAGGTAGTTAGACCACAATAACATATAGGAGTTATTAAGAAATGTGTGATGTAGTTTATCAATATTCACAATTAAAGGCATAGCTATGGAAAGCCAGAATGCCAAATGTGAATAATGGGCAGGTATTAATCTTGTTATGGTCATGGAAATTGATCAGCTGTGGTTGTGTATCTGATAATGTACATAAAGGAATATGGTATTTTCTGTATTATTAGAGCTAGTGGCTAGAGTCTATAGCAGGGGTCAGTAACTTTTCAGAAGTGGTGTGCCAAGTCTTCATTTATTCACTCTGATTTAAGGTTTCGCATGCCAGTAATACATTTTAACGTTTTTAGAAGATCTCTTTCTATAAGTCTATAATATATAACTAAACTATTGTTGTATGTAAAGTAAATAAGGTTTATAAAATGTTTAAGAAGCTTCATTTAAAATTAAATTAAAACGCAGAGCCCCCCGGACCGGTGGCCAGGACCCAGGCAGTGTGAGTGCCACTGAAAATCAGCTCGTGTGCCGCCTTCGGCATGCGTGCCATAGGTTGCCTACCCCTGGTCTATAGAATAGTTATCAAAAAGTGAAAGGCCACCAAGGCTATGTCTACACTGCAGTTAGACACCCGTGACTGGCTCATGCCAGCTGACTTGGGTTCACGGGGCTCAGGCTAAGGGGCTGTTTAATTGCCGTGTAGACTTCCGGGCTCGGGCTGGAGCTTTGGCTGCTGGACCCTGTGAGGTGGGAGAGTCCCAGAGTTTGGACTGCAGCCCAAACACTGCAAACCAGAGTGAGCTGGTGTGGGCCAATGGCAGGTTTCTAATTGCAGTGTAGATATACCCTAAGTGTTCTAACTCCCATAAATCAGGAACAGCTTGCTTGTCTGATCAACCTCATGCATTCCCAAAGAGATTCTGTTCTGTCCTAAGACAATCAAAGTGTGAAAAATGTCAAGGCAAAATTTTGTTGTTTGGGGTGTGTGTGTGTGTGTGTGTGTGTGTGAAATATAAAAGAGGCAGGATGCTCTATGTAGCTGAAATGAATGTTTCCTTTACTTAATGGAAATGAGTTTAAGGTTCATTGGTACTCCAGTATTTTATGAGCAGCATAGATGTTTTGACCCCATCTATCGCAGCCAAAATCCCACATGTCCCACATCCTGCTCAGGTCTCACAGCACTTTACAAAGGAAGTCATTAGCATCAGTACCCCAATTTTCAGATGGGGAAACTGAGGCACAGATCAGCTAAGTGACTTGCCCAGCCTCACCCAGCAGCCCAGTGGCAGGACAGGGAATAGAACCATGCCACTGTCTGTGCTTCATTGGGGCATTATGGGGATTAAACTCGGAGATGTAGATTGAGGTCTGCTGATGTGCAGGAGAATGGGCATCAGCTTGCTGATACAATCCTGTGCGGGAATCTGCCCTCTGAATGGGAGACAGATCTGAACCAGATCATTTGATCCAATACTCTCCCCTCGGAAATTCACATCTGACCCCACATTGTGGCTCTGGCCCATATCTACTCTCATCTGTCACTTAGAACAGTGGTTCTCAACCAGGGGTACATGTACCCCTGGGGGTATGCAGAGGTCTTCCAGGGGGTACATCAACTCATCTAGATATTTGCTTAGTTTTACAACAGGCTACATAAAAAGCACAAGTGAAGTCAGCCAAGCTAAAATTTCATACAGACAATGACTTATTTATTCTGCTCTATATACTATACACTGAAATGTAAGTACAATATTTATATTCCAAATTATTTATTTTTTAATTATATGGTAAAAATCCAATAGTCAGCAATTTTTCAGTAATAGCGGCTGTGGCACTTTTGTATCTTTATGTCTGATTTTGTAAGCAAGTAGTTTTTAATTGAGGTGAAACTTGGAGGTATGCAAGACAAATCAGACTCCTGAAGGCGGTACAGAAGTCTGGAAAGGTTGAGAGCCACTGACTTGGAAAATACTATTTCTCTAATTTACTTTTCACTTGTGTGTGTGTCTCTGTGTGTGCACACAGGCTTGAAGTGAGTGCCAGAGACACCTGATGGAAGACACCTGGGGTAAGGCTCATTACCTTCCCCAGCTGCAAAGGGATGGGTGAGGAAGCAGCTTGCAAGCAGTGATTGGTGGAGAAGGTGGGTGTGTGAAATCATGGGCCCTTAAACACTGCATGTGGGGTTGGTGTGTCTTTTCTTCCTCCTTCCTGCACACAGGTAGCCTGTTAGGGAAGCTTAGGGCAAGAGGTTGGAGCTGTGTTGCCCACAGCAAAATGGCATGTAGTTTAATGTTGGAGAAAACAGGCTGATTTTTATTCTCTGCATTGCCAACAGGCATTTTCTTTCTAAATGTTATGGACTGATTTGTAAGTCTAGATGCTTACTCAGTATTTGGTTGGCTAGAAGCCTTTTTCCTCTTATTTCTTAAGTCAGGAGGTGGGGAACTATAGGCAAAACTCAGAATCCTATAAAATCACTGGAAACCAATACACATAAAGCTTCTAAGAAAGAGAACAAGGATGGCAGGGGGGCTAATATTCAGGGCGGAGAGTCAGAATCTAGGTCTATTTAGGGTCATTGAAAAAAATAAGGGGATAACATAGAGTGGCTGTGAGGCTTGATTCATCTGTGGATAGTACTTTGATTTCATCAAATAGAGGAGTCCACTCAGATGGCAAAATATGACTCTCTTTAAATCATTGTCCTGTACTCCGTCACTGGGGGACGTTTCAGATGCTGAAGGCAACTTGACAGTTACTTATTGATTCAAAGATTTTCCTATCTCCATTCACAGGGGAAGTTTGTGAGGGAAAACCAGCTATACAAAACTAATCTCATTTGTAGCCAGAGGTGTATTGAGTGCCCTGAAAACCCAGCATGATCCATCACCTGATCTAAAACCCAGGTTTGTCTGGGTTGGTGGTCTATACAAACAAAACAAGTATCCAGCTTTACTCTATTTTATCAGTCCGCTTGCAAGATAGGCTCAGCATTACTGCAAATAACAATCTCAGGCTCCACTGGACCTAATTCTAAGGGGGAAAGGGAAAGTTCCTTTGGCTGTGTGCTTCCTGGGTTTGCATTTGAAATGCTTGCTGATCTATCACCACAGGAGACCAAATGAAAGCACAAATGCAGTTTGAATCTGGAGAGGGTGGTGGTATGTGTGGGGGAGGAGGGTGGTGGCTTTGAAGTTGTTGAGTATGGAGATGAACAATCTGACTCTCAAAATATAAGCAATCCATACAACACTCTTGCAGAATGTGATTCTGCTCTTGAGGGGTATCCCCAGAATCTGGGGCAAGGGACCCCCACATTTTCCTAAATTACAAACACTTTTAAATTGACTTTTAAAAAAAAAAGTGGGTCTCTTTTAAAAGCTAGGGAAGGGGCGGGGGGGGAAAATAACTGGATAAAACAGGGAGGACTCACTGCCAGGGGGAGGATTTAAGACTCCTGTGAACACTTGGAGAAAGAAGCAAGGAAAAGGAATGTTTCTATGTGCATAGGGGAAGTAAACTATCTACCAACAAGCCGGTGAACAGGGTGATGTTGCCACAATGATGATGAATCATAAAGCCACTTTTTTATAATCCTAAACAGACACACTTACTGGGATAAGGAAAACAGTATTATTCCTAGAGACTTATTTTTCTTTTTCTCTCACTTAACTGTAGAGTTTCTGCCTTCAACCCTCCCCAGTTCCCTCCTGCCTGGCTTTTGCTACAGATTGAAAGAAATGGGAAACACATGGGTCTATCCATGCAATTCAAGTCACCAACCAGTAGGTGTCAGTGTTGCTTGCTCTTCTATATCAATGTGGCCAAGAGGTGCTTCCCTAGCAGGTAGAAGAAATGTTCTGTAATATACTAGAAACAGTGGTTCAAGTCCCAGCTTTGGCTCCCTGGAAGCTGCACCTCTAGAGGTTGCTAACTATTTATTGTTCCAAAGCAAATCAAGATCCTGAAGTTGTCCAGGGCCCTCTGTAGATTTACAAATGCCAAGTTGTGTATATTAGTCTTTATAAAAGATCAGTGGGACAAGACAAATGCAAGTCACATCTAGGCAATGACTAGAATGCAGTGTCAGTAGGCAGCTATAGTACCATGTGATCTTTATCCATAATTGATATAAGGAAAATGAAGAGCTACCAAATGGACCATATCTCCCAGCCAGATCCTGAGTTTTGGCTCCTTCAGAAATACAATCATGATATGAGGCCCCTAATGTTTATACTTGACTTAATTTCTCTCATAAAATGGCCTGCAGGATGAAAACTCTGGAAAATAGCTATGCTAAGCCATTGACTAGAGATGAGACACAAATCTTGAAATATTAAGCCAAGTTGTTAGTTTTAGCAGCCATGATAAGGGCCGGACTTCTTTGTAATCCGGGAAAGTTTCTCTTTCTAGGCTAGATCCTCAAAATGTGTTTGAGGAAATGCAGGTACAGACAGGAAAACTACATGGCCTAATAAACTTATCATTGGCACAACCGACTGTATTCACGGCCAATTGCACCAGTTAGGAAAGAAAAGGTTTTCCTTTGGACAATCACTCCTTTGATATATTGGACAAAGTTTGTGATGGGGAGAGTGTCAATTGCAATAGCATCAGATTATTACAAACACTGACTTCTGTGTCATGTTTCCTGTGAGCCATAAAAAAAAGTGTCTTTTGTGGCATATCTCTGTACGTCCCACCTCTTAATCTACCAATGTTTGTAAAGTACCTATCATCCTATCTGTGCAATATGAAGGAGCAGTGAAAGTCAGTCAGAAGGGACAGTCAGTTTTCTCTTTATCCTGCTTTGTGACATGGTCACTGGCTTCTACCTTAGAGTGCATTGCAAGATATTCTGTTTCATGGAAGAATGATTTGATGAAGAGGTGTGTGTATGTGTGTGTGTGTGTGTCTCATTCTTGTAACCTTCAGTTCAAAGTGCAAGGGTCACCTTGCAAGTGTGCAAGGATCATCCTATCTCCTATTAGTGAGTTCAGCGCCTAGGGCTTGCTACTGAGAAGGCTCCTCTGGCTTCGTTAAATCTTTGACAGCTGCATCCATCATGAGTTAGATTTTTAATCCCCCAAAGGAAATTTTGTCCTATGGGAAATTGTGCTCAGTTGATCAGATCGGATAAGAGGCAAAGTCTCTATCTCTGATCCCATTTTGTGGGTGTGGCCTTCAGATGCTGATTTTTACTCAAGTGGTTCTGTGTTAAGCAAGTATAGATCTTTGGGCTTCTTGGCATATAGTTTATTAATCTATATAAGTAGGAAAATATAAACCCAGATTCAGTGTTTGTGGTCCCCACCTTTCTCTTTATGGTGGACAGTTTTAGCTGTAAAGCAACCCCTTAACACTTAAAAATATGAAAATAAGCAGCCACTCGTACACATATTTAATAACAAATGTTACTGTCTCTGGTTAACAGGGTTTTTTTCTCATGTCCCGAGGAGACGGCTGCTGCCGTTCAAGTTTTATACAATTGTTATCTTAAAGACACCCAAGCAAAGCTAACTCAGATCTACTGTCAAAGTAAATCAATATGCTTGCAAAACCTACAGTGATCACTTCCCTTGTATATATTGGAAACTTTTGCACTTCAATGCAATCACTCATTGTCTACCAGCATTCAGCTCACTCTTCAGTGTCTGTGTGAGAGGGTAAGCTCCTTGATGGCAGAAAGAGCCGCTGAAATCATCCAGATCGAGGGCCCAAACCATGGCCCCTCCCAAAGCACCACGCTTCAAATATTTAACCTAAGTGAGGGAAAGGGAAAAAACAGATGATGTGAAATGAGGCACAGACATTTAAATGCCCCTGTGCTATTTGAGCTCCGTCAGGTGGGCATCTCCTTTCAACATGTTACTAAAGTGAGAAATAGTCCTGAAGAGGCAAGAGGGGTGAACGGGACAGCTTCTCTCCAAACTTTTTCTAAGATCTTGAACTCTCTTTCTATTTGGGCAAAAGCCTGTTGAAACAGGCTTTCTTGTGAATCGTATTTAACACCTGTTCCCTGCTTGACCTTCCACTGGGACCTAAGGGAGGGATTTCATTGTGTTAGTGCAGGGATTCTCAAACTTGACTGCACCGTGACCCCCTTCTGACAAAAATTACCACATGACCCCAGGATGGGGGACCAAAGCCCAAGCCCCACTGCCCCAAGTGTGTGTATGTGCGGGGGGAGGGGGGGCAAGCCCAAGGGCCTCAGCCCCAGCCAGGGGGCCTGTAACCTGAGCCCCACCACCTAGGGCTGAAACCCAAGGGTTTCGGCTTCGGCCCCGGGGAATGGGGCTCAGGCTTTGGCTTCAGCCCTGGGCCGCAGCAAATCTAAGCCAGCCTTGGCAACCCCATTAAAACAGGGTCATGACCCACTTTGGGGTCCCGACCCACAGTTTGAGAACCCCTGTGTTAGTGAGTACTCAGCATAAGAACGACCATACTAGGTCAGACCAATGGTCCATCCAGCCCAGTATCCTGTCTTCTGAGAGCAGCCAGTGCCAGATGCTTCCGAGAGAATGAACAGAACAGGGAAATTATCGAGTGATCCCCCTGTTGTTCAGTCCCAGCATCTGGCAGTCAGAGGCTTAGGGACACCCAGAGCATGGGGTTGCATCCCCGACCATCTTGGCTGGGTCCTGTCTGGTACCCACATGTTGCGGGGGGTATTGGGAGCTCTCTCCAGCATCTGCTTTTTACACTTAAACACCGGCTCTGAGAGCTGCATTATTTCTCTGGGCAATTTATCTTGTAAAATAGGGCTTCCGATCCCAGATGCCAGTGTGGTGGTGGGGCCTGGCTACAGCACAACGTCCCTTGTCAAAACACAACGGAGAGCTCCAAAGTGCAGTCTGGGGTGTGATCCTGGTTTAATTGACTGGGAAAAAGAATGTTCCCCCTAAACGTGATGGGTGCTGACACTGATCCTAAGCAGTCACTGCTGCACTGTGTGTGTGTGTGTGTGTGTGTGTGTGTGTGTGTGTGTGTGTGTGTGGGAAACTAACTCCTCATTCAGTGGAGAGTTGCCTTCTCTCAGGACAGCAAGAAAAGCATGACCCTTCCTCCCCGCATGGCTCTCAGCTGACCTATCTGTGGTAGGTGTATCCTACTTTTCATCAAGCCAGGCTGTTTTTTGTTGCCTGTCCTTAGAGAGCCGTGTGGCCTCATACTTGATACTGACAGTCCTCCTCATGTTGCACTGAGTGTGTCATGCACACAGCCACCCCCACCGTTCCCCTGCCCCAGATGCTTAGAACTTGTTTCCTCAGTTCTGATTTAAATACTCGATCCAAGGCAAGTTGGAAGATTTAGAAGTATTCAGGCCTGCGAGCACCTGCACAATTTTTACGATATGTTTTGGGGAGGAGGGTGTTGACAATTCTTTCTCCCCCCTGCAGAATTCAAACAGGTAAACTCTTGATTTCTGTTCGTTTTTATGCTGCCTTTTGGGCTGAGAACACAAGAAGCTGTAGCCCAGAAGAACAATATTTTCCCTGAAATGCGTTGTAAGCACATGAAAGCTTAGAATGGAAAAGTGGGAACGGGCAGCTTCCACCGCCCCAATGGTGTTTGCTTGTCGTAGCAAAAGAGCTATGATAATACAGCTGTTCAAACAGTCACATTCCTCCAGCTACTTTTGTTTAATGTTCCCATATGGAATTGGCTGGGAGAACCTCAGCCTGAGTGGCGATGGGAGCCAGATACGGTGGATGAAACCCCATGCACGTTTCCCAAAATGAAGCTGTTACTCTTGCCATATGACTTGGGCGAGTGGCCATACCTCTCAGCGGAAAGTAGGTGTCATGCTTATTGGCGCCAGACGTTGGGTCGTTCTCGGCCCAAAGCAAATGCTTGAGACCCTCCTTACCTTGGCTTTAATGCTCTCCATGTCATCGTACCCTACCCACTGGTTCCCTTTATAGGAGTACGGGACCTTCTGCTCCTCAATCAGCTCCGTGGTGGCACCTTGTTTAAAGGTGCAGATCTAAAACAAAACACATTGGAGGCAGGATGAGGCTGTGGGTATTGGTCGGAGCCAGTGTGATCGGGATGAAATGAAAAGTAGCCTTTTCCTCCTTGGTATGCAGACTGAAACCATTTTCATGTTAGAAAACTGAGCACGGCTTCCCTTTGATTATGCAAAATCATAGATTATTCTTACGGCTGCTTCCCCCAAAGTAAGCCCAGATGGAACAAATACGCTCCTTACCTCATAATAGGCTAAAAATCCTGCTTCTGAAGTGAAAGGGCCTGGCAGTCCTGCCTTGGAAGCCTGGGCCCCGACGCCTGTATCCAGCGTGTCAAGGGTGAAGCTCCGCCCATAGGTTGGGATTCCCATGATGATCTTCTCCCCTGGGGCGCCCTTTCGCTTCCAGTGTCTCACGGCGTTGTCCTGTTCGAAGGAAATATTAAACGTGTATTTGGCAGCTTAAACGGAGACCTGGTTTTTATACCGCCCTGCGGTGCTTTGGTACAAATTCTAAGGCTTCCCAAGATATGGCTGCCTACACATCTCCATTTTTCTAGCAGCATGCTTCTGGACATTGAACATCTCTATGCAAAGGGTCCGGGTCAGTTCCAGCCTGCTCCATGGCTACAGGGGACTCCGTTCCCGGGGCCAGGAAACCATCCTGCAGATGGCATGATAGCCAGTGAGAGGGCACAAGGAACCCCAATTTTCCAAGTGATCAGACACTTCACGAGCTATTGGGCTGGCCCTAGAGAGGGCCAGAAATGGGTGACAGCTGTTGAAGGTTGTAGGAAATATGGGGCTCTTCAACATCAGGCTAAGACGCATCCGTTTCCCCCGTTATTTCTGTCGTTAGGGTGACAAACCTAAGACTGAACTTCTGAAAGGGGAGACAAAGACATGGGCTCAGTTCTATTGGTTAGTGTCTTCGTGCTCAGGGGACTGATAAAAACTAACCAGAGCCCCCCAAAAGATGCAGGCCGGAGCTGTGTCAGCCGGAGTGACACCGCTCTGCTGAAGAATCAGCCATTGGGGTCCTGGATCTTGCCTAGGAGAGTTCTACATTAGTTTACATTCAGTAATGGAGTTACTCCTGGATCTTATTGATGGGAGATGAGAATGTTCTTTCTTGCCACCCTGTCATCTCCTCTTTCTGGCCTCACCATTTGGACCGCTACATTGTGTATTAGAACAGTGGTTCTCAAACTTTAGCAACCTGAGGATCCCCATTTTGATTTAAAATTTTTCTTGGACCTAGGGTTACCAACCCTCCCGGTTTTGCCGGAAGTCTCCTGGAATCAGGCCCTATCTCCCAGAGGCTACTGAAGCCAAACTGGGAGATTTTAGGCACTGAAACTCTGGCAGCACAGTGGGGCTAAGGCAGGCTCCCTGCCTGCCATGGCCCCGTGCTGCTCCTGGAAGCAGCTGGCACATTCCTGTGGCCCCTAGGGGAAGGCGGGGGGCTCCGCGTGCTGCCCCCATCCCCAGCGCTGACGCCGCATCTCCCATTGGCCAGGAACTGCAGCCAATGGGAACTGCGGGGGCGGTGTTTGCGGGCGCGGGCAGTGCACAGAGCCCCCTAACCCTTCCCTCAGGGGCTGCAGGAATGTGCCAGCCGCTTCCAGGAGTGGCGCGGGCCAGGGCAGGCAGGGAGCCTGCCTTAGCCCCACTGCGCCACCGCCTGGGAGCTGCCCAAGGTAAGTGCCTCCTGGCTAGAGCCTGCACCCCCCAACCTCCTTCCCCAACCATGAGCCCCCTTCTGCACCCAAACTTCCTCCCAGAGCCTGCACCTCACCCCCTCCCACACCCCAATCCCCTTCCCCAGCCCTGAGCCCCCTCCCGCACCCAAACTCCTTCCCAAAGCCTGCCCCCCTCGCCCCCTCCAGTACCCCAACCCCCTGTCCCAGCCCGGTGAAAGTGAGTGAGGGTGGGGGAAAGCGAGCGATGGAGGGAGGGGGGATGGAGTGAGTGGGGGGGGCTTGGAGAAGGGGCAGGGCAGGGGGAGCCTTGGGGGAAGGGGCGGAGCCTCGGGGGAAGGGGCGGGGCAGGGGCCGGGCAAGGGTATTTGGGTTTGTGTGATTAGACAGTTGGCAACCCTACTTGGATCCCCAAGCCTCCTGCTCAGCCCCAGGCCCTGCCCCCACTCCACCTCTTCCCATCCCTGCTCCACCCCTGCCCCTCCCTCTTCCCCACCTCTTTCCACCCCCTCCCCTGAGCGCACCCAGTCCCCGCTCCTCTCCCTCCCAGTGCCTCTTGGACGCTGCGGAACAGCTGTTCCCCGGCGTGCAGGAGGCGCTGGGAGGGAGGGGGAAGAGTTGATCAGCGGGGCCTGGGGACCCCCTGGAATACCCTCATGGACCCCAGTTTGAGAAACACTGTATTAGAACAAAGGGGCCAGATTTCGTCTCTTGCTTAAAGCTGTTTTGACACAACTGCAATTCTTGGGCTTCAACGGAGTTACTCATGACTTTCAGCTCGCATCTATGCTGGGACTGCCAAACTCCTCTCCGGTGTGATCCAAGCCAGACTTAAATCCCAGACCACACCGGACTTACCTGGAGATACTAAATACAGTTTTTAAAAAAGTCACATTGCTGTCCTACACTATCTGCCATCACGTAACTTTGGGCAGCAGGTTTTAGCCCAACACCAGCATCTGAATGTCTTCAGGAGAGCTGGAAGGATGTGGTCGTACTGTTGATGAACCTCATCCCATGTGCCCCGTTATCTGTCAACACTGAAAATACCCCTTGACCTGCCTTACTGTGTTGTAGGAATGTTGGCAAAGTACAAGGCTGTTTGTACTGAGGCATGTAGAGGAGTCGGGGTGTGGTGTCTGTCGAGCATCGCTCACAATCACGAGTTTCTCTAACTACTTGGTAGCTAGCTCAGTTACCGTGGAAACAGTTCCAAAGCAAGTCACTTCCTCACTTTTAGAACTTGTGTTGCTTGTAAAACTTTATGTGGCTGAGGGGAGGAGAGACAAAAGGATCTTTGTCACTTACAACATTGTTGTATGCAGCAGTTCTAAGGTCTTTCTTTCCCTTGCTAAGAGGACTGACGTGTCCTGTAGTCTTCTCCCAGGAGGCCCCATGGAAGTCATAGGACATGAGGTTAATAAAATCCACAATCCTGCAGGAAAAGAAAAGACAATGAGATAAGTTACATAACCCAAAATAAACATCCCAAAAATGGCACACAGGAATAATATGTGGAGAGGGATCGACAACCTAATATTTACATTTGGATCTGGATTAGGTTTAATAGTTCTGAGGCTGAACTGGAATCATAGAAGATTAGGGTTGGAAGAGACCTCAGGAGGTCATCTAGTCCAACGCCCTGCTCAAAGCAGGACCACCGCAAATAAATCATCCCAGCCAGGGCTTCGTCAAGCCGGGCCTTAAAAACCTCTAAGGATGGTGATTCCGCCACCTCCCTAGGTAACCCATTCCAGTGCTTCATCACCCTCCTAGTGAAATAGTGTTTCCTAATATCCAACCTAGACCTCCCCCACTGCAACTTGAGACCATTGCTCCTTGTTCTGTTATCTGCCACCACTCAGAACAGCCTGGCTCCATCCTCTTTGGAACCCCCCTTCAGGTAGTTGAAGGCTGCTATCACCTCCCCCCTCACTCTTCTCTTCTGCAGACTAAATAGGCCCAGTTCCCTGAGCCTCTCACACAATGAGTGTGTGGGTTTGGATTCACTGATAAGGTGTAATCTCTTGCAAATTGTCCTCATAAGATTTCAGCCCAACATGTCTCATCTAACAAGATCTGCTGACTTTCTCTGTTGGTGAGACTTCTGCTATCTTGAGAGGTAGAAATAGTGTGAGGTCATTCTGCCACGAACTCAGCTGTACCCAAAAGAAAAAAAGAACATGGACCCTTTCTGGTTCTGGCTTGAAACATAAGAACGGCTGTACTGGGTCAGACCAAAGGTCCATCCAGCCCAGTATCCTGTCTACTGACAGGGGCCAATGCCAGGTGCCCCAGAGGGAGTGAACCTAACAGGTAATGATCAAGTGATCTCTCTCCTGCCGTCCATCTCTACCCTCTGACAAACAGAGGCTAGGGACACCATTCCTTATCCATCCTGGCTAATAGCCATTAATGGACTTAACCACCATGACTTTATCCAGCTCTCTTTTAAACCCTGTTATAGTCCTAGCCTTCACAACCTCCTCAGGCCAGGAGTTCCAAAGGTTGACTGTGCGCTGTGTGAAGAACTTCCTTTTATTTGTTTTAAACCTGCTGCCCATTAATTTCATTTGGTGGCCCCTAGTTCTTATATTATGGGAACAAGTAAATAACTTTTCCTTATTCACTTTCTCCACACTACTCATGATTTTATATAACTCTATCATATTCCCCCTTAGTTTCCTCTTTTCCAAGCTGAAAAGTCCTACCCTCTTTAATCTCTCCTCATATGGGACCCATTCCAAACCCCTAATCATTTTAGTTGCCCTTTTCTGAACTTTTTCTAATGCCAGTATATCTTTTTTTGAGATGAGGAGACCACATCCGTACGCAGTATTCAAGATGTGGGCGTACCATGGATTTATATAAGGGCAATAACATATTCTCTGTCTTATTCTCTATCCTTTTTTTAATGATTCCTAACATCCTGTTCGCTTTTTTGGCTGCTGCTGCACACTGTGTGGACGTCTTCAGAGAACTATCCACGATGACTTCAAGATCTCTTTCCTGATTAGTTGTAGCTAAATTAGCCCCGATCATATTGTATGTATAGTTGGGGTTATTTTTTCGAATGTGCATTACTTTACATTTATCCACATTAAATTTCATTTGCCATTTTGTTGCCCAATCACTTAGTTTTGGGAGATCTTTTTGAAGTTCTTCACAGTCTGCTTTGGTCTTAACTATCTTGAGCAGTTTAGTATCATCTGCAAACTTTGTCACCTCACTGTTTACCCCTTTCTCCAGATCATTTATGAATAAGTTGAATAGGATTGGTCCTAGGACTGACCCTTGGGAGTCTGTTCCATTGAACATGGAAACAAAACTCTTGTGGCAGGAGCATTCCTAATATGTGATTGAGTTTCAGAATCCAGGTTCTAGTTTTAGCGCCTCTAACAGCAGACAATGATATGAAACATTCTGGGTAACTGTACATGGCCAAATATATTGATTATGTACCTTAAGAACTGTCATACTGAATCAGACTCAGGGTCCATCTAGTCACTATCCTGTCTGATCCTGTCTGATCACTGTTTCTGTCTAACCTTGTCAATTGATGACTGGCTGATGGCCTGAGCTGTGAAGATTTATAGCTCTTAAAATAAAAAGCTAAACTAATGTAGTCTAATCCTTGTCCTTTATCTTGTGGCAATGAGTTCCACCGGCTAATCTATATTGTAAAATTTCCAGCGGCATTCATGTAATTTCATGTTCCCCTTCTGTTGCATGATGAGATGGTAAATAGGAGCTGGCAATTTCACCTTTTCTATACCATTCACTATTTTATTTCTCTTTCATAACCCGTTACTCATCTCTCTAAGCCAGTCTCCAATGTCTCTTTATGGAACTCTCTCCAGGTGTCTAGTTTTTTGTTGCCTATCTCTTTATATATAAATATTTGTATGTGTATGTATCCATAGATCTCAAAGCACTTTCCAAAGGAGGTCAATATTGTTATATGCCCATTTTACCCATTGGGAAACTGAGGCATAAGAAGGAAGTGACTTGCCCAAGGTCACCCAGCAAACCAGTGGCAGTGCTGGGAATTGACCCGAGCTCTCCTGAGTCCCCATCCAGTGCCCTACCCACTAGGCAATACTGCCTGCCAGAACCCCTGCTGTTTCTGCTGTATCCTTTTTTGAAAGAAGGTGACCTGCATTGAACACAGTAGTGTGGATGAGGATGTACCACTGAATTATATAGCATCACTGGAGCAGTTTCAGGATGATTCTCTTCCTCATTCGTCCTAACTTTGTTTTCCTTTTTTTGACAGCTGCTACCCGAGCAGATATTTTCATTGAGCTGTTCACGATGATGCTCAGGTATTTTTCCTGATTGGTTACAGCTTCTCTAGAAGCCTTTGTAAAATAGTGTCACTGGATACACTTACTTGGAGATTTTGTCGACTTCATAGCCTGTGTCAATATTTATCCTTCCAGAGGACACTGCTGTACTAAGTAGAAGTTTCTCTTTTCCGGTTTTCTGAGCTTCCTTCTCAAATGCCGTTGCTAGATCCTAGAGGGTATAAGAAAGCAGTTCACCTGAATATCTGAATTAACATAGGAACTTCCCACATTGGATTACACCGGGGGAACATCTAGCCCAGCATCCTGTCTGACACTGGTCAGTACCAGCTGCTGCAGAGGAAGGTGCAAGGAACCCTGCAGTGACAGTTCCATGGGCGTTCCTATCTAGCCTCTCTGAGGTTAGCTTCTGATTTGAAGTTAGGAGTGTTTAGATCCTTTCTGAAACTCCTGGTGGGTTCTTTTAAACCTGATTAGTTTACTTCTGGATGTTCTTAGGATCAGGATCAGCGTGCCAACACTTTTGTACTAAGCCCATGTTTCTCCATCTCCCCAGGCTGAAGCACATGGGTTGTAGTGAAAATGAGACACGGGAGGGTCCCCGCAACAGTGTGCCTGGAGGAAAAGGAACTGAGCTATGTTCCTCATGGGCATTGTTCAGACCTTCCAAAGTCTGACACAGCATGACTGTGTTGTTGCTCTTCCTAAATGTTCATGTGCCTCTGAATTCCCCTTATGTCCAAACTCTTTCTGAAAGTGGTTCCATCTCTATGAAAGACGGACAAAATTCACCTCCCCAGAGATCTAGCTCCACTGGGTGTGTGATGTGCTGTGCTGGGTGCAGTAGGCTGTGAGCTTGACATGTATGTTCTGCCATTGTTGGGTAGCCCTTTTTCAGACTGTGACCGCACCCCCTGGTTTTATTGTACCTGAATCAGAGAAGTGAAATGTCTCTTATCCTTCCTCCCTGGGTAAATCCAGGCTATGTCTAATCCGTCAAACTCATGCGTCCGGAGGAACTGTACCACAGAGCGGACAAATGTCCAGCGATTAGCAGCCGAAGCAGCCATGTTGGAGAAGCTGGAATGAAAGTGACATGCCTCCTGTATTCATGTATATCGTAGTATAGATTCCCAGTACTGTTTGAATTGGCTACACTCAATATGCACACTTCACAGCTGCAAACCGTCCATTACAGGGACAATAATAACGCAGCAGCGAAGCACACTAGATGTACCCATACTCCTTTACATCTGCTCTTGGGGGAACCAATTTCCCCCTTCCTCCACCTCCATGTTTATAAGCTAAAAGCTTTCCCAGAGCTGGAGGTGGTGGGTTCGAGCCCGTCGCTGTTCCGAGCAGGTGTGTCACGAGGGTATATTAACTTCCACATTCAGAAGTGGAACAGTACTGCAGATCCCAGTATTACCGTTCGGTTCCCATGCTTGATCCTCCAATGGACAACAGGGTCTTCAGGTTCTGATTCCTGAGGGGAGAAAAGTGCATTTAAATGATGGACGCTTGGCTTGGCTGTCCTATGGGGAATCTTTCACTCGACAGACTTAGTTCCCTTCCCACCTACTCCCCCCGTCTGCATGGAGGTGGGTGTCGGGGGGAAGGAAGGGAGAGCACGGCATTCGGATCCAGCTAGCACAGCGGGCCCTGTGTGACTGCCATAGCTAATGTAGTTTGGAGAGCTTTGGATGATCTAAACTATGCCTGGGGCGGTTTCAGGCCCGGCCTACCCAGGATGAGTGGAAAGATGGCTGACTTGCCTGCTCAGGCTCTGCTTAGCTGTGAATCCAGCTCAGAACCAGCTACTGGCGAGATGTGGGGAGCAGCTGCTCCCCTCATCCTCTGCAGTGGAGCTTTGTTTAATTCCCCGCCCCTGGATGCTTCCTGTTGCTTTCTGGCTACATGCACTAGCCTCTCTTTCCCCCGAGGATGACACGATGCTCCCTGGGAAAACTCTCACCCTTCGAACTGAGGGTGAGCCTTCCCTCCCACAGCTGGGGCGCTCTCCCCGTGTTACTCACTTGGCTTTAAGGCCATTGAAAGCCTCGTAAAGTGTCACATCGTTCCACTCCACGGTGGTGATCTCGTGGTCGCTCATGCTGGCAAAGGCATAAATGAGGTGGGTGCAGAGATGGGGGTCGATGTCATCGGGGAGGAAGCTCCCCTCCCCAGGCCTGTACTGGGCCCAGTTGGTGAAGTAACAAACCAGCTTAGAGGCAGAACCTGGGGAGACAGCGAGAGGACTGGGTCCCATGTAAACCTGAAATCGCTGTGCTATCTCTGCCACCTCCCGGGGATCTCCCAACAAGACAAAAGCCAATGGGCCCGAATGGCCTCTTAGTCCTCCAATATCAATACAACTTTGTGAGTGGATTGCGGTTTCTGTTGCGTTTACTTTGGGGCCTCGGGTAGACAGTGCTCTATTATGAGAGGCCATAACATGGCATGACCCTTACAGGGCAGTGCCATGATAGAATCTTCCTGGGGGCGCCCAGGCCCCACCTGATAAAATAACCAAGCTGTGATCCGCAGGATGAATCAAAATGTACTAAGCCTTATCGTGCCTACGGCAGCTTGCGATGCTAGAAGGTGCATCTCCTGTAATGCGAGAGCCAGGTAAAGGAAAGCCAAAGGAGGAGGAATTTTGACTTGAGTTCTGAAGGATGAAAGCAGCTCTGTGATCCATTCCCCCCCTCCGTGACTCAGCATCATGGTGCACCTTTGTGCAATGCTAACAGACAGGACTGTAGCCTGCAGAGATCGGGGATTTATACCTGAAAGCCATAGATGGAGCAGTCGATATTAACCACGGAGCACTGAAGTGGGGACGCTAGACTGCCCATGCTCTACAGTAAAACACTTAATCACTGGAAGAAGTGGGTTGCCTCTGTCTCTCTGCCATGGGTGTAGCTGGGATTGAAGGGGAGGCAGAGAAGGGGCAGTTTTGGCTGGTGGTGGTCTCAGGCAGGGAGGCAGTGGACGTGCAGCCAGAATGACCCCTGCAGTTCCTCCTAACCTTGCAACTTCCCTCCTTCCTTTTCAAATGATTCGATGCCTTTGCAGGATGTGAATAGGCCTGGCACAGCTTCTTTGGAGCGGTTTTGAAGGAGAAGGACTTTCCTCTTCCGCTTTTGAATTCCAGGGCCCAGTACAAGCATCAAAAATCCCACCCACACTGGAGCACTTACTAAAACCCAGCAACTTTTCTTCCCCATCCCCTGTGATCAATCACGTTTCTATTGGCCTCTGTAAAACCAGGTGATAATGTAAGTTGGCTACTTACTGCATTGTAGATACAGCAAGAGAGTGAAACCTAGAGAAATACAAGAACAAGGGTAAAGTGTACTATTGACCTATCTTTGAGATCCTGTGGACTGTATGAGAATAAAGTAATATTGGTGCTTTGAATGATAAATCCCCCACCTCCCTACTCCCAAAGAGGCATATGCACATGTCTAAGAAATCTTCACAAAGGCCTTAACCACACCTCGTTTTGCACCTGCAGTTTGGTGCCTACAATTATTTGTGGGTGCAATTTAGGCCACTTAAATGTCGAAGCACCTGATTGCAAGCACAAATTGAAAGCCAGAATTTGGAAATCTCTCTTTTTAAAATCTCTTCTGAATGTTTAAGAACTCTTCTGCTTGGCCCTTCACAAAATTTTAGATTTTTTTTAAGCATCTTCAATTACTGTCTTGCTTTAAAATTTGCTTTGTAGTGGCCCTTGTCACAAGCCATTAACAAATGAGTCTCCAAAATACATCCATCCCAAGTGCCTGTTTCATTGAGATTTCCCCAGCTGGGAATCCCATTGCGTCCACTTCACCAAACTGCCGTACAACTTAGGAGCTATTCAATGACACCCGTCACAAGAGTTAAACTAGCCCCAGTCTTACCAGCCCAAATGATTGCCTGTCCCATGCTGGGTCATACAGCTCTGCTCTGGATTCTGTCACTGGGGTGTGGAGGAAACAGTATCTGACTGCCAAATGGTTGGTCTCTGCTTTTCATTGTCACTTTTTATACCTGTCTTTCACAATAACCCTGATTTACAAGAACTCAGCATGTTCTTTTTCACAAAGGAACAGTCTTATTTACTCTGTCTCTCTGAGAACTCAACTGGCTATTTTTAGTGAAGGAATTCTTGTGCAATTTTAGCATGCGCTGTGTGTGCGCTTGTGTAGGTTTTGCAATACCTACCATCAGCCTGGCTCTGGCCTGATGTGCAAACACAAATGGTGCCGAGGCAAGGAGCGGGAGACCTTGGGTACACATTTCTGGGATTTATTACTGTTCTTGAAGATGTAGAGCAAAGACTCTTTAAATAGTGTCATTGTACTGGAGAGACTTGCGTAATCTCCAAGCCTCATTCTCTTATCATTGCCTGCAAGCTCCCACTGCAGCGAGATTGCCCCCAAAGGGGCTCAGACCCTGATAAGCCTTGTTGTTTTTTTCACTTCTGCTATTGTGACTACTTCGCCAAGGGGAGGGTGTTACGAGAAACTGTTTGGCTCACTTTGATTCCTAGCGTGACCTGGGTCAAATCACTTCCTCTGTGCTGCTGAGGTCCCAGCAGTAAAATGGGGATCATGCTTCACAGAGCAGTGAGAATGTTTTAATGCATTTATATTTGTCTACCCATAGCACCTTCGGGGCCAGGCTCTCCAAGGATGGAGGAATGGCCGCTCCGGACCAGACCATGGGTCCATCTAGCTCAGTGTCCTGTCTCCAGCAATGGTCAACACCTGCTCCTTCAGAGGAAGGTGTGAGAAACCCTGCAGTTATGGGATAACCTGTCCCTGGGGGGAGTTGTTTATCTTTTCCCCATAACTCTCCATTCAAGGTCAGCTTGTGCCTTGAAGCAGGAAGGTTTATATTCCTTCCAAAATTCCTGTTTGGTTTTTAAGATGAGCAGCAACTGAGCCAAGTCTGTCCGTAGGGTAACTCTGTTTGCTTGAATGGTCTTAGGCCAGGAATGAATTTACTCCATGGATGAATCCTCACAGGAGCGGACTCCTTGGAGAGGAAGAAATCGGATGCTTTTTATGTATTGGGAGTCCCAGGCAGTTAAAGTCATTCCCATAGCAGATGTAAGGCCACCTTTATTATCTGGTGTTGGAAATATTGTGAATCTATCCCTAAGTTTAATGGCCCAGAGATCTGCACTTGTGTCAGGATTTCTGCTTTTGAGAGGGTCACTGGCCCAGTGGGAACAGCAAAGTCCTGGCCAATGGAAGACCTAGGTTTGGGGGGAGGGCTGGGTCTCTGGTATCAGAAAGATCACTTGACCTTCCTGTGCATGATTTGAAAACCATATAACCAGGGCCGGTGCAAGGAAGTTTCACACCTTAGGCGAAACTTCCACCTTGCACCCCGCCCCCCAGCCCTGCGGCAGCTTCCCGCCCCCCCCCCTCCGCCCTGAGTCGCCCCCCCCACAGCAGCTCTCCCCCCCAGGGAGCCGTGGGGCAGCTCCTCACCCCAGCTCACCTCTGCTCTGCCTCCTCCCCGAGCACGCCGCCCCCGCTCTAATTCTCCTCCCAGGCTTGCGGCGCCAAATAGCTGATTGGCGCTGCAAACCTGGGAGGCAGGAGAAGTGGAGCAGTGACGGTGTGCTCGGGGAGGAATGCTGTAAAAAAAAATTGGGGGCACCGCTTTTTGGCGCCCCCAAATCTTGGCGCCCTAGGCAACCGCCTAGTTCGCCTTAATGGTAGCACCGGCCCTGAGTGTCTGAGTCGAACCTTCCTGGGTAAGCATGCAAGATGAAGAAACAGCTTTGACACCTGTGGCAGACTGGACTAATAGCAGATGGTGTTCTCCTACAGACACTCCAGTACATCTTGAATTTATCTTGCTGAGCTCTCCAAGAGGGATAATATGGAGCTGAGATAATGCATGATGCTTCTGTACTGTCTAGTGAACCACACATCAAACTCTAGGATACTATATTGATGTAAGGATGTAAAGAGGCCATAAATCTCCTCATTCCTTCCCTCCTCCCTGCCCCATTTTTCAGTAGCTTATAGGGCCTGACACTTCTACCCAATAGAAGAAAAGTACAACAACTTCATTTACAAATGAAAGCTTTATTTTCTTGGAGCAAACAAACATGAAATAAGGACAGAGGATGAAGCCAGACTCTAAAAGAGACCAATGCAAAATGAAGAAATAAATGCACGACAGTTTGAAAATCCATCAGCCCTGCTTGTCAGTGCCAATATTCTGCTTCCGCTCACTCTCCTCCCTCACTCTGACCTGTATTACTGCGATGGTTGTTGCCCCTGAAAATAACTCACCCAGGACAGAGAAGAAGGTTGCTAGAGACACTTGCAATATAGACCATCTCCTAAGCTTGGATTTGATGGCAGAGGAAACTAAACTATCTGAGCTGATACGAATCAATCTCTTATTTCATTCTCTATGAAGGTGATTTGAGGCTCTTTGCTTTTAAGGCCAGTTGCAACATTTGCATAAGTAGTCGAAAATTAACCCTTCCGGGCAGGACATTCGGAAGGTGCGCCTGTTGGCACATATGTAGAACATGGCGTGGGCCTCGGGGACCGGGTAGATCCCATTGGCCTTATGGAGGCAAAACCTGCTGGTCGTGGAGTTGGTAGTTGTGGCAGGGATGGATGGTAGTGTAGTGAAGCTGAGGGTTGAGGATGAAACAGTTGGCAGTGATGTAGTGGAGCTGATGGTGGTTTCTGGAACAGGCATCGTCTGAACCAGCCCTGCGGAGGCATTAGCAGAAGGAACAACGTTATCGGCATCTACTAGTCAGAAAGAAAATGGAACGAAGGGAGACATTTTGTGGTCAATCCCTCGGAGGTTTTAGACAGCTTGGTGGTGGTTTAAATGGTTGTTAGGTGACACAGGGCTTTTTATTGTGAAATATGAACGAGCGATGATGTAAAGGTGCCGATAGCTAGATCAGTGGCTCTCTAGGGCAGAACAAACCAACAATAGGACAACCTTTTGATACGCAGCAGTTGTAGTGGACTTGGCATAAAGTCCACAAGGATTCTAACTCTGAATCGAATGCCATAGAAAGGCGATCTGGTAAATTACTGTTTGGTGCGATAAATATGGACTATGTTATGCTACACTATTTAGAGACTTTTGGGTAGAGACACCTGTAAAACTAAAGGTGACTTAATGTTGAAGCGTAAATACATGGTGGCTGGATAGATTATTGGTAGCACCCCAAAGTCTCCTAGGACCTTGCTCTGAAGAGTTTGCCCATGACATAGGGGAGGGAAACAAGGGAGGGGAATGGGATAAGTGAGGACAAATGTTACAGCAATGCAATGTGGCTATTTACTTTAGAGATGCACAAACCATGGCAGTATTTCTGGTTGATCTTTTTTATAGTGTATCTAAATAGGGTGGGGTTGAAAGTGGATTGGTTTATTGGGAGGATTGTATGAGAAATGAGTTTCCAAGAGGGATACAAATGTGTGACGGTGGTGGTCTGGCAGAGCAGAGAGAACAGGGCACATGGGGAATAACATGGAAACAGGCCTGGGGGGAGAAACAAATAATGCTATTACAAGAGGCGTGGCTTTAAACTAAATCAGCTACAAAGCTATGATGCTGGGGAGGGGTCTCTGATGTGTAATTTCCCAGCCTGCTTTTGGCAGGTTTGGTGGCTCAGCTCATGAGCGTTAGATGCAAACTCTTCCAATTCTCTTTATTTCCCTAGTTACGTGGCTTTTTCCCCAGTATTCCCAATGGGCTTGCATGACTGAATTTTAGGAGGCATAACAACGTGGCCTAATGCAAAGATTTCAGACAACTTTCATCAGGGTGTTTTGTGTCCCAGGCTCCCCTCTTTAGGCTGGGCCCTGCAACACTGATGCAGCTCCAGCCTTTGCGCTCTAAACCAAAAGCTGGCCGTGGGCGTTTAAAAGAAAAATGGTGTATTACATAAATGTTTTTGCCATTAGGGCTTTCCCTGGAGACTCTGAGAGTGTTCAGAGGAGGCTGAGGCTGTGGTGCAAGTTTGCAATTCATTCTCTCTCCCTGCCCCCGAAAAATCTCTTGCCCAATAATAAAAAAATACATGTGTCAAGAAGATATTGCATTATCTGTATGGGGCAGACCCTTAACTCATGCTTTACCGCATCTCAGCTCTTTCTTCAGAGTTTGCAGAAGAGGGTACTTCCCCTGGCCGCAGAATGAGTCGCTGAAATCATCCAGATCGATGGTCCAGACCATGGCCCCTCCCAGACTTTTCTTCTTCAGATACTGAACCTGGGAGAGGAAAAATCTCCGAAACTGTGACATTGGGTGCTGGTGGGAGACGGAAGTTAAAACATCTCACCTCTGTTAGAACTCCAGCAACTGTTACTCATCTAAGGAGACTCTTGCAAGTCCAAAACAACCTGCCATGAGGTTGAGAGGTGGATGGGAGAAGGGGCAAGTGCATGCTAAAAGCTTGCCTATGCTTGAACCAATGAAGCTCCATGTAGGCAGGAATCCCGTTTGGGTTAAGGGTGCTCATGCCTGGGATGTTTACAGCCCTGTGCTGCTTCCTGCTTGGTCTGAAATCTCATATGACCTTAAGATTCTGTTGTCAGGGTGGAGCAGATTGCAAGTCATGAAACTTCCCTGCCCCAGAATATTGTCTGGATCCTCTCTCCTACACTTTACACTCAAGGAAAAGATTGTGTGGGCTTGTGGGGGGCCTGTTTGCTGAATTCACCTGCTGATGGGCCAATGTTTCCGCTCACAGCGCACCACATAAGTCATCTTTTAGTCTCATCTTTTGCTGTGACTTCAAGCGAGTCACGTTCTCCTTCTGTAGGGTGACCAGATGTCCCGATTTTATAGGGACAGTCCCGATTTTGGGGTCTTTTTCTTATATAGGCTCCTATTACTCCCCATCTCCTGTCCTGATGACCTGTCTGGTCATCCTACCTTTCTGTGCCTTGATTTCCCCATCTGTAAAATGGGATAACACTAGCCTTCCCAGAAAGTAGGCAGGACTGGAGGCTTAACAGGTTAACTTTGGTGAAGTACATTGAGATTCTCAGATGCACAGTCTAGGGACACACAAAGCATTGTCTGCCGATACGCACAATGATACAAAGTGGAGCCCATCTCTCTGGGCTACGGGAAGGTTCCGATAGCCCCCCTCCAGCCTTCCACAATGTGTGGCAAGAAGAATGCATAGGAACTGCTTACTTTGGTTTTAATGCTCTGCTGGTCGTCATACCCCACCCACTGGTTCTCCTTGAAGGAATACGGGACTTTCTGTTCCTCGATCCTTTTGGTGGTGCCACCTTTCTGGAAAGTACAGATCTGAAAAAAATACAGAAATGGAGAGATGGGAAGAGACCATTGAGATTGGCTGCCTCTCTGAATTAATTAATAATCTTACGAATATTAGCATGTTTGCCCATAGAAGGATCAAAGGGGCAGTTTCAAGGCACCATATTTAAATCACAGTAGACCCAGGAGCATTTAATGAGCCGCTTGCAGGAAAAGTGAATTCTTTCCTACCTCATAATAGGCCCAGAATCCTGCCTCTCGAGTGAAAGGGCCGAGTGATCCAGGCCCAAAGGCAGGGGCACCAACCCCTGTCTCGGAGGAAGAGAGCGTGAAAGACCGTCCATAGCTGGGGATTCCCATGATGATCTTCTCAGCTGGAGCACCCTTGTTCCTCCAGTACGTCACAGCATAGTCCTGTACGAGGGGATCAGACATGAAGTCTCTCCATGTAACAGGGGTGCTGGAACAGTTTTTGGAGTTTGCAACCAAACTGTGATACAGCCACTGAATCTCTGTTGTCTGGGGCTTGTGACGCAAGTTCTGATACTTGCACTAGGGGTAAGAATGATACATGCAGGTTTGTTGGAAATGTGACTTTTCAACCATTTCCTGCAGCTGAGCTCTAGTTATTTGTCAGAAGGAGGAGTCACCTACAAAGTTCTTTGACACTTACAGTGTTACTGTACACAGCAGATCCAGTGTCGGTTTTCCCTTTGTAGAGAGGACTGATGTGTCCTGTGATCTTTTCCCAGGAACCGTGGAAGTCATACGTCATGAGGTTAATGAAGTCTAAGGCCCTACAAAGGGAGAATAAGGAATCAAGATGACATTGATTTTCCCTCTGCAAGAGAAGTGTTGCAAAGCATCCTGGGTAATAGAATTTGGTCCTGTAGCTTGACTGTCCTCTGTAAAACTATGTGGCTGGATAGACTCACTTTGAGATGTTCTCGACTTCATAGGCTCCATCGATGTTTTCCTTCCCAGCTGCCACAGCAGCAGTCAACAGCAGCCGCTCTTTCCCTGTCCTCTTGGCTTCCTCCTTGAATTCTTCAGCCATTTCCTGAGGGGGAACAATAGAAAGCCCCAAACAACCATCAATTATCCCCTTTTTAATTGTGCCTTCCATCTTTTTTTTTCTTTCAAAAAAAGCAAATCTAAACTAAAGGAGAGACTGCACACATGTCTGACAAACACAGAGTAGGGTCCTGAGCATTCTAGTAGCTGTGGGTCATGCCAATTAGATCACATATTTGATCAATTTATTAACGTATTCAGGGCTGATGCTGTGAATGATTTGACTCTGGGAAAGCACAGGACTTGATGGTAGATTCCAGGAAGCAAATAATCAAAGTGGCTGATCAGTATCTTCTGACACTGGGGGCATTATGTGTCTGCTTATCTGGTGGGGATTCCTTGAGCCAGGCGCCAGCAGGCTAGGAAGTCCAATCCCTGACCGTACCTGTATGCCCCTTGGATATACTCTTCCCCCACTCTTTGGAGATCTGAGCTAGAGATGAGCCCAAAGCTTGGATCCAAAAAACATGGTTCAGATGGTCAAACAGTCTGGTGACTTGATTCCGTCACTTGTTTGATCCTTTCAGATGTTAGCTGTCTCTACCTTAGAGAACGCCCCAGCTTTGACTTCGACTTTGCAGACTGTGTAGTGTTTGCAGGTGAAATATGAGGACAAAACACATGTCCTGCATCCTTATAATCTCTGCCTTGGCAATGGAAGGAGGGGGCTGTACTCCTAGGTCTTACTGTACCTGGACCAGAGCAGTGAAACGCTGTTTATCCTCAGGTGGGCTTCCCCTTGCACCTGGATATTCCCAGTCTAGGTCCAGACCATCAAATTCATACTTGCGCAGGAACTCAACCACAGAGAGGATGAATGTCCGCCGATTACCAGGCGTGGACACCATGCTGGAGAACCTAACATGGAAGTGACACGTTAACTACCCTGTCTGTGCTGCTAACCACCAGCTGCAGATTTGGGGGCTAGTTTACAGTTGCTGCGTCCAGAAGATAAACTCAGCAGCACAGAGGGCTACACAGGGCTGGTGCTACCATTAAGGCCAACTAGGCGGTTGCCTAGGGCGCCAAGATTTGGGGGCGCCAAAAAGCGGTGCCCCCAATTTTTTTTACAGCGTTCCTCCGGAGCGCGCGGTCACCGCTCCACTTCTCCTGCCTCCCAGGCTTGCAGTGCCAATCAGGTGTTTGGCGCCACAAGCCTGGGAGGGGAGGAGAATTACAGTGGGGGCGGCGTGCTCGGAGAGGAGGCGGAGCAGAGGTGAGCTGGGGTGGGGAGCTGCCGTGGGGGGGGGGGGGCGCCTCAGGGCAGGGGTGGGGGAGCTGCCGCAGGGCTGGGGGGGGGCGCGCGCAAGGTGGAAGTTTCGCCTAGGGCGTGAAACTTCCTTGCACCCGCCCTGGGGCTACATACAGCTGGGAGGAAAGGCCACTGGTCCTCGCAGGGTCATATTCAGCCCCAGTTCACTTTAAATTCCAGCCCACGTCACATCCAGAGCAGGAAGGAGACTCTGTCTGCAAAACACTATTCTGAATATTGTTTGCTTTGGAGATAGCTTTCAGGGAGAGCTTCAGGTTTAAAGCTTGACAAATGAATATAAAAAAATCTAAGTTGCTAAGCACTGATGAGATGAATTGTTGTCAATACCAAAGACTTCACAGCTGCTAGTAACTCTATTGCTGTCAAAGAGCACGAGAGATTTGGAAACTTCCCAAAATGTTGCCACACAAATCTCAGTACCAAACACAGTATTTGAGCTTCTGCCTTCCAAGACCACCTCTTCATGACAAAAAGCCCAGAATGAAAATTCTGGGGCAACCTCCTCAGTGACAAATTTTAGTCAAAAAAGGGCGTAATGACCCACAGGCGAGATCTTGTTCTTAAACCAGTGTCAAGCTGGAGTGACTCCACTAACTCCAGGTTGTACTGAACATTGATGTGGGCATCACGAGGCGGTGTACAGCTGATACTGATTGTCTTTGGAGACTGAGCTCTGAAATATAATACTAATGGGCTGGGCACTAGTCTAGGAGTGAGGAAACCCAGATTCAGTTCCTGCTCTGTCACAGACTGGGTGCGCCTTGGGAAAGTCATGTAGTGTCTGTCTCGGTTCCCCATCTGTACAATGGGGAAAACAGCCGTGCCCTACCTTACAGAGGCGTTGAGGCTAACTACGGGTGTGTTATGAGGCACTCAGATACTATGGCAATGGCGGTCGTATAAGTGCCTAATGTAGGTAGATAGAATGCACAATCTCCTTCCTACATGCTACTGTTCTGACTCTCCTGGACATCACAGGATTTTGAGGTTTAGCATAATCCACTCCCCCCCGCCTCACGCTTTTCATGCAGAAAACAAACATCCTCTCATCTTACTTTTCAGAGCCAAAATTCCAACCACCAACGGCCAAGAGGGTCTTCAGCCCAGGATTCCTGGGTGGGAGAAAAGGTGGCATTAAAAGCAGCTGAAAAAGCTCACTTTCATTGTGTCCCTCACACTTGGACTTGCAAGTGTTCTCCGATCTTAATAAACACAGCCATAATCTGGATCAGGGGTCGGCAACCTTTCAGAAGTGGCGTGCCGAGTCTTAATTTATTCACTCTAATTGAAGGTTTCGTGTGCCAGTAATACATTTTAACGTTTTTAGAAGGTCTCTTTCTATGTGTATAATATATAACTAATCTACTGTTGTATGTAAAGTAAATAAGGTTTTTAAAATGTTTAAGGAGCTTCATTTAAAATTAAATTAAAAGGCAGAGTCGTCCCCGTCCCCCCCCCCCGGACCGGTGGCCAGGACCCAGGCAGTGTGAGTGCCACTGAAAATCAGCTTGTGTGCCGCCTTCAGCACGCGTGCCATAGGTTGCCTACCCCTGATCTGGATGCTTAATCTGGGGGAAAGCTTCTATACTTCTGCAATGTAAACGCCCTCAAACCTTCCTATAGATAAACGGGAGGAAGGAGAAGTTGGGACCTCCTTGAAGTTTAAGGAACTGTCCCCAGATTATGCTGAGATACTGAATGGTGGGGTTCCCCCCCTCTAGTTTAGCTCGTGCCCCAACGCTTGATAATGCATTCTATTTTGCTATAACCCTACTGAAAACCCGTTCGTGTACATTCTGTGTCTGAGTGGATCTTTCAGAGAAGAATCCCTCTCAGATGCAAGAAGTTGGGCTTTTTAACACTTATGGTGATGTCAACATGAGTCTTCAAACTGTCACATCCACTCTTCTCATGGAGAGGACAGGTTAAACTCTAAAGTCCTTGGGCCAGGGACTGACTTGGTCTTGTACACTGCTGAGCACATGATAAATAATGATTCCAAAGGAGTTTTCTCCCTCGGTGAAGCTAGAAACAGCCTTAGCTTAAATCCCAGGTCTGCCTCCTCCTTCAGGATAAACCCAGAGGCCCCATTCCCTAGGGGTGAGACCCCAGCGCTGGGAGATAGGCCCCTCTCCCCTTTGACTCACTTGCTTTTGAGTCCGTTGAAAGTCTTGTAATGCTGCTCATCGTTCCACTCCACAGTGGTGATCCGGTTGTCGTCCATGCCAGCAAAGGCATAAATGAGATGAGTGCATAGGTTGGGGTCAATGTCCTCAGGAAGGAAGCGCCCCTGGGCTGGTCTGTACTGGGACCAGTTGGTAAAGTAACAGACCAGTTTGCAAGCAGAGCCTGTGGAAATAGGAGAGAGATGTCAAGGTGCGATGAGGACTGAGGCAAGGAATCAAAATGCGATGCACCCCTTCAGTTGGCTGATAGCATGGGGCCTCACAGACTCTCTCGATTTCATTGTACAGTATTCAAGCTCCATGTGGGCCATAACCGTGCTCCTTTTAGCATGGTTCCCCAAACCCAGAAGGACTTGGAATGCCTTTCCAATTCCTTTCCTGTCTCTGGAGAATGGGACTGGTCGTGCTTTGGTACTGACATGACGAAAGCTTTTGAGAATAGGTGGGTTGCACACCTGGGATGTGAGGCCATGCTAGGCCTCACTGCTGTTTTGCTTTGTACTTTGTCCCACAGCGGTGGCCTGTGGCTGCCCCACTGAGAATTGTAGTACAGCAGTGATACAGGGCTTTGAACATCTAAACCATGCTCCAGAAGTGGGTCTGTTATGCCCGATCTTTGAATGGAGACAGGACAAGAGTCAGCTAAGTAGGAACAACCTCCGTTGCCTCTGTTCTCAAAGTGAATGTGTCCCACAGCCTATGGGCCACTTGTGCTCATATGGGACAGTATGGGAGGGCAGCTGTTTGTTTGCCACTGCTCTGCAAGCAGCATTGCATCTGAACGCAGCTAAGTTCCACACACGCAGGCTGTGGATGGGCTCACAGAGCTTTCATACAGGTAACTGACTCGAGCTTATTAGTAGCATCTAAACCCCACTGAAGTTAATGAAACTTCAGGAGGCTTTGGATCAGGCTCACAGAGACCACTTCAAAAATTAACCCTCTGAACAAAGAAACGGCTTACTGAATCCCAGCTAAACACTGGACCTTATTCTGTTATCCAAAGGGATTTCTTTTCTACTACCCATGACTCTTTTAAGAAATGGATGGTCATGGAAAAGGTGACTTACTGCATTGGAGAATCAGCAAGACAGCTAAACCTACAGCAAAATAAAAACAGAAGAGAAGATTGTTATTTAAAAATCCCTCCCCCAGGCCTAGCATATCATAGAATATCAGGGTTGGAAGGGACCTCAGGAGGTCATCTAGTCCAACCCCCTGCTCAAAGCAGGACCAATCCCCAACTAAATCATCCCAGCCAGGGCTTTGTCAAGCCTGACCTTAAAAACCTCTAAGGAAGGAGATTCCACCACCTCCCTAGGTAACTCATTCCAGTGCTTCACCACCCTCCTAGTGAAATAGTGTTTCCTAATATCCAACCTGAACCTCCCCCACTGCAACTTGAGACCACTACTCCTTGTTCTGTCATCTGCCACCACTGAGAACAGTCTAGATCCAGCCATGCAGAAATGCAGAAATTCTCCTACTAGAAATAAGTTTAAAGTCCATTGCATAACTAATGACCACACATATTCTTGTGGACCCATTATTACTGAGACCACTGTGACTATCTAACATATGCCACTGCCCCTCTGTTCTGCTTCCTAGTTCTCCACCTGGGGAAGGGGTTGTGTCTTGCCTTACTTGTTATCATGGGACCTTGGCTCCTGACTGGGGTACTTAAGCAGGGCCGGCTCTAGGCACCAGCAAAACAAGCTGGTGCTTGGGGCGGCACATTTTTAGGGGCGGCATGGCCGGCGCCAGAATGCTGCCCCTAAAAATGTGCCGCGGCCGCCCTAGCTCACCTCCGCTGCTGCTGCCTGGGAGGGAGGGGGAGATCCCGAGCGGCCGCGGCGCGCGAAACAGCTGTTTCGCGCGCCGCTGCTCCCCCTCCCTCCCAGGCTTGAGAGCCTGGGAGGGAGGGGGAGAAGCGGCGCCCGCGCCGCGGCCACTCGGAGTCTCCCCCTCCCTCCCAGGCTCTCAAACCTGGGAGGGAGGGGGAGATCCCGAGCGGCCATTTCGCGCGCCGCTGCTCCCCCTCCCTCCCAGACTTGAGAGCCTGGGAGGGAGGGGGAGAAGCGGCGCCCGCGCCGCGGCCACTCGGAGTCTCCCCCTCCCTCCCAGGCTCTCAAACCTGGGAGGGAGGGGGAGATCCCGAGCGGCCGCGGCGCGCGAAACAGCTGTTTCGCGCGCCGCTGCTCCCCCTCCCTCCCAGGCTTGAGAGCCTGGGGGGAGGAGGCAGGGCTGGGGATTTGGGGAAGGGGCGGAGTTGAGGCGGGGCCGGGGGTGGGGTAATTAAAAATGGGGGGGGGGGGGCGGCCAAAATTGTGTTTGCTTTGGGCGGCAAAAATCCTAGAGCCGGCCCTGTACTTAAGTGCTACTGCAATACAAATAAAGTCAAAACCAGAGAGAACCACATGCTGCAAAGTCAGTTCCAAAGACAAAGTCGCTCTCAGTCTCCAGGCTTGGCACGTGGCAGTAAAGACTGTTGCATGTTATAGCTGAGCAGAGCTTAGGTTCTGCTCAAGAATCTTACCCAGGAGAACGATCTTGAAAAGTAAATTAACTAATGTGCAGGGAGAGGTGGATTAAGAGCACAGAACTGAGAGCTAGGAACTCCTGAGTTCTAATGCTAGCTCTAACCGTCGGCCTCTACGGCCTTCAGGAAGTCCCTTAAAGTTTTCCCAGCTGCAAGATGGAGGATAATACTACGTTGCCTTAGGGGGTGATATTGTTCCTCTTTTCCACCAACACCACTGAAGTTAAGCATCCCAGCATTGGTTAACCCAAGAAATGTTGGGTTTCAGTTTAGACAGCTGCAACTTTTCTCTAACCCTCTTTTTAGTAGTGGGCGTTTTGCAGGATGCAATTGGCCTAACCCAATGTCTTCCATTATCCACGTCATGGGTGAAGAATACATTATACAGTCTCACATCCAAATCCCATAAAACTCAACAGTCCTGTTCAGTAACATCCCACATAAATTCATCTCCAGTTGCAAACTTACCAACCCAAACGAACGTCCGGCCCATGGTGGCTGCAGATGGTCTGGGCTGGGTTCTGTAGACCTGGGTTGTGCCTCTGGCTGCAGATTGATGCTCAGCATTGGCCTGGGCTCAATCTTTCTCTTTATACCTGATCACACCCATGCAGGACAGCTGTGTGGAACTGAGAGGAGTGCATGCCACCAGTCTGTGCAGTTAAAGGATTTCGCCACATGCAGGAATTTTGCTCAATCTCCTAAATTTTCAAGGGCAGGTTTTGCAATTGCACTGGTGATCACAGAATCACAAGATTCTGAGTATCTAAAGTCATTTCTTGAGGCACATGTTCTGTTTGACTAATTATACTTTTAATTCACTGATCCTTGGCAGGAGCCCTGCTGTAGTTAAGAGCAGCCTGTAAAGAACTGCAGAATATGGTGCACAACAAAAAGAAGTTGGTTAGCCCTATAACACCCAGAAATGATGCTACATAATCTTGCGTGCTACCTACTGGCATGTTATCTAGTAATTATTTGCATACATACAGACATCTCTCTTGTACAGAGCACTCCTGTAACACTAGTAGATGATGTGGCTTTTAACGAGTTCCTACAGTACATTCTCTGAGGGAACTCACCCTTGTGTCGGATAAAGACAAAATGATCAGTGCCCCTCGGCTCCCTGCAATTAAGTCAAGTGCTCCCAAAATATTGGAAACCATGTAAAGACTTGGCTAAAAACCAGGACCTATTGATCCCATAGCTCTTTTCATAAAGGGGGATAGGAGTCTGCCACAGTGTTCCAAGCTGAAATGTGTAGCACTATGGGCCAGCTGCTGCCGTTCACCCCAGAGGTGGCTGCATTTCAGTGGTGGGCTGTGCACCCTTAGTTCTAGCATGTATGCTCCCACCTGTAAAATGACACCATGAGGTCATCTATTTATTGAGCCTCAATCACTCCCAGATCAAACTTGCTCAGTTTACAAGTGAAAAGATACTTTTACTGACTGCTGGGGTCACAAACTCACTCTTGCATCTAGAAATCCGGCCGGGTTCCTGCTGTCTGACATCACAGGGAAGAAGGATTCTGCAGGCGGAACTTAGCTGACCATTCTGTTGAATGATGCACAAAACAGAATAAAATCTGGATCACCCTCCCGTGGCTGCAACAGTTCTGTGGGAGGAGAGACCAAACACCTGTCAGTAAGGCCAGCAGATGTGACTTTTAAGACCCACAAGGAGCAGCTATGGGTTAAGACAGTGGCCTTTTCAGTCACTTTCCTGTTATTACACTAGTGACTCTGCTAAAGGCAGGTCTGTAACCAGCTTGTGAAAGAAAATAAAGCCCTAAAACAAGTCTGGAAAGTGGAAATCTTTGCTCAAAGGCAAGAAACCAGTTGACTTTATATGAGGCTGGAGACCTTGTCACTGGATGCATCAAATAACCCTTTATGCACCGTTATAGCACCAGGAATGTATACGAACCTAGGAAAAAACCCAGTCAATGGAGAACAGTGATTTGGATTGTCTTGGATATAACTAAGCAATGAGAGTCTTGCAGCCTGCCAGGGGAAAAGAGAACTTAATTTTTGATGAAAGCAAAGTATCAGATTTATCTATGGCCTCCTTTATTGTAGAATCTGAGCATCTGTGATTTTTCTTCCTTGATATTGGTTCATAGCAAACCAAAGCACCAGGGACTACTGCCATGTGATCAGCCTGCCTGGACTCAAGGGCAGAAGCCTCTGTAGGCTCTGGACTGTAGCTTCAGTATAAGTCCATATCCACAAGATGTTCGCTTTTCCTTGGATTTTGAATTTGCAGGAAAATTTGCATAAATTCAGAACTCACTGAGAACCCACAGGTCTGTGACTTCGACATTCATAACTCAAAAATCATTATAGATGAGCCATAAAACATAGCTCCTGACCACACATGGTCATTAAGTATTCTATTGCTCTTTCCACCAGACTGAGTACTAACTCCAATGTCTTGACCTAACTCCAGTTCTGGTGCCTTCCATTTTGCCTTCCTAAACTTCCTCTGCAGGTTCAGTGGGAGACAGTATCTTTACACACTTTCTGTTTTGTAGCGTTGCTGTTTGCTGTTAAACGGCTGCTGTCAACTGGAAGTGGCTGATTTTCAGTGAAAGGTGGAGCAGTCTGATCCTCTTTGTATAATTTGTATGTCAACTTTTGTCTAAAGCACTTCTGGATTAAAAAATAGATTTAGCAGCAGTGGTAGCATTAATGGAGAAGGGATTTCAAATACTACTTGGAGAAAACAAACCGCTGTTGTAGAAAAAATCTGTACTAAAGCTGGTCAGAGACGGGGAACCCAATTTCACCAAAAACCCCTTGAAATTGGTTTTCGCAGGGTTCAAAATCGACCAATTTTTCATTACTTGGAATTTTTTGTGATTAAAAAAATTTTTTTTTAACAAAATGAGAGGACTGGAAAATAAAACTTCAGCCATTTTTGAAAGAAAAAGAAGGGAGAAGGGCAGAAAGGAAAAGGGTAAAAACAAGAAAAGGAAGGGAAAAAAGATTCCGATTTTGTCAAAACTGTTCAAGTTTGAAAGCAAAGTTCTTAAATATTTAATTGGATAAAAAAGACCATTTGTTGACCCAATTTTTTAATGCCAAGTTCTAATATGTATAAATAACAGAGGATTTGCACTTGATTATAGATTTTTGTTTAATATTTATAACATTGACTTGATCATAGCAGATGTATTTTCTAATCTGCTATCTTCAGTGTTTAATTATAGAATTACAAAATAGAATAAGATTTAATGATAGGACCCTGTGCATGAAATGAATGCAAATAAATAACACAACATTGGATTCTTCAGAAGATTTTAGTTCATATGTGCAAAATGCCTTGAAGCGGAGGAGCACTGTGTGGTGGATGACTTATCACTGTTTGCAGTCTCTTGCTATTTGCAATACCATACTCTTAGTTAATGCGAGGTGTCTATGAATCAGTGTTCCAAAATAGGAAAAGGCTAGTGCCTAACTTAATCTGTGTGATAAAATAAATGAATCAAGGGACCGCTCTAAAAAATATATATATATAGTTGCAGTTCACAGCCTCTGCTATCCAGTCTTCTATCTTGGGGACTGTGTATGAATTACTACAACAGGATATTTAAATTGGAATAAGTGACAGCTCTGTCCAACGCTATATGTGGTAGCCGAGACAAGGTGGGTGAGGTAATATCTTTTTCTCACCAATGGAAATTGGTCCAATAAAAGATATTATCTCACCTTAGCTCAGTCCGATGCAATCATCCAGTTTGCCAGTTGGAACTATGTATGGGAAGCACTCTGCTTTTTTCCCCTATAGCAATAGTGCCATCTATTGGGTGTTTAGGTTAGTCACAGTGAATAAAATAATCCACAATTTAAACATTGGTCAGCCATGTGTACTTACCCAGGAGAGCGCAGCTCAGGTATAGGGTCCGTTTTCCACGGCGTTTTCTGCTTGATGCCCAGGCTTCCTGATGGACAAAGTGAGGCACAAACAAGTGATTTTTTTTAAAGTCTCACTGAATGAGAAAGTGGCTCAATCTGGATTAAGAGTTTTTGGAGGTTCTGTGCTGTAGCCATTTTAGGATAGATGAGCTGGTCTATAAAGCAGTGCTTGCTGCTAGCAAATCCTGTAGAACAGCCTCCTCTGGTAGTTACATTTCATCCGTCTTTCTGTTTGCAAATTCTCTGAACAGGCTTTCTCCAGAGGAGGCTGCATTTCAGTGATACCAGGGTAAAGATGGCCTACCTCTGTGTGTGTGTGTGTGTGTGTGTGTGTGGCAGTGGTACTTGAGCTTGTGCACTCTTTTTGCTCTTGTGTAAAGAAGTCCTGAAACGATTCTCTCCTCCTCCCTACCCCTTCCCTCATTCTGCCCCCCGGCACCCCCTGGCTTATTTTGTTAGAAATTCAGGCCTGTCCAGGAGGGCAGGACCCAAGGGATAACTGGAGAGCTAATGTAATTGGTCACAAGAGAGTGAAAGTTGAGCAATCATGAGGAGAAGGGATTATTAGTCACTGTCGCTTTGTTAGTGTAATTCGCTGGTGAGTGTTACAGTTACTCCTCTGTGCCAATGAGCAGATGATGAGAGTTGTTGCCAGCCCATCGTTACAAAGCCTTGGCTCTTTAGTTTAAGACCATGCTGTTACCTCTGGAGGTCCCTGGTTCAATCCCTCAAGTTGACCAAAAGGGTGGCTGTCCATTAGCACCTCCTTAATGTCAACAATGAACATTTTGGATAAAAGGCTTCTCTGTTAAAACTTCAACACCCTTCAACTAAGCGGGTAAGCGCCCCATAAGTCTCCTTTGAGGCTCCCAACAAATCCTCCAGCAATAATAAGGAAGGTCCCTGGAGGACATTCCTGATACTTCCAAACAGCTACAACTTCAGCTAGAAGGGGTGTCTCTCTCTCCCGCACACTCGGTGCAATCATGACTGTATCACAGCCATCTCCTTAAAACCCCTTGTTAAATCAGAATAAAATCCAAAGTGGGAAACTCTCCAGACCAATGCTTTGCCAGGACTTTTGCAGCGTACAGTCAATACTTAGTTTCTTTTGGATGACCCAGAAAAGTGTATGCGAGATTCTGCTTTTCCTCTGAGTTTTCAGTGTAAAATTACAATCAAAAAGGGCTTAAGGGCCAGTGGCATTCAGATCAACCTGTTATTCATAGCTAGTCATATGGTGTTACTTTCACTCCTGTCTGCTTGCTATAGTGACTCATTAAACTCCCCGAGTTAAGTCTTGCTGATGAGTGACCTTGGCGCTCCTGACATCGGAGTTTGCGCACTGGGATGACATGTCTGAGTAGCGCAAGGGGATGAGCATCAGAAACGCTGATCCTACTTCGAGACCACATTGGCGATTTTATTTTTTGTGTCCCTCTGTAGCTGGGCACCGTTGTCCTCCCCTCTGCTTTGCCCATATCTGGCCTGAGCTGCGCTCTCCTGGGAAATGACTTTGATGCAATCCTTCCTGGTACAGATAAATAGTGATCCTGTTTCCTGCAAAGCTTTTTCTGATCCCTGCATTAATTACCCTTATTGAATTTCAGAAGAGTAGGCTAGTTAAGACAAGCCTGTCCCGGGCATTCATGCAAACACATTGCATTAATTTCATTTGCTAATGTCATGACTTAAAGCGAGTAACTACCTAGGCCTCCTTTAGGTTTTCACTTGGTAAATATCAATAACAGCACTAGCAGTGGTTAAGTTGCTAGCAAAGTATCAGAGAGGCCCCCGGACTTGGCTCTCATCACAACAAACCTGATGTCTGCTTTTACTCAGCCACCAACTTGGCATAGTGTCCTCACTGATTATGGCTTTGCTTTTATATTGCCTCTTTCATGCGTGGATCTCAAAGCTTTTCATGTAGACCAGGGGTCAGCAACCTTTCAGAAGTGGTGTGCCGAGTCTTCATTTACTCACTCTAATTTAAGGTTTCGCGTGCCAGTAATACATTTTAATGTTTTTAGAAGGTCTCTTTCTATAAGTCTATAATATATAACAAAACTATTGTTGTATGTAAAGGAAATAAGGTTTTAAAAATGTTTAAGAAGCTTCATTTAAAATTAAATTAAAATGCAGAGCCCCCTGGACCGGTGGCCAGGACCCGGGCAGTGTGAGTGCCACTGAAAATCAGCTCGCGAGCCGCCTTTGGCACGCGTGCCATAGGTTGCCTACCCCTGATGTAGACTAATGACTTAAGTCTTACAATGTTGGCGTGGGTAAATATCTGCCATTCCCCTTCTAAAGATGAGGAAACTACACCTCTACCTTGATATAACACTGTCCTCGGGAGCCAAAAAATCTTACCGCGTTATAGGTGAAACCGCGTTATATCGAACTTGGTTTGATCCACTGGAGTGCGCGCCCCGCCCCCCCGGAGCACTGCTTTACCACGTTATATCCAAATTCGTGTTATATTGGGTTGCGTTATATCGAGGTAGAGGTGTACTGCAGAATAGCAACTTCCCCCGGGGCCGCATTGTGAGTTGGTAGCAAAACCAGGGATAGAATCCGAACGCGGATGGATATGTTAGAGATGCACTGAGCATGCTCACAGAGAGCTGCATGAGCCTTCTTCCAAGGTTTGTGTGGCCAGCTTGTCAAAGCCTCTCAGCCTCCGTTCTGAACATTAGCTGCTGAGCTCCTCCGAAAAGCTAGTCCCAGTAGTGTGTGCCGGTCCCTTGAAAATCAGGCCCTAGATGCAATTTTTTTGTACTTGGTTCAGTTTTACTGGGGCTATAACAACTTGATGTGTAAACACAACTGGGGAGAATGATTTTCCCCGAGTCACATGACCCATCAGGCATTCTTCACTCTGCAAGTGCCACAGAGATGATGGCATCTGGTGTAATGTTACTCATTGTGTGAGTAAGGAGATAGCTGAAATACCCAGGGATCTGGCATCGGCTCAGCTGCCCAGCAGCGAACTTGAGAGCAGTTAAGGGGCAGTGGTATTCAGTCTCTTGCTCTCCTTTCATGATGCGAATCATTTAGGGCTAGGGGAATGATTCAAATGGTTGGGGCTTCTGGTGCGGCGGTGGCAACTCCATTTCTACAGGCCAGCCAAGAAGAGCCAGCGGACCGAGCACCTGTTGTAGGTGTGATAGGAAGAAGGCTGGCCCCAAATGTGCTGAAAAAATAACTGCATGTTGGGAAAAAAAAATCCCTGGATCAAGGGGAGAGTGCCTGCAAATTTTACAGCCTGGTGAGTCCCCGTCCACGCACCACAGGGAGAAAAGAATGTGGTGATACTGCCGACCCATGAGACTACTACAGTGGGAGCCCAAACCCGGCTGATCCAATACCAGCCAGGCACAACAGCAGCCCACGCACAGAGCTCCACAACAGCCGCAAGAAGACATGGCCCATCCAGGAGCACCCAGCACTCCAGGAGCAGAGGATGGAGGTGGAGGACTCAGTTCTGTTTCAGATCAACGGAGGGGAACCCAAAGCTTAAACACATCTGGGTTTGCTCACCCGGAAGATAACCACGCTGAGTCTCTTCAGAGCACTTTGCCTATATAAGGCAGGCAGGAGGAAGTCCTATTTCTTTTTTATTAATGTCATATGACACCTGTTGATTTGTTTAAAGGACTCTATTTTTAAGCCCAGCTTCCTCAGCAGTAGCCCTTCGTGATGTGGGCTGGGGCTGTTCTGCTTCATGCCCATCTACCCCAGATGCTCGGTCCCTCTTCGCTGTAGATCCGAGTCGAATTAAATAGCTGCTAACTTCTTAAGACGTCAGCCATTCCTGCCTTCAAAGCACACACTCCCATAGACATCACCTGTAATTCACCGCTCGCTACTGCACATGACTTACAAAATTCTGTGGCCATATCATCTGCCTCCAGTGGAGCTGCATCTACATACACCAGCCATGGATCTGGCCCTGTGTGCATTTTATCAGACCATTGGGAAAAGAATTTTATTGAAGAATCAAAGAAGCAGCATAATCCCATGTCCATTTATACCCGCCCTCTGGGGCATCATTCACCTCTCCCATTCCCTGCTGGCACCAAACAGCTATCATTAGGCTATGAAAACATATCTTCAGCTTCCTCTGAGGTCGTGGAAGGCTTTGACTCAAATTGTGACCAACCCGTTCCTCAAATAAGCCTTCGCTCTGCACCGCAGGCATCGTAAGGACATTCCGCAGCGATCAGGATTGAGGTAATGGGCCCTCTTGCTCTTTGTGACCGTGGTGACCCCAGTGTCATGGTCTTCAATGAACTAGATGCCGTCTGCATCTAAGAATGTATTCCAGTGCCAGGGTCCTCCATCTGTCTCTGTATTTCTAATGGACCTATCACGTAGTATGTAGGTGCCATGTACAAACATGATACTCCTGTGGATTCTGCCTGCCCTGTCTATAGCTAAAAGCAGACCCCAGAATCAATAGCTTTGTGTCTGAGGGCTTGTCTTCACTACCCGCCCGGATCGGCGGGTAGAAATCAATCTCTCAGGGATCGATTTATCGCATCTCGTCAGGACGCGATAATCGATCCCCGAATCGACGCGCGTACTCCACCAGCCCGGGTAGGAGTAAGCGCCGTCGACGGGGGAGCCGCGGCGGTTGATTTGCCGCCGTCCTCACAGCGGGGTAAGTTGGATCAGATACGTCGAATTCAGCTACGCTATTCCCGTAGCTGAATTTGCGTATCTGAAATCGATCCCCCCCGTAGTGTAGACGTAGCCTGAGACTTCCCTTTAGAACCAAGAATATTTTCCTTATGTGACATCAGGTAAGGGACACCTTTTGAAAGGTGTATGCAAGCCCGGGGTGTGTATGCAGACTTACACATATTTACATATAGGTGCATGCACAAAGGTGCAGATGTTGCACAACTGTGCTTATATACATATGCACACAGATGCATAAAAGCTCAGGTATGGATGCACCTGCGTGCCCAACAACACAAACGTGTACACAAACAAGTGTGTGTACACAATCAAACAAAATGTGTGCATGCCCAACGGGAAAACCAAAAGCATGAGCACATACACTGCAGAACATGCATGTGTTCTCTTAAGCAAAGGGGATGCCTGATGAAGAAGGTTTTGTGTTTCCACTTGCTCAGCAGCAAACGTCTAGATTTCTCTCTTCCTGCTCTTGGGTAACGTGAGCAGTCATCATTGGGACCTGATCCCAAGATCTCTGGACTGGGAGCTCTTAGGCCCCATGTTTAAAGATCCCTAGTCTGTTCGCTGGAGGCACCGAGGGGGACTCAGACATTAGCTGGCCATTGTGTTATGCTTGGATCCATTTCTCTCAGACCCAAATGAGACAGTCCTTGGGTTAGCTGTAGCTCCAACTTTAAGTAAGATACACCAGGGCTTAAACAAAGAGGACCTTTCTAGGGTTCCTGGCTACTGACCCACCCTTTCTCCACTGGATACTGTAGAGGTAGCTCTGGCCCCACCACTATCCCACCTCATCTAATTACTTGTTTAAGCCCTTTTTCTGCCTGGCACTTTTGCTTAGCTGACATCTGCCACTTTCCAATTAGTCCTTGTTCACAAGCTCAGTAACCTAAACCATCTGCCTAGGTAACAGAGGTAACAACTGTCTCCTATTAAACATTTACAGGACATAACAAGAAGAGTGGATCGAAGCAACAGGTGCTGAGATGCACCCGCCCGGCAGGTTAGAAGAGCCAAGAGAAGTGTGCTACTCATGGCCAAATTAGAATTGAATGTGAACAACCCGTTTCTGCCATTATTCCCCTGGCCCGATAATCCTCAACCTGCAATCTGTGGGCCATCGGACTGCAAGCAAAAGGGCAGTGGTTTCTATTTCCTGCACTTAAAAGTGTATTGTTACCTTTGGGTCCCAGTGTGCTGAATTTCAAACAATTAAACAACACTTGGATCATAGAAGCTTGGAAAAGGAAGCCCCTTTTACTAAAATAATTAATATTAAAAGACAAACAATGTTTGATGCCAACTAGCCTGAAAAGCATTAAATATAAAAAATAAACGTTCAACTTGAATCCTTTCCTTGAATTTTCTTGACACTAGAGAAATGTGCACTCAATTCTAGCAAAATTTACATTAGCTTGCACTCTCTATTTCACCACAAATATTACCATCCTTTTTTGTAAGTGAGTTTTGTTTCATAGGTCCCTTTTGAAAACACTAGCTAAGGTGATTTTCTTGCAGTGCCGCTTTACGTCTTACGTTGCTAATTGTTAGTTGGGATGGAAACAATGACTTGAAATGCTGAGGAAAATAGTCTTCTGATGGAGTACTTATCTATAGAAGGAAAAGAGTTTAATGGGGTGTAGGAAAATTTTAATCAACAGTACGTGATGTGGAATGTACACAAAATTAAAACTGAGCTCCACACAGTAAGCTACTAATGAAATGCACTTTACTAAACAATAAGCCAGTACTGCCAAGGATTCTAAAAACAAACATTTGTGGCTGTAATGAACAGTTCCATCATTGGATGATGCATGATGATCCATCCTTGGCTGTTACTGGGACATCAGGATAATTCAATGATAGTCAGTGATCTCGAAAGCGAGTTAGGGTAGAGAGGTTGTTTTGTAAGTAGTGGAGGAGGGCAATCATGTATTTTGGTACACGCTTAACGGCTCTACAGTACCTTTTCCCCTTGTCTTTGACCATCTTTCTTGGTTTAGTATCCTCTTGTTGGACAATGTCCTCATCTGAAAATTCCTGTTCCTGTTTAGAAAACAAAAAATGTCAAAAAATTATTCAATCTCATTGACTTTGGAAAATAAAGTCCTAGGTCAATTTCATTGTGTGGGACCAAGTCTTCTTCCAAACTTCCATGTACTTGGACAGCTGCCCAGGAGAAGGGAAAAGGTTGAAAGATCTGGGAGACAAGACACCTTTGCTTTTACTGGGGAAGGATACTGTAATCTGAAAAGCAACTTTGAAGGAGGGGTTCCTTTGTTTGTTTGTTTTTGTCTCTTGTAAAGTTGATATACAAGGTTCTTCAGCCAATAAACTTAGAATGGAGATGTTTTGGGGGCTTTCTCCCTTCTCGATCACCAGTTTTATATGTTTTTTTTTTTGTGTGTGTGTGTTTTTTGGTGTCTCTTCCCTTCTTGACTGGGCAGCTCTCAAAGTGTCATTCTTATGGTGGAAAGGCTTCTTCGAAGACTTCTGGATGAGATAGGACAAAGCCAGAGTCTGACCATCTTCAAGAAACGCAGCAAAACTTTTCGCCTCAGACCACCTTCTTCGAAAAAGCCCTTCCACCATTAGAATGACACTCTCAACACTGACCCACCCCATCTACCCAATAAACAGAAGCCAAAATTAATAAAATGTAAACAATCAAAAACACAACCCCCGGAAAGTTTATTTTTTAACCCCAAAAAGGGAGAAGAATCAGAGACTCCATGAAGTCCACTAGGGATTCTGCTATCAGTTTTACATGGAAAGTGCCCAGATGGTGGTGGGTGGCAGTATAAAATCCTAACATAGATTACCAGCTCCCTGAGCCATCCAGTCACGACCCTCCTCCCCCATTCAGAGGGTGATTGGAGTCAGCGTAGATGACAGTCGATTCTCCATTGGTCATATAAGGAAAAACCCAAAGTCTTGTGTGTCTTCTCCCCAATCCTTGGCCCTTTTTACCCCATAATCTCTCTGCAGAATCTGGATCTGCAGTATATTAAGGGGGCAGGAGGAGGGAGTTGGCTCTGGGTGCTGTTCAGGGCTCATAGACTCATAGACTTTAAGGTCAGAAGGGACCATTGTGGTCATCTAGTCTGACCTCCCGCATGATGCAGGCCACAAAAGCTGACCCACCCACTTTCCCTTAACTCAGCTGTTGAAGTCTCCAGATCGTGATATAAAGACTTCAAGTCGCAGAGAATCCTCCAGCTTGCGACCCCTGCCCTATGCTGCGGAGGAAGGCGAAAAACCTCCAGGGCCTCTGCCAATCTACCCTGGAGTAAAATTCCTTCTCGACCCCAAATATGGCGATCAGTAGAACCCCGAGCATACAGGCAAGAATCTCCAGCTGGACCCTCATTTTACCCGCGATGGCACGTTATTGCCTAATTGACTAAAATCACGTTATCCCATCAAACCATTCCCTCCATGAACTTATCTAGCCTAATCTTGAAGCCAGGGAGGTCTTTCGCCCCCACTGTTTCCCTCGGAAGGCTGTTCCAAAATTTCACCCCTCTGACGGTTAGAAACCTTCGTCTGATTTCAAGCCTAAACTTCCCCACGGCCAGTTTATATCCATTTGTTCTCATGTCCACATTAGTACTGAGCTGAAATAATTCCTCTCCCTCCCTGGTATTTATCCCTCTGATATATTTAAAGAGAGCAATCATATCTCCCCTCAGCCTTCTTTTGGTTAGGCTAAACAAACCGAGCTCCTCGAGTCTCCTTTCATAGGAAAGGTTTTCCATTCCTCGAATCATCCTAGTGGCCCTTCTCTGTACCCGTTCCAGTTTGAGTTCGTCCTTTTTAAACATAGGAGACCAGAACAGGGCAAAGGGGGGTCTGAGATCTGTCTTAGAATTCTAGATTTGTTCTTGTTCTTATGACCTGAACAGGGAGCTGGATAATGGCGGAGATTAGCAAAGTTACTGTTCGGGTTGTCTGCGTAGGAAACACGATGGCTCCCATGGCACAGGGAAGGAGAAGCGGCAGGGGCTGGATAAACAGCACACAGTAGGCATAATAATAAAACTGCAGCTCCGCAGTTCTAGCCAACGGGAAGTAGGCTTATGCTTTCAGAATGCCTCCCACCCTGGCCACAAGGGGGAGCGGAGAACTATGGCTCATGGCTAACTTCAGTCCCCACATTTGTGCTCCATCCTCCCACTGTCTCTATCCGAAAGTCTCCTGTAACCGAGGAGGCTGCTAAGAATTAAAATCCCCGGGGGGAACAGCATCTAGACTCATACAGTTGAAGGCCAGAAGGGTCCACCCCATCCTCTGGTCTGACCTCTTGTATATTACAGGCCACCACCACCACCACCCAGCACCCGCACGCTAAACCCAACCACTGAAATGATACTGAAGTATTACAGCCCACAGGAGACGATTATCTGCAACCTCTCTGAGGGTATCTGAAATCTGAAGCCTGGAATCGGATCCATGTTTTGCGAATGGCTCCTGCCTTCAAAAGGGGCTGAACTGAAATCCCAGACCTGGATTTTGAGGCATTTGAAATCCTAGATCTGGATCTAAATGTCTGTGGTTTGAGCCCCTTCCATCAACAACCTCGCTTGCTGACAATCCACACATATATAGAGCTGCCTGGATCAAGATTGGAAGAGAGAAAAGAGACCTTTGTACCTGAACTGTTGGTCCCAAGCAGGGATATATAAACCTGAGATGTTTTGCACCAAAAACACAGGCCTATATCCCAGAGTTAAAGGAGTATCTCCATTAGCTGATAGCAGTAGGGAGGCTCTTATCCCTCGGTAGACCAGCCGAGAGAGGGATTCATTGCATGCTTACTTAGAAAATGTTAAATTTTCAAACGGGGTAGGCCCACAGTAAGTCTGATTGTAAGGATGCATTTTACTCTTGAGTTAAGTTGAGGGATGTACCCTTGAGTTACTTTAGCCTATCATGATGGAGAGCAGCTGTAAAGCCCTGCATTTTTACTGGTGCTCAAATACCTCCTGGTGCTTATCACTCATGGTGCTAAGACTTCTGGGGATACATCCCATGGCTCACAGCATCACGACGATCTCCGCTGGTCTATGAATGCTTTCACGGTGTATTTAATTGTGGGAGAATTTCTGTCCCTCGGGAGACCCTGGTGGTATGAACCTGTCAATTCATTAAAGTAAATCAGCTTCAACTTGGCAGGTTCCAGATTTCTGTTGGTGGCCTATATTATGCTTCTCCAATCAGGGAACTGAAACAATACCATGTGACCTACAATGCGTGTCCACTCAGAACTAAGCACAGCTTAGATTTCAAATGCTTGTGAACTGTTTGCCGACCAGAATTATTTATAGAAATTATTCAGCAAATAACTTCAAATACCACAGACATTCATGAAATCCTATTAAACTTCTAAAGGTTTACGGCCAATTTGGAAATAGTAAAAGAGGTGAAATTCATTAAAGAAACTACTGATTATTTTCCCTGCCAAGAGATATGCTCCAGGGGGCAAAGAGCTGGGTTAATAAAGAGAAACATTAACAAGTTTGGAGTTTGCAATGTTGTCATAGCTGTTTTAGTCCCAGAATTCTAGGCAGAGAAGGTGGGTGAGGTAATCTCTTTTATTAGACCAACTTCTGTTGGTGACAGACAGACAAGCTTTGGAGCTTACACAGAGCTCTTCAAAAGATGAACGTGGGAGCTTAAATTCATAACTTTGCTAGACACTAAGGCTATGTCTACCCTAGCACTTTTGCTGGTAAAACTTTTGTCAGTCATGAGTATTCAAAAAAACCCCACACCCCCCCGACCAACAAAAGTGCCGGTGTGGACAGCGCTATGTTGATGGGAAATGCTCTCCTGCTGTCAGAGCTGCCGCTGTAAGGTCTGTAGTGTAGACATATAAAAATCATGGACTTAATAAAGACACTGGATTTATGACTCATTACAACAAGCTGTAACCCGCTAGACCCCTTTGTCTACTGTCTGCAGGGGTGTTAACTGCCCACTTCACCTTGTATAGTTCTTGCAACTGTGTTAACTCCTGCTAACCAATCTCTTCCAATTTGTCACACTTTGAGTACCTTTCCCAGACCTGAAGAAGAGTTCTATGCAAGCGCAAAAGCTTGTCTCTTCCAGTAGAAGTTGGTCCAATACATTATATTACCTCATGTACCTTGTCTCGCTAAGTTCCTAGTTAACAATTGCTTGCTGGATGGCTTGTTTACCAGGTACATGGAAGTTGGAAAGCAGGAACTGGGTGATGGGGTCTATCTTAAGGCTGCTCCTGTTTTTCAGAACAGTTTGAAAAGCTACCCACTGTCAGATCTGGGTTGGGCACAACAGAGGAGAATCTGTCAGGAATTCATTGAGCAGGGGTTGAGTGTCTTGCTCACCTACCTTCAGGGTTTCAGCCCTTGAGTGCCATGGGGCAGTGGGGGAAATGGACCAGATTCACCTCCCTCCTTCACCCTGTCCACAGAGAAGATACATTAACATTCCTGCAGAGACCCCAACAGGGACTTTTATCCTCTGCCCATTTGTAGCATAACCGCATGTTCTCTCCTGACTCCTGCAGATTGACCTCCCCTCCCCACCCCCATACACACGCACACGCACACACACACACACACACACTTCCTGCAGTGCACTACAGTGTGTGTGTGGGGGGGTATTATAGCAGTGTTGCCAACTTATGATTTCAGATGAGCCTGACAATTGTTAGTGCTTATATTAAAGTCCCAGCTGCTGGAATCATGAAATTGCAAGACAAATGAAAGCTTTTACTTCTAAAAGGAAATGTGTAACCCTCATCACGGTTGCAGAGAAAGGCTTTAAAATATGAAGCGAGTGCGACCTAAAGGCTCAAAACCCACAGAACAAATAAAAAGAACCCAGTGTTTTTTCCCTCATGATTTTAAAGCCAATCAGTGTCATTTTTGGAGCAGGGGGACTCATGATTTTTGAATGCTTGGAGTTAACAATATGTACGTGTGAGTGTGTGTGTGTTGGAGTGGGGGGGACTCATGATTTTTGAATGCTTGGAGTCAGCAATATGTGTGTGTCTGTGTGTGTTGGAGTGGGGTGACTCATGATTTTTGAATGCTTGGGGTTAGCAGTGTGTGTGTGTGTGTGTGTGTTACTGCGAGCCGGAACTTATTTTGGCTTCCCTTGATGGCATTTCTGTCCCTTCAGCTCTGGCCCTCCCCCAGGGCCAGCTCTGGATTTGGAGGGGTTAACAGCTTTGTGTGTGTCTGTTTGTCTCCTACGTCACATGTTTATAAGCAGCTTTCACCAGCCTCCTCGTGGGGAGCCGATCCTGCTGACGTGTTCAAGTCCGGCCACGTCAGACGCCACACAGGCAGGAAGGGAAATGCACTCCTTTTTTGGGCTCAGAGCGAAGCAAAATGCCTTGGCTGGGATGGAGGGGAGGGGCGAGATTCAGAGAACAGCTGGTCTCTGTCAGTAATCTAGTACTAATCTCTTAAACAATACTCCCCATAAACACATCCCAGGACTGGCAAATCTCTCTCCTGAGCTCAGCACAATTTTGTCCTTCTGTTATTGCTGAGAACTGCTTCGGGCAGAACGTTCTTCCTTGGGGTATTTTTAGTAGACTTCTGATTTCTCTCCAGTTTTGCTCACAGGTCTAGCTTCTCCAACGTGGCTACAGCACGATACTTTTTGAAACAGAGCGACACCAGCTGTGCTTAGGGCATGAATCTTCCGATACCCTGAAGCAAGATCCTTTTGGAACTCAAGAGTTTATGTCTTGTAACTAGAGAAAGGGCTAGAACCTAAGCCCCAGATCTGAACACCACATAAATCCAGCTAGGGTCTTGGCTTTAAAACAGGCCAGACAAAATAACCCTGGATCAGAGCACCCCTAAACTGTCATATGGGTCTGAACTTGTCTAGAGAAGCCAGTTCAGAGCCTGGCCTCTGTCACTAAGATGGGCTGGACCCAAACCTCAGAACCAACGGCCCCCTTAGTTTCAGGGAAATTCAGATGTGGACCCAAAATTCATGGTAAATGCCAATCTCTGAAACTCTTTCTTTCTTTAATAAAAGGTCTCTCAGGGTATCTCTACACTGCAATTTAAGACAAAGGTTGGTAGAATTTGAGTGAGCAGATTGTTGCTTTGTTAACCTACAGCTTGAGCATCTACAGCCATTTGTAACCCCAGGTTAGCAACTGTTGAACACTAGGTCCCAAGCTGGGACTCCAGTGTCTACACTGCATTATCCGGGCCCATGTTCGACCACTCATAGCCCAGACTTCCTAGCGCCCTCCCAAAAGGTGGCCGCTCTAGCTGTTTGCTCCTGGTGCAGTGTGGGAAAATGTGACTGTCCACCAAACTGGACTGTCCAGAGGACAAAGAAAGTTGACCCTTGGGATTGTGCGATATTTTTGGAGGACTCCCAGAGCATGAGTTCAGTGGGGCTGTATCTACACTGCAAAGCAATAGGCAGGGCTGGCTCCAGCTTTTTTGCTGCCCCAAGCGGCAGGAAGAAAAAGAAAAAAGAAAAACCCGATTGAGCTGCCGCCGAAGTGCCGCCGAAGACTGAAGCGGAGCGATTGGGCTGCCACCGAAGTGCCGCCGAAGACTGAAGCGGAGCGATTGAGCTGCCACCGAAGTGCCACCGAAGAGGAAGAGAGGGACTGAAGGACCCGCCGTTGAATTGCTGCTGCAGACCCGGACGTGCTGCCCCAATAACGGACGGACTGCCGCCCCTTTCTGTTGGCCACCCCAGGCACCTGCTTCCTTCACTGGTGCCTGGAGCCGGCCCTGGCAATAGGGCTTGAACCCTGGGTCCCGGCTTGACTCAGGCTCAGACCCTCCACCCCTGTGGGATCCTGGAAGCCTGAGTCTGAGCCTTGGGTTAGCGCAATTTGTGTGTTTGATCCTAAATCCAGACCCTGGCCTTACATTGCAGTGTAGACATACCCTTATTCACTACCTTCCCGATAGGTATGACTGTGCTGTGAGCAGTGTTAAGTTCCCCCTTTAATGTGGCTTTGCAGTGAGCTAGCCTGTCTTGCACCCAGCTACATAAATTTTTAAACTGCTTTGAAGGTAGCTGCTTTGAGAGCCATGTTCAAATCCTGCTGGGGGAGAGGGTAGTTAATCTTGTAAATAGTTCTCTGCCCCTCCATACACCACATTAATTAGACCATGCTCTAAGCCAAGCCAGTTTAGTACTACCATGGGCAAACACAATGCTTACATATTGGCACAGTGGAAAGTACCTTTATTTTCCCTAAATATGATCCTGAGACCACTGAGAAATTTGGTCTGACTTGATTTTAAGGAGTGTTTTGCCATAAAGGAGGGTCACGCCCAGGTCTCTAATCTCATAGGCACAGACTGATTAGAAACCACCACTCCGGCTAGGTTACATGGCCAGGCCCATGAAGGCTGCACTCAAAATGTTTTTCCATTGGTCGAGCCTCGATCAGAAGGTATGACCCTGTGTCCTATGCATTTATTTATAGAATTAATCATAGTGTCGTTAGGCAGCCCTGTGAAATTATAGAGCAATCATGTAGGGTAGGTACTAAGCAGTATAATTGTGGGTGATTTTAGCATGCTCCAGGGACTGCTAAGGCCCAAGGTGTCTGATAAGTCACTTACCACCACAATGTTGTTCTATGATGCACGGCTTAGGTGCTATTTAAAATGAGTTTGCCTTAATGCTAGGAGCTGTCACAAGGGAAAACCAGAATCCATTCCACCTTAGGGCCTCTCAGCCTGTTGGCCGGCAGGGACTGAGCATGAGGAAATGAGGAGCATCTCCCGTCGAGAGACAAGCTCATGTCCTGAAACTGGAATCGAGATCTGAGTTTCTCCAGAGTTTGGGGTTTTTGGACCGGGGTCTTCAGTCCAGCCCCATTTGATAATGGGCTAGCTACCAAGTCTGGCTCTGGATCTAAATTCTCCAAAGTGTGTGGGCTGGGGTGATTAGATCCAGAGGTTTTGTTTGGGCCCAGCTCTACTTTTATGTCACACAACAGCAGGCCCCTTCAGCCAATTAAGAAGTGACAACAAGCACCAAAAGGCGTCTGCCCTCTGTCAGATGGCGGCAGGGAGGCGGTGTGAGTCAGGGAAGGGGAAGAAGCCAGGACCCTCAGGGCTGTGATCATGCCGATGACCTTGCTATACATGAAGAATCAAGGAAAATGATCCAACTCCTACACTTCTTACGGTGGTGGTGATGGTGCTACCACTAGCTGTTAGCAGTGTCGTACCCAGCGGAAAGCTCTGTTCCAGCCCAGCACTCGGTCTAAGCCCCCTTTAGCACATGATGTTTTGATGCCCGGCCCCATTCCAACGGATCATCTCTTTGAGCCTCTGCCAAACTTGCACAATGCATCAGTGGCCTTTAGACTAATCTGCCGAAAGCGTCTAGTCTGTTCCAAAGATCGTTCTTCCTCCTGCTGGCTTCAGGGGCTGGTAACCAAGATACGGGATCATCGGCTCCCTTTCACCCCTATATAACACATGTGTGGGGCAGAACAAGCTGGTTCTTTGACCTCTCTATTCTGGGTGTGCGCTGGACTCCTTAAGGCCTGTTTATCCCTTCCCTGCTGCTGCTTGGTAGTGATTTACCTGGGACACAAGCAGCAAAGTGGCTGGACTCCTCTGGGGCAAGCCGGCTTCTGCTTTGTTACGCAGCCATAAAACTGGAGTAACCCCATGGTAGCCAAGGGAAATAATGTCCAGTATCTCCGATGGCACCTGAATACTAGTGAGAGCCCTGACAGTGGCCTGATGGGGAGGGACATATTTGTATTTGTTACACGGATGCCCACGAGGTACTGAAGCAGGAAGGCTTAGCTGAGCATGTGTATTCCAGAGGCGATAGGCAAGAACCCGGCCATCTGGAGCCATCTGATTCTTTGACCAATTTCGTTGCTTTTCGAGAGCAGCAGGGGAAAGGTGTATATCTACCCAGCCACTCACTTTGTATTCGCCACCCGTGACAACGTCCCGATGCTGTGTGCAAAAACCCTCTCCAGGGCAGCATAGGACGTTCCCAAGAGGAAGAAGCAGGTCTGATGGCCTGTGCGCCCACTCCTGCTTTGACAATGACGGCTATTTTGGCTGGGCATTCAGACAAGGATGAGCAGGGTTTGGAAGAGGGGTGCCATAGACAGAGCACAGAGGGGCTGTGCACTGGAATCAATGCAGTTGCACCAGGAATGCATTTGAACCAATTACCGAGCTGCTGGCCTATCTGAGTCCTGGGAAAGGTGGATGGAGGCCATCAGAATGAAAGCTCTGCCCAGTTCCCTCCAATGAAGTCAAAGTACAGGGACAAAAATGTAAACACAGGGATGGGCAGAGGTATGGAAGGGAATCAGAAGAGGACACTGAGCAAAGAGCCCCAGACAGCCGCTGCTCCAAGAACTGACAGCGGCAGAGGAAAGCTTCCATGCACACATCCAGGCAAAATGGAAAACACCTGTCACAGGGACGCTGCCCCGCCACTCCCAGTCGAGCTTCGACCTCTTTGGGCTGATGAACAGCTGCCTTGGCCACTGCCGGGAGGAGGCTGACATGGAGGTCTCGGATGGGGAAAAGTGCAGCCAGAGCCTCAGCTAGAGGTTCTGGAGGAGATGGAAGAGGAGCTGCAGGCAGGTTTGCACCCGCGTCTCCCTCTCACCATAGATGGGGCAGGCCCTGGCGGTGCCTGTGAACAGTTCCAGTCTTGAATCTGGGCTCATGGCTCGTGCCAAGCATATCACACAGGAGAGAACGTGGCCCACTGGTGTCTAGTTCCTGCAGGAAGAGGGGAGTAGGCCTGCAGGCTCTGACACAATAATTATATTACCAGGAACTTTAGCTGCCTTTCTGTTGCTGGGGTGCTCAGATGGGCACAATACTGTTCAGTGGAGGACTTTTTAACTTCTCCTTGGGCAAAATTATAGTCCACCTCAAAAAGGAACACGTCCACTTGTCCAGCAAAAAGACATCGGAGACTGCAGCCAGTTCCTTGCCTGGTTTGGGTGGCACATATGTTGGGGTTTTGTTTTTAAACATACAAGCTCCCATCTGCTCGGAGAGACCTTTCCAGGCCCCCTATCCAGATTCTAAAGCTGAGCTGCTCAGGTTCGATGAAATCCTACCAGAATGGGGGAAGGAGGGAGTGGAGGAGAAGGGCCTGGGATAGGCACCGAGAGCTTGAATGCTGTAGTTGTATGAAGTGAGCCCATCTCCTCCATCTCGCTGTCCCGAGATAGAAAAAAACACTAGGCTGCATCATGTTCTGTTACACTGGTGTAAATCCGAAGTAGCTCCAGGGAAATTGGTGGAGTTATAAATATTTCCAGCTCCTCAAGCGTTCAAAAATCACATCAACCCCCTCGCCAAAATTATGAGATTTCTTAAAACAACACATTTTGGGTTCTCTTTATTGGCCACTTGGATTTTTTGAATGTTGGGATGCGCTTGGTTCACATTGTCAAGGTTTTGTCCACAACTATGGTGGTCTAGAAATGTGTTTTAAATGAGTGCTGAGAGTCTCATGTAATAACTTGACTCCAGGAGCTGGGGCTTTAAGAAAAACATCAAATATCTGTGATCCAACCCGTCACACACATTGTCAAGGTTTTGTCCACAACTATGGGGGTCTAGAAATGTGTTTTAAATGAGTGCTGAGAGTCTCATGTAATAACTTGACTCCAGGAGCTGGGGCTTTAAGAAAAACATCAAATATTGTGAGGCTTGTGATGAGATCATGAGCTGGCGACACTGAATTTCTCTGCCTTTCTACGGGTGTAACTGAGAGCGGAATCTAAGTCCTCATGTCCAGCTAGCCTTGAGAGGGAGGGAAAAACCAGCCATTTATGGCAGATAAAAATGTGCCAGGCAATGTTTCCTCTGAGCTCTGGAGTGGCTAGGATAAAATACGTGGGCTATTATTAGTTCCTCTTCACCATGGAGAGCACCTGCAGTAGCCCACTTCCTGCGAAAGCTGCTCAGACCAAGAGAGCTCTTGAGAAGGGGGGGATGGCAAACAGACATTTCAGACCCTTTTATGGTTTGTTTACTCCCCCAGTGCCAAACTCCTCCAGCCTCCGCAGATTTCTAGGACCCGTACGTGAGGCAACTCAAAAATGTTGGTTATCCTGGCAGAAGCTGCAGGCCCGAAGCTGAGAACAAAGCAGCCGGGAGTGCTGTCTGTCAGAAACATCTAATAAAACCAGAGTCGACACAGATCACAGAAGTTCAATATGGAAAAGGCCTCACTCAGGGAAACTATCTCCCTTTAATGTGTCAGACACTACACTCATACTTCGCTCAATACTAGCTAAATACTAGCTAAATTCTTTGCTATGATCGGGTGCGTAGGGCTAAATCCAATGGAGCATGGCTGATTTACACCGCCTGAGGACCTGGTGTTTTACTGACCCAAACAATAATACTTGTCTAGCACCTGCTAACCAATGATCTTCATAATGTTTTACAAAGCTTTTGCGAACAGGGGCTGCTAACAGGGAGTTTCTCAAGGGAGTTCTCCAGGTGAAGGAGGAGCAATACAGCACCCTTTTGGGCGGACAGGGGGCTGCAGACGGGAGTTTGACAGAGGGAGGCTTACGATGGTTAGGAAGACCCGCAACACCTGTGCCAGCACTGCTTCTGTCTCCTCCACCTGCGCCTGTAGCCAGACAGAGCGCCTGAGCATGGATGCTTCTACCCAGATCCTGGTGTGGTTTTGCAGAGACTGTAACTTGCAATTTCCACTTACTGATATCCAGGCTGGGGGGGACCATCCAATGTGAAAGGTGCCTGCTGGTGGAATCTCTCAGGCAGCAGGTGGGAGAGCTACAGGAGGAGGTGGCTAGGTTGAGAAACATCCGAATCCACGAGCAATTCCTGGACAGTGTCCATGTGGAGACAGCTGAGGTAGCTGTCCCAGTACACAGGACTGCTGATACACCACTGGTGGAGGAGGAGATGGCTCAGGGTGGACACTGGCAGCTGGTTACTTCTGGCAGCAGGCAGTGCTCCACCCCCTGCTCCGAACCCTCCCGCTGTGGTAATAGGTAACCGTTATGCTCTTCTTGATACAGGAAAAAAGGCATCACCCCCTACAGTAAAGGAGGCGAAGCCTCGTACCCCTAAGGCTGGGAGGTCTGCTGCCACCACTGCGAATAGGAAACGTAGGGTAGTGGTGGTCGGAGACTCTCTGCTGAGGGGGACGGAGGCGCCCATCTGTCGCCCTGACATTTCATCTCGGGAGGTATGCTGCCTGCCGGGAGCCCGTATCCGAGACGTTACGGAGGCATTGTCGAGGATTATCCAGCCCTCTGACTACTACCCCATGCTACTCATCCATGTGGGCACAAATGATACTGCGAGGTGTGACACTGAGCGGATCAAGAGTGACTACAGGGCTCTGGGAGTACGGGTGAAGGAGTTTGGAGCGCAGGTGGTATTCTCTTCGATTCTTCCTGTCAAAGGTAGGGGCCCGGGCAGAGACAGATGCATCATGGAGGTGAATGCCTGGCTGCGAAGATGGTGTCGCCAGGAGGGCTTTGGCTTCCTAGACCACGGGATGCTATTTGAGGAAGGACTGCTAGGCAGAGATGGCGTTCACCTTTCGAGGATGGGAAAGACCCTATTTGGACACAGACTGGCTAACCTAGTGAGGAGGGCTTTAAACTAGGTTCGACGGGGACAGGTGAGCAAAGCCCGCAGGTAAGTGGGGAACATGGAGACCTGGGAGATGGGTTGGAAACGAGAGGGAGTGTGGGCTATATTGGCAGAGAGAAAGGAGGGTCAGGACAAAACTGGGAGGAAAGATCAAACCAGTATCTTAGATGCCTATATACAAATGCGAGAAGTATGGGTAATAAGCAGGAAGAACTGGAAGTGCTAATAAATAAATACAACTATGACATTGTTGGCATCACTGAAACTTGGTGGGATAATACACATGATTGGAATGTTGGTGTGGATGGATACAGCTTGCTCAGGAAGGATAGACAGGGGAAAAAGGGAGGAGGTGTTGCCTTATATATTAAAAATGTACACACTTGGACTGAGGTAGAGATGGATATAGGAGATGGAAGTGTTGAGAGTCTCTGGGTTAGGCTAAAAGGGGTAAAAAACAAGGGTGATGTCATGCTAGGAGTCTACTACAGGCCACCTAACCAGGTGGAAGAGGTGGATGAGGCTTTTTTTAAACAACTAACAAAATCATCCAAAGCCCAAGATTTGGTGGTGATGGGGGACTTCAACTATCCAGATTTATGTTGGGAAAATAACACAGCGGGGCACAGACTATCCAACAAATTCTTGGACTGCATTGCAGACAACTTTTTATTTCAGAAGGTTGAAAAAGCTACTGGGGGGAAGCTGTTCTAGACTTGATTTTAACAAATAGGGAGGAACTCGTTGAGAATTTGAAAGTAGAAGGCAGCTTGGGTGAAAGTGATCATGAAATCATAGAGTTTACAATTCTAAGGAAGGGTAGAAGGGAGAACAGCAAAATAGAGACAATGGATTTCAGGAAGGCGGATTTTGGTAAGCTCAGAGAGCTGATAGGTAAGGTCCCATGGGAATCAAAACTGAGGGGAAAAACAACTGAGGAGAGTTTGACAGAGGGAGAGGGGAGAGATTCCAGAAGACTGGAAAAGGGCAAATATAGTGCCCATCTATAAAAAGGGAAATAAAAACAACCCAGGAAACTACAGACCAGTTAGTTTAACTTCTGTGCCAGGGAAGATAATGGCGCAAGTAATTAAGGAAATCATCCGCAAACACTTGGAAGGTGGTAAGGTGATAGGGAACAGCCAGCATGGATTTGTAAAGAACAAATCATGTCAAACCAATCTGATAGCTTTCTTTGATAGGATAACGAGTCTTGTGGATAAGGGAGAAGCTGTGGATGTGGTATACCTAGACTTTAGTAAGGCATTTGATACGGTCTCGCATGATATTCTTATCGACAAACTAGGCAAATACAATTTAGATGGGGCTACTATAAGGTGGGTGCATAACTGGCTGGATAACCGTACTCAGAGAGTTGTTATTAATGGTTCCCAATCCTGCTGGAAAGGCATAACGAGTGGGGTTCCGCAGGGGTCTGTTTTGGGACCGGCTCTGTTCAATATCTTCATTAACGACTTAGATATTGGCATAGAAAGTACGCTTATTAAGTTTGCGGATGATACCAAACTGGGAGGGATTGCAACTGCTTTGGAGGACAGGGTCATAATTCAAAATGATCTGGACAAATTGGAGAAATGGTCTGAGTTAAACAGGATGAAGTTTAACAAAGACAAATGCAAAGTGCTCCACTTAGGAAGAAAAAATCAGTTTCACACATACAGAATGGGAAGAGACTGTCTAGGAAGGAGTACGGCAGAAAGGGATCTAGGGGTTATAGTGGACCACAAGCTAAATATGAGTCAACAGTGTGATGCTGTTGCAAAAAAAGCAAACATGATTCTGGGATGTATTAACAGGTGTGTTGTGAGCAAGACACGAGAAGTCATTCTTCCGCTCTACTCTGCTCTGGTTAGGCCTCAGCTGGAGTATTGTGTCCAGTTCTGGGCACCGCATTTCAAGAAAGATGTGGAGAAATTGGAAAGGGTCCAGAGAAGAGCAACAAGAATGATTAAAGGTCTTGAGAACATGACCTATGAAGGAAGGCTGAAAGAATTGGGTTTGTTTAGTTTGGAAAAGAGAAGACTGAGAGGGGACATGATAGCAGTTTTCAGGTATCTAAAAGGGTGTCATAAGGAGGAGGGAGAAAACTTGTTCACCTTAGCCTCTAAGGATAGAACAAGAAGCAATGGGCTTAAACTGCAGCAAGGGAGGTCTAGGTTGGACATTAGGAAAAAGTTCCTAACTGTCAGGGTGATTAAACACTGGAATAAATTGCCTAGGGAGGTTGTGGAATCTCCATCTCTGGAGATATTTAAGAGTAGGTTAGATAAATGTCTATCAGGGATGGTCTAGACAGTATTTGGTCCTGGTGACCTCTCGAGGTCCCTTCCAGTCCTAGAATCTATGAATCTATGAATCTATAAGCTGGCTAAGCACTACTAGACTCCATTTAAGAAGGTAATGGCCAGGTGAGTGACGTGCTGAGGTGTCACACTGAGTTGGTGGCAGTCAGGAATAGTTCCCAATGTCTCCTGGCTCCCTGTCTGCTGCTCTAACGCTGCCTCACGATGAATTGGTCGGAGTTGGAGAGGTTTATTTTAAAATGTAATCTCTGGCCCCATAGGTTCTACCCTGCATTCAGTTTTGATCATCTAAGCCAAACTCTCATGGATAATTTTCCTGCTATGTTTTAAACCTTCAGAAATAGCAGGCAAATTGTACGAGCACCTAATTACACATAACTGGAGAGGCGAGTCCACAGAGAAACATACGCACGGCCCTGCATAGGAAACTCCCACACAGGAGAGAACATAACAAAGCAATCCTCTACCTCTCACTTCCATTTCAGCCTCTGAACTACAGGGACGTGGGATGAAAACCCCCACCCCATGCCCTGTGCGCATACTTTTTGGTTCAGCTGGAGCAGCCTGTGACCAGCATGCCGGGTCACCTCACTAGGGACACTCTTGCAGCTGTGTTCCCAGTCTCTACCTCTGCTGACCGGCTACGTAGTTCAAAACATCCCAATGTTCATAGATCTCAGAGCACTTTACCCAAAGAAAGCCACTATCATTATTGCTGTTTTATCAGGAGAAACTGAGGCATCGATGGAGGACATGACTTGCCTGTGGTCAGACACTGGTAGACGGCAGAATCAGGAACAGAATCTAGGTTTCATTAATGCGGTTTAATGCCCTACCCACTGGACTGCTCCACTTGGTCTTGTAACCTAGGAGACAGTTGCCTAAGAGCTGGACTGCACTGTTTGGTACCCACCATCTTCCACTCAGCTACGCCTACTCTTCCAGTGGTGGTTAGGCTAGTCCAAATGCTAGGCCTGTGAAGCCTCGGCCCCAGATGTGACTCAAAGTAGAGAGAAGGGGACACAGACTGATAGCAACACAAACCTGAAGTATCCAAACAGACACGCAAACAACAGCATTCTTCCTTCCTGTGTGAAATATGTCCTCTGCTACAATCTTAGGGTGCAGGCTCGCACAACTAGTTGGCAGATGTCAACCCCCTCAAAAGGTCTGAGCAAAGAGAGAATCTGCCCTGAGGGTCAATGGGCTTAGACTATACTAGGCCCATGGCAGGGAATGAATTCCCAGAGTTGAGGGTCCCGTCCCCGTAAGACCTCCTGCCCCTCGCCAGAGGTCCCAGCTGACTTCACCTGTTATGAAGGCAGACAGGGAGAGAGGCAGCTTTAGCAATCCAGGCCAATGTTTGTACAGCACCTACAAGCAACTGCCTCAGGAAGCAGGGCCGGCTCCAGGGTTTTGGCCCCCACAAGCAGCCAAAAAAAAAAAAAAAAAAAAAAAAAGCCGCGATCGCGATCTGCGGCGGCAATTCGGCGGATGGTCCTTCGCTCCGAACCGGAGTGAGGGACCGTCCGCCGAATACCTGGACGTGCCGCCCCTCTCCGGAGTGGCTGCCCCAAGCACCTGCTTGCCAAGCTGGTGCCTGGAGCCGACCCTGTCAAGAAGCCACCTCTGTGTCGAGAGCAGGGCCGGCTCTGGCTTTTTTGCCGCCCTAGGCAAAAAAGCCCCCCGCCGCCCCCCCACCAGCACGCAGGGGAGGGCGCCGAGCTCGGCTGCGGGCCCACAATCCCCAACCGGCCGGAGCACCGCGGGGAGGGCGGCGAGCCCGGACGGGGCCCCGCTCTCCCCGGCGGCCAGAGCGCCGGGAGCAGGGCGGAGAGCCCGGCCAGGGCCCTCCGCTCTCCCCGACCGGCTGGAGCGCTGGGGGGAGGGCGGCAAGCCCGCTGCGGCTCCGCTCTCCCCGGCGGCCGGAGCGCCGGGAGCAGGGCGGAGAGCCCGGCCAGGGCCCTCCGCTCTCCCCGACCGGCTGGAGCGCTGGGGGGAGGGCGGCGAGCCCGCTGCGGCTCCGCTCTCCCCGGCGGCCGGAGCGCCGCGGGGAGGGCGGCGAGCCCAGTCGCGGCCCCGCTCTCGGGCCGGAGCACCCCGCCGCGCCGCCCCCCTCCAGGCGCCGCCCCAAGCACATGCTTGGCGGGCGGGTGCCTGGAGCCGGCCCTGGTTGAGAGCCCCATGGGGGAGGTCCAGTGACGGATGTCCTGAGCTGCTGGTATGAAGTGGCCTTCTGTTTGTTGAGCAGGACGGGGTGGGGAATTGACGCTGCCAGGGCTCACGGGCACCCACAACTTGCATGGCTGTCACTAGAATGGCTGAGCAATTAGCTGCATTGTTGGGAGCTGCCACCTGGCGTGGCACTGTCCCTTTAAAATTTAAGGCTGGTCAAACAGCACCGATGCATTTCTCCAGCGGGTGCTGCGACATTAGCAATAAGGGCTGCATCAGGCCAGCAGGCAGAGTTGTAGGAAAGATTTTAAGTATGCTGAGAGGCCAGCGTTACATGCTGTGGCTGTAGTTTGTGATGTAGCAGCCTGGCCCCAGCTTGCATTCCTGAGCCCCTGGTCACACCAAGCAGGGGAAGAATGGGCTAGTGGTTAGAGCACCAGCCTGAGCTCTGGGACAGTCGGAGTTCAATTGCTGCTCTTCCCCAATCACACTGTGTGACCCTTGGGCAAGTCCCACGGTCTGTCTGTACTCAGTTCCCCATCAGTGCAATGGGGATAATAGCCTGGCCCTGCTTCACAGGGGTGATGTGAAGATACATCGTAGATGGTGATGTGCTCAGATGCTGTCGTGATGGGGCTCATAAAAGTACCTCAGATCAATCCCTCCAGAAACCCAGCCCCTGTGGTTCTGGTTCTCATCATACGGGTGCAATTCACTTGTTTTCCCACTCTCAATCGGTCTCATTCAGCAAGGCCAAGTGGCGTGCCCTGGGCAAATCACTCCTTAGTCAGAAGAACGCAAATGTGCCTTGTTCCCAGTCCTGGGCTCAGAGGACTAGACCACGCCCCTTTGGTGAGCATGCGTAAGGGCCTCCTAATCCTTATAAATGAAGTGCTTAGTCAGAGGGGTTCATGGTGCAAAATCAGGGCAGGGCTGGCGGTGCCTGGAAACAGGGTGGGTTCTGGTCCAGCACAGGAGGTCTCTCAGTCTGTGCCCCGGGCATCTCCATTTTCTCCCCGAGGCCGCCACTGACATCTCAGATTCGGCAACCTGGACTCCTCTTTCCCAGCTGCGATGAGGGCTTCCTGACAAAGCAGCTGAGCGGTAACAGCCTTCGGGCAGCCTCAGCCAAGACCCGTCACAGGAAGGGGAAAGTTTCTCCAAAACATCCGTTCTTTTATAAAGCGAAAGTGCAGCAGAGCCAGTGGCTGCCAAAGGCTTTTGGACCAAGCCTGGCTCTTTCCAGATTCCTGCCTCGGAATTTAAGAGCGTGTTCCTCGCATTCCTCCGGAACAGTCACGTCCCGCCTGGGGAACGTGAGTCAGGGGGAGCCTTGTCAGGAACAACACGAATGTCACCGCAGCCAAACAAACGCAAAGGAGCCACATACCCACGTGCAACCAGCTCTTGGGAGCTGTTGTATCGATTGTAACAACCTCCCTCCCAGCTGCTACCTGCTCCCCATCTTCTTAGTGCTGCCTTTGCCTTCAGCCCAGATAGGGTTCCTCCCGCACCTCAGAAAGAAACGCACCTCTAGTCTGGGTTCCTTAGCTCTCTCCCCAAAGCTCATGAGCCAGGGTATTGTTCGTTGTCTGCTCACCAGTAGTGGCATGTTTCATAGAGTTTAAGGTCAGAAAGGACCACCAGATCATCTGTCTGACCTGTATATCACAGGCCCTAAACACAACCCAGCCACCTCCACACCATGCCCAGCAACCAGAATTAGAGCGAAATATTGCAGCTCAGAAGGTTTTGCTCACAGGGACAAATCTTTCTGTGTGGGGCAGGGTGGTGGAAATCATCAGTGCCATTACTGCTGGGTGGGGTGGTGGTGGGGATGTAACCGGACTCTAAGGGGTATGCATGGAACTGCAGATTGGCAAACAGTGCATTGACTTCTACCCAGGCTTGCAGTGGCGCTGGGACAGTTTTTGGAGCGGGGGTGCTGAGCTGCACCCCTTGTACCCCTGTCCGCGCTCCTCACCGCCCCCTAGAGCTGGGGCCGGGAGCAGGGCCGTGGCTCTGGGAAGGGGGGATGTGGACAGGGGTAAGGCGGTCGAGGCTGAGACCACAGCTAGGGGCAGGTGCGGAGCCCCAGGTGTAGGGCCAGCGGCTGGAACCCCGTATGTGGGGCTGGCGGCGGACCCCTCGGGCCAGGGCTGGCGGCCCGGCAGAACTCCGGGGCTGGCAACCAGGTGGGATCCCGGGGCTGGCAGCGGATCTTCTGGGACCAGCGGCCAAGCGGGACCCCAGCCTGTGGCTGAGCAGGACCCAGGGCCGGCAGCAGAGCCCTTGGGCAGCAGCGGGGCCAGTGGCCGGGACCCTGGGTGGCAGGGGCGCAGGGCCGGCGGCCAGGACACTGGGCACAAAACCTGGGGGTGCTGCAGCACCCCCACACCCAGGGGCGGCTCCAGGCACCAGCGCAGCAAGCGAGTGCCTGGGGCGGCAAGCTGCAGGGGGCGGCCTCTCAGTCACTGTGAGGGCGGCAGTGAGGCCGCCTTCGGTGGCATGCCTGCGGGAGGTCCGCCGGTCCCGCGGATTCGGTGGCAATTCAGCAGTGAGGATGCCGATGGCGTGGCACCGGCGGACCTCCCACAAGCATGCTGCCGAATCAGCATGACCAGCAGACCGACCGCAGGCGTGCTGCCGAAAGCCGCCTGACTGCCGTGCTTGGGGCGGCAAAAAACATAGAGCCGCCCCAGCTCACACCCCTACTTCCCGTGCCTCTGTGAGCTTGGGAGATTTGCGGATGACACTGAGGGCCTTGCAGATAGCATCAGATACACACAGCTGAACAACGTGAAGACAACTTTTATATTCATCACTTGAGCTCTGCACTGGGAGGGTGTTCACGGTTGTTGAGGAAGTCCTGTGGGGGTGGGGAGGAAAAGAGGGTGTAGACGCATGCCAAGTTGTTCCCTTTCTTCCCCTGCAAGACTCGAAACTATCTGGAGGATTCTGGGTTCTGTATTTTTCAGGGAGTTCATCTTGTTCCCTCAAATCAATTCCCCCCTAACATAAACTAAACCGACCGTGTTTGTAAGGAAGCCTCTCAAACAGATTTCTTCAGCTGGAGGATGAGGCTTTGATCCTGCTGTCCTTACTCATGTGAGCCATCTCTACCCTCACGAGTAATTCTATTGACTCCTTCAAAGTGCTGCAGAATTGGGCGCTGAGATATAGCAAACAAATCAAATGCCTTCCTCAAACATTCCTGAGCAAGCTGTGTCCATTTTAACCTAGTGGTGCTCTCCTAGGAGGTACAAATTTTCTCTGTTCAGAGGGGAGACGTTTAACCCCTTCTCTGGCAAAGTATCATCTGTTTATGGGAACATATTGTCCCGCAGCAAGCTACAGGGGAGTGGGGGTAGGGATGAAACACAGGGAAAGGTCTGGAGCAGGCTGTTCTGCTCCTGTGTATGATCCAGCAGCTGGCAGGGCAAGCCGTGTTTAACTTGAACATGTTTCACTTCCAAACTTGCCCTTTCCCTGATAACTCCTGTAACAAGCTCCTGGGCTTCAGTTAAGTGAGACTGGAGCAACGTGCAGAATTGAGCAATAGAACAAGTCCTTGGAGATGTCCCAAGGTTTTGAAAATTGAAAATGGTTCAAAGTTCCCCCTCTCTCCCCTCCCACCTCCATCCCGCCCCGCACACACTCTGAGATGACAGACTAAACACCCTTCTCACTCCACTTCTAATACGGATAATATAATGCCCTCAGAAACAACACTGATGTACTAGCTTGTGCTGAAATGCACGTTCAGTCCTTAATGATGAAGCTGGTTTGAGGTGCTTTGTTAGTAATAGAGAGGGGTCCAAACTGAAAGCTTGGATCCAAACTCTGTGCAGATTCAGAACCCAAATCCAGACGTTTTTGCCAATAGCCCCTATCTTTACAGTGAGCCAATCACAGCCCATGTTCCAAATACCCTGCACTCGGGGTTGAGTTCCGAATCCAAAGCTGTATGTTTTTTTCACCCTGGCCCGTTTCTGATTTATACAGCGCCCCAACTGTTTGTGGGGCTCTGCCATGGGTAGAATCTGCTAAAAGTGGACAAAAACCGCCATTGCTTTCCCTCCAAGAGCTTCCAATCCAACGGTGCGAATGGCGTCAGTGAGGAAAACCAGGGGGATGTGTCACACGCTATGGCTGTTAGGTTTAATGGTTCTGTTCTTCCCCACAGCTGGGTTGCTGTGGGTCAGCCCACACAAGCCATTTTGCTAAGAGAGCAGTTGCTGCTAGAGGGGTTTAGTCTGATTGATCCCCCAGGCCTTCCTGCGTCGCTCCTATCTGGCTAATAAAACACCAACTCTGTGTCTGCTGCTGCCTTCCAGCTGTATTTTTGTGTTCGCTATTAATGAGGCGGGAGCTAATGCAGAGTATTGGCCGGACCGAAGTTCACATACAATAGAAGGCGCCGATTGCAGGGCAGGAGGAATCCAAGCAGCAACCCTTGCCCCACCCTCCTCACCCAGGTGCAAAGAATTCCAGGGCAGTGCCCGGCAGGGTGAGGAGCACTTGGGAATAGTCTCAGGGCCTCTTTCCAAGTCCACCCGCCCCCTCTGGTACTAGAAGAATCTCTTTCTAAATTTGGGATTAACCCTCTGGTCACACCCAGGTTTGGATGCCAGAGTGTTGTTCCGTCTGTGCGGTGATTCACTCTCCGCAGGGTGTTGGGAGGTTCATCCTGCACTCTCAGCGGTGAGGGGCAGAGCCCGTTTGTTCTTGGGGCTCTCGTCTCCTCTCCCTGACGTTTGTCCATCTGTCACCATGGTCTCTGATCTAGGGGTAGATTCTCCCCCCACGCATACACTGCTCCAGCAGCATACGGGGGGCAAGTAAAGCCCCCACAATGGGTGGGGGAAGACCTCTGACAGCATAGGAACAGCATAGCAGCCATCGCAAGCCCTGACATCAGGGGCAGGACAAGATGGGGGTGGGTTAGGGGAGGAGACCCACAGCACATGGTGCTATTAGGATTCTGGCCTGGGCCAAGCTGTCATAAGTTAAACCAGCCGTGGGTGGTTTCAAGCCCTGGAGCAGCCCAGAACTCGGAGGTTTTAAGGCCGCTTCTGCTCTCGTCTTCCCTGGGCTGCCCCTTGTGCATTGAATCTCCTGGAGGTGCAGCACAGGCTCGGACTCTCAGACAGCAGCTGATCCCATGATCCTGCATTAAATATCCCACTTGCCCTTTTTTCCCATGCATGGCGTCCCCTCCCCATAAGTATCAGATTTCGTACGGCTCCAAGAGCCAGGTCCCCTAGAATCCAATATGAAGAGCTCTACTCGCTGGCTCTTTGGGTGTGCAGGGTCTCAGTGGCCCCTATGGATTGTTCATCTTCTACTCGAAGCAATTCGTCGCAGGCCTTAAAGAAAAGATGGCATTAAAATGTGTCCCGCTCAGGAGTCACCCTATTCCAATCAGGGTGTCAGACAGTTCTGAGCTGGTTGGTAAATTCGCTCAACTGCGCTACAGTGACTCCTGCTATTCTATTCTTCACTGACAATTGAGTTGCTATGGTGCTGAGCGACATGTTATTCCACATTAATACTCTGAATCCTGCAGCAATGTTTATTGCTGGTGTTCTGCTTTGGCAGCTTCTGTCGCACTGGTGTCCTCTGGCCACGTTCCAGATCGGGGGAGGTAGTTACATTCTAACCACCTACAAATTCCCCTCCTGTAGTTTCAGTTGGAGGCGTTCTTCTTCTTCTTTTTTTTCTTAACTTCTCTTTTTCTAAGAAAAGAACAACCTTTAGGTAGCCTGGCTTTGTTTCAGGGAAGTGTGAAGTGGTTCCTATATATAGCGTTCGGCCATCCCTTAGAAGGAAAGGTGCCATCAGTCAGTATATAAACAAGAGATGGACGTGAGTGGGAAGGTTTGGATTCAGACTCTGAACTCTTACAAAATTGAAGGGCGTTCTGCTTCAGCCCATTTTAAAGCTGGGTTGAAATAATGGGGCAGTGTTATTCTGTGGATAGGGACCTGTCCTACGAGTCAGGAGATCTAGGTTCTGTTCCTAGTGCTGCTGTGAGACTTTGGACAAGCCACTTCACTGCTGTGTGCCTCAGTTTCCCCTCCCACCTGTTCTCTGCCTTTTCTATTGAGACTGTAAACTCTTTAGGACAGGGACTGCCTTTATAATGCCTAGCACAATGGGACCCTGATCCTGGCACCGCTGTCATACTAATAATGACAAAGTTGGGTACTGGATCCAAATGTCCCCCAATTTTTTGTGGGGGGTGGGTAGGTAGGGGAAATCGGAGCTTGTGCTCTAGTTGGAGTTGCCACTAATATTTATTTATTAGGGGACTTTTCAACAGAAAGAGGAAAGGAGCAGGCCAGCTGACGTGGCAAGCCTCAGTATGACTGTAATAAGGTAGAGTTGCCTGGGGGACTGCTGGCCTTTTGCATGTGTCTGTGTTTTGAAACGTGCTGTTTATCTTGCTTGCAGGAGGCTGGGACCATGGGAAGATGTTTTTGAGAGCAAGATATTGATTTGCAGAGATTGTCAAGCATGATGGTGAAATAGTGTTGAGGAGCATGGCTTGTTGAATTGCTCTCTGCTTCACCTATCTCCCCAGCGCTTCCTTTCTCTCTCTGCTCCCCTGGCCCTCCCTCTGTTCCATCCAGTGCTACATCCAGCTCTCTCCTGCTAATTCTTGCTTGCTTCTCTTCTGTTAGAGAAAGGCCTCCACCAGGACTCTGGATCTGAACACCCCTCATCTCCTGAGTCATTAATCTAGGTCCAGGCTTTGCAGCTAGCTGCTTTCTCTATAATGGGCTGAACTAAAACCCCACATCTGAAAAACCCCAAACTCAGGGATGTTTGGCTCTGGATCCAAATTTTGCTGCTTAGGCTGATCTCTGGTTTGTTTCTGCCCATGCCACCTCCTTGGGTTTTGCTCTGCAATGCGAATCACTGACACAAGCAAGGTGGGGTGGGGGGAGCTGCATTCTATAAAGAGGATGTGGAAAAACTTTAACCAGATGCGAGGAACAGGAAACCAGCTCCGAAATAGATAGTGAGATCACCAGCTCACCTTCTCTGGCAAGATTTCTGCATGGGGGTGTTTCTGCCTGGGCTTGTTCTCCTACTGGCAGTGTCACTCTTTGAACACCCAGCTTTTTCTAAGATAAGTTACTGTAAAGAGGTGAGGGAGAGCAGCATCAGCACATGGGACCTGATTTTTCACTCACAATTCTTTCTCCCTGAAGTTAGCTGGAGTTGTGGGATGCTCAACATCTTTGAAAATCAGGCCAGAAGTCTTAAGGAAATTAGAAGAAAATTCATTCAGTTCCCCATCACCACCACTGTTCCACTGAGTACAGTAAGAAGGTGATGTCAATTGCTTAAAGTATCTCCGCATAGACCCTCATTCACGAAAAGTCAGGTATGTTTTACAAAGGGAAAAATTCCCTGTGCTAAGAAAAGTGGAGTTCAGAGGGGCAACCCTGGGAAGTTGCTCCCCTGGGAATGTTGTTTGCACTACAAAAACAACCGTGTCCAAACACAGTTGTGAAATATGGCTGTCACCCAACTGTATATAAATGCATTCTTGCCTGGGTGGTGTAATCATGTTTTAAGGGCCTGTATTCCAAGTCTAACTGTGCCGGTGCTGTGCCTAGAAATACATGTTCTAAAATGTCTTATCCACACCACAAACTCTGTGATGGAATCATGTTCCGAAATCATTGCAGCCTAAGTAAACCAACAGCACAAAGGACCCGCTTTTCAGAAAGAGCTTCTATTTAGGCACCAGAGCCAGCGGCTAGATCTTCAGAGGAGCTCAGCACATTGGATGCATGGTGCGTTCTGAACTCTTGGAAAACATGGCCACAAGGGTCACAGTGGGAGCTACGGGGAGGCCGAGTACTTGAAAATCTGGCCCTAGCTGCTAGATAACGATATGCTTTGTTTTCCATCCCCACTATTTTCCTTGCCTTTATCACAGTTAGGTGACAGCTATGATGTTTCACAACCATGTGCTTTTAAAAGAGGTTTTATGTTTGCAGCATAGGCAGAGCTTTGTTGTGACCTCTGTCTCTGGTGTTCAGAATCTCAACTGGCTCATTACCTACAGCTGTGTTTAAACATAATGGTCTTGCCCACCTAGGTCCCCCCCACACCCAGAAATGTGCATTGATTTGTCCTTATCGTTGGCAGCCAACAAGTTGCTGCTGGTATTATAACCATCATGGACAGACCAGTTCTGAGCAGGCCTAAACACTAGGGCTTGAAGTAGGCCAGATTGTCTGGGGCAGATAAAAATGAGATAAGGTCTGTTTCCAAGCAACAATAGTACAGAAGATTATGTGCTGATACAAAGTGACAACATAATACATGGTGGGTTGCTGTCCCTTTAAAGAACTATGGAAAAAGTGTATTTGATTTCCTTTACATGTAGGTGGTCAGCCTGTGTAGGTACCTTGGCCTGTTGAGGCTGGGCTTTGACTGTGGTTTGAAAACCAATTGTTAATCTTTATTTAAACATGGTTCCAGCAAAACTGGTTTGAAATCTGATTTGACTGGCTGGGATAAGCAGAGCCACACACTGTCTGAAAACACAAGTCTGAACTTGTTTCCTGCCAGACTGGTTTTAAATCTAGTTTGACTAATTGATGTGTACAAACCCCGTTTTAAAAAATGTATTTATTAAATAACCTAACCCATTTTCCAGCCAAACCCACATCTGAAACTGGTTTAGCTGGAATGGTTTTGAAACCAAATTAAAACTTCTGATTTCAATTATTATTTTAAAATAATGTCATTTTTGCTGTACGTTTGGCAAACATGTAGGACACTGCCCTGAACAGGTTACAATCTAAGGTGAGCATCCTGAAACTGGGTCAGAGGGGGGGCCAGACTCCTGTTCCCACACAGATTCCCATTGGTATCAGTGGGAATTTGCGTTGGTGTTAGGGTTCGTGTGCCACTGGAGTATAGACTCTTCCTAAATCAATGGAAGGAGTTTCTCTGCTGATTGTAGGTAATTCACCTGGCGGTAGCTAGGTCAACAGAAGAATCCTTCCAGCAATTTAGCGGTGGCTCGACTGGAGAAAAAAGTTGACCTAACTATGGTGTTGAGGGTGCAAAATATTTCACTGCCCTGAGTGATGCAGCTAGAGTGACCTATATTTTAGGTGTTGATCAGGCCTTAGTTAGATAAGGCCAACCCACAAGGTGACACACTGGACAATAGCATGTGCCTGAGACGGTGCAGGAGTATTGCTGATGAGAGAGGCAGGAAGGTTGTTGGAAGAGCTGAGGATTAAGGAGGGATATAGCAGAGAAGGTTTAGCAGGTCTGAACTGAGAAACGGTGTCATCACATAGTTTGGCTAGTTGGTGAGGAAGCGGGAGGACAAAAACCAAAACTTGTCCACCATGATCAGGGAAACAGTTGTAAGACCACTGTTAGCACCAACTTTATTAAAACATACATTTGTCACTAGCACAGTTCTGATCCCACGGTGGGTTGAGTTTTGAGTGCAAGACCTATTGCTCTTCCCATGGTAAAGAGCAACGGAGCCCAGCACTGAAGACAGCTAATGGTGAAGACACCATCAAGATAGCTTTCAATGTTTTTGAACACCACAAATACCACAGAGAAAAGTCCTTATCTAAAATGTGGGTTTTAAATATTTCCTTTCTCCCAACCTTTGTCTTTTTTTGTCTAGTTACTTTGTAAACTGTGCAGCAGGAACTGTCTTGCAGGGCTGGTCTACACTAGAAAAGTTACATTAGTAAAATGATGCCAGTTAGGAATATGATTTTTTTTATCTAATATATTTATACCAGTATAAGCCCTAGTGGGATTGCAGTTATATTGGTATAAAGGTGCCTTATACTGGTATAGCTTATTTTGCTTTCCAAACTGGAATAAACTATAGGCACTTTTTATATTGATATAACTACGTCCACTTGGGGGATAGGAGGGAGGGAGGGAGGAGAGAGAACGTTGCTGCTTTAACTACACCAATATAGTTAAAGCAGCAAAACTCTCTAGTATAGGTGTGCCCTTACATTGTGTGGGTGTTAGGCTATACAGTCACAAAGGGGGTCCTGAACCTGATCCTCGTGGGGGCCTCTAGGCATTGCAGTACTATAAATAACCTCATCCCGCGCTATCCTTACTCCTATCTCACTTGCATCCATGTGCTTCTCTAAGCGTCACTGATTAAAAAAAATAGTCCTTTAAATGACTTTAATCTCTTGGTTTATTTCAAAGCCTACAAGGACAAATCTGGTTTGTAGCAAGAGATTTGCCTGATTCCTTGTACCCACTGATGAATGCAATGGCAGATGGGTGGGGGAGGGTAGGACGCTGCTATTACTTTGTTCCACCTTCAGGCTAGCTTGACACTCAATTGGGTTAACACTGATAATTTTTACAAGGATCCCAAAGCTTTCTGAAGCTAGGGCAAGCACCAAACTTGGGTTTGTACAAAACTACAGGAGATCAATTTTTTAAAATAAACTTGTTCTAAACAGAAACAAGATTTTAAAATGTTCCCCCCATCCTGATTTGTTGTGTGAATGTTGCTGTGTGCTGTTTAATTATCGTAGTGTTACACTTCAGAAATGGCTGCATTTCAGTGGCAGGCAAAGAACATATCTCCTGATCCTATAATGGTCTGATTCCACATGAACACACACACATTCTGCAGTGGAGGCCTCATGCAGATCTGATTGCATAGAAAATCTGTTGTTTTTTTTACATCAATTTTAACAAGAAAAATATAAAAACACTTTTGAATTGCCCCACCTGGTGCCTCAAATCCTCTCTGCTGAGAATGCCAATACGAGGTGTTAGGGATAATAATGTCTGATGTGATACTTACACACAAGGAACTTGACTCAATGGAGTATTTACTCTGGAGCCTTTGAAATAGCAGTCAATTTGTTAACTCTCAGTGGCTGATCAAAGCAGGCAACGAAGGAGAGAAGGCCTGAAGTTGTATTAGGTTGCGTTCCTAAAAAAAATGAAACCCCAAATAACTTGTCACGGTTGAAAATGTTGGATTTAATATTATTCTTAATGCAAGTTTAGATTCTGGAGCAGTCATTGGGGAAAAGACCAACTCTTCACATATGCCAGCCCAATCCACCCATAGTGCATAACACCAGGTACCTCACAGGGATGTCTGAGAAGCTTAGTTGAATGAAGAATATTTGTTAAATGCTCTGAGACCCGCCCAGAAAACGCTGCTTTTGCCCAAGCTGTGTATCACAGCCATCTCTGTAACATCTAAATGCCTTTCCCCATGGAGAGGATTATCATTTATTTAAATGTATGCAAATACTAAAAAGCACCTCTGTCCATATGCTCCTGGCATCCTTTGACATTAGTTGAAAATTAATAAGCACAGTTCAGGAGTCCAGAGCAAAATAATCCACTACCAGCAAGTCCAACAACTCAGAAAAAAAGCCTTTAGAGTTGCTAATACAGAAGACTGGGAGTCAATTTCATATAATGGGACCTTGTATAAAGCAGTGATTCTCAACCAGGGGTACACATACCCCTGGGGGAACACAGAGGTCTTCTGGAGGTAAAGCAACTCATCTAGATAGTTGCCTAGTTTTACAACAGGCTACATAAAAAGCCCTACATAAAAAATACAAACTAAAATTTCATACAAACAATGACTTGTTTATCCTGTTCTGTATACTATACACACTGAAATGTAAGTACAATATTTATATTCCAACTGATTTATTTTGTCATTATAGGGTCAAAAGAGAACGCCAGCAATGTTGCAGTACTAGTGTGCTGTGGCACTTTTGTTTTATGTCTGGTTTTGAAGTGTAACTTGGGGGTACACAAGACAAATCGGACTGCTGGAAGGGGTGCAGTCGTCTGGAAAGGGTGAGAGCCGCTAGTATAACTATAAAGGGCTTAATAACAATGCAAACGCCAGCGGGGTGACGCTGCGGTGCCAAGGCATTCCACGTGCCATTCTTTTCCCTTCTCCTGCAGCCCCCCTACCAGGACAGACCCTAAAAATAGCCCCCCTGGAGCTCCCCCATCCCAGCTGCTCTCGCAGAGAGCCTGACTTTCCCAGCACCCACGTCACTCCTTCCACCCTGCTGAGGTCACACCATATTAGCATAGCAAAGCAGAGCCCCAGCCAATCAGAGGCCTGGCAGCTGCTGACGCCTGTCGGGGAAGGGGTATAAAGGATCCGGCTTCGCTGCTTCCCCTCTAAAATCAGCCCAGAGCCCGAGAGCGGCCGGTGAATTGCTCCACTCCTACACCAGAGCCTTAAAGGGGCCGCGCCGCCCTCAGAACCCAACCATGAGCCAACGCTGGAGCGGAGTCAGCAGCCGGGCGGACATGGTGCCCGAGATCGCCGCCGCCGTGGGCTTCGTGTCCAGCCTGCTCCGGACCCGGGGCTGTGTCAGCGAGCATCAGCTGCAGGTCTTCAGCGGGGCCCTGCAGGGGGCGCTCACAGGTGAGGTGGGGGGGAGGATACACGCATGTTGCACCCCTAGAGAGAGTGAGGGGCACCCCATTGGGTGCTTGGGGCTCCCCCTCTTGTGTGCTTGGGGCTCCCCCTCTTGTGCCCTATTGTGTGTGTGTGTGTGGGGGGGGGACCTTGTACCCTAGTGGGGTGGGGGCTTATCCACCATATCTCCAACCTTTAGGGCCCCATTCTCCCTGGTTTCAGAGTGGTAGCCGTGTTAGTCTGTATCAGCAAAAAGAACAGGAGTACTTGTGGCACCTTAGAGACTAACAAATTTATTTGAGCATAAGCTTTTGTGGGTGTTCATTCTGTGCCACGTAAGCTTACAGTGCGGTTGGAATTGAATGGCCATTTGCTTCTTCACACCCCTCCCTTACCCCCCTTTCAGCCTGTGTAAAGGTGTAACAGTACAGGGATTACTGCTGCTACCTCTTTTTGAGAGAAATTAATGAGTGTCCTAACCCGGAACAGTTAAACTCATCTGTTACATGGGTGTCGTCACCTCGGCACAAATACAGTTCTTAACACAAAGCACAGTCCTTCTCCCCACCATCTGTGTCTCTATAACACAAGAAACTTCTTTGGTTGGGAGGGGGGGAAGCTGCATCCTTACATCAGGAGAAGGCAGGTCTGGAAGTGGCTCCTTGCTTTGCTGGGACTGGGGTAAGGGGATCAGATGGAAACAGGCTCTTGATCTTTCTGCTGCTGGGAGTTGGAGCCCCTTTGTTTCAGCCACTGGGGTCTAGCATCTTGTTTAGTTATATTGGGTTTGCTCTGAAGTCCGCTGTAGTAAACTGAAAGGGACCCTTTGATTTGAGTGGGCTTTGGATCAGGCCAACTTTGTGGGGAGGGGAGACATTTCCTCACTTTGCTCTGGGCTATGAGACATTAGGGCTCAGCTTTATTTCCAGTTGAACATCGATGTGTCTTCAACTTGTTGCTAACCACCCCCTATAGAAGTTTGTTCCCCTCTAGTCTTTGTTGCACACTGCTGATGTTGGATTAGATGATATCTCCTGGAGAAAGACATATGGGTTTGTGTTTATTATCCTGACATGGGAGCTGGCTTTGGGGTTTATCAAAACTAAATTCATGACACTACTTGTGGAGGAACCAGGAAAACAAACAAACAAACAAAAACCAAAGGAAAAAACCAAACCCTAAACATTGCTCATGTACCCTGGTGTTTGAGTTTGGTAATGCTGCCCCAGCCCTACCAAGCCAAAGCTTTGCATGCATATGGACTGGCCTCCAAGGCAGGCAGTTGCTGTACTGCCACACAATCACAAATCAGGAGATGGAAAATATCTGCTGGGTCCTGTTTCGTGTAGTCAGTCGTAGTTTCATTCCCTATAGTATTAGAGCAGACTGACAGGATTGGTATAGTTAAGGTTAAAATAAGCTCATTCTACTGATACCTGGAGAATCCTAGCTCTAAATGTAAGAGCAAACAGCTCATGTGTAAACATGTGAGGTACTTAAGATGGGCCTCCATGTTTTTTGGGGAGACTATTTTATAGGAAGGGTGTTCTGCAAGTGCTTGTTATCCAGCTAGCTCCAGCAGGGTGTGCATGTCCACTTAGAAATTTCTTCTCTTCTTACAGAGCATTACAAACATCATTGGTTTCCCGAGAAACCCTTCAAAGGTTCTGGGTATCGCTGCATCCGAATCAATCACAAAATGGACCCCATTATCAGCAAAGCAGCTAGCCAGATCGGACTCAACCTCCAGCAGCTCTATCAGCTCCTGCCCAGTGAACTCACGCTCTGGGTGGACCCGTATGAGGTGTCTTACCGGATCGGTGAAGATGGCTCCATCTGTGTTTTGTATGAAGCAGCAGCGGCAACACCTGTGAGCTCCTATGGGATGCTCACGTGTAAAAACCAGATGATGTTGGGTCGTACGAGCCCTTCCAAAAACTACATGATGACTGTCTCCAGCTAAATGCTCCTATTGTTCTTACACCGCTAAGACATGGGCTACTGTATACCTCACTGGAGGATCTATTTTTAAATGAAGAGCTATTTATATTTTTTAAAAAAAGCAAGAAAATCCCAAATGAAATTTAAATATCAGACACTGCTCTGTAGCGAAGCAGTGTTAGGTGCCTTTTTTCTTTTTTAAAGCTGTTGCAAGCTTATGAGTTTTTATTATGAAGCCAATATCTACCTAGTTAGTGTTGAATGACAATTTGGGCGGGCGGGCTTGGCTGTCTGGGCAGCTTGGGGTGGAGGAGCCGAAGGGGGTAGGGGGAAATACAGCATTTCTAAAGAGTATTTTTAACTATGGCGTAAGCGCTGAGCAACTGTGAATGAAAAGGCTAGAATACCTAGCGAGTGGGGCTTTTAAAGATAGTTGACTGGAGTGTCATGACCCACTGAGAAGTCTATTCTGGCCTTGATTGTTGATTTTAAAAAATCGCCTACTCCATTACACTGATAAGGGGTTGCAATTTCATCACCTCTCTGCCCCCATTTCCCCCAACAAGCCTGAGCAATTTGTGGCCTAAAGTTTCTGATCCTTAATCAGTTTTGACTGAGCCCAATGTTCAGGATTTGGCCCTGAAACTGGTTGGTAGTTCCCAAAGCTCATTTGTAATTCGCCGAAGTGCCAGACTAATGTGAATTGATCTACCTGCTGGGGAACATGTCTTTACCAGGACTTTGTCTGTTCACTGCCTTTTTACTGACCAATTGTCGCCCCTGCCAGTGACCCTTTAAGAGGTGATTAAAAACACAAGGCACTTAAGACTCTTTATTTTTAATGAAACTTCCTCAGATTAGTTTCAAAGCACATTGGGTTTTTTTGCCTTCCTGTTTTGAACTGGCAAGTGATTTGCATAACTAGAGCTGTTCCTTCCCAGCCATTTATGACTCAAGTTCTCAGACACTGTGCAATATATTTCCAGATCTTGGGCACTCTGGAGAAGGAAGGGGATCCTCTTTGCCACAGTTTTTTCCCCCCCCCCCCCCCCCAACCTTTTAAAAATAAGATAATTAACTATTTTTGATCGCTTCCCATGTGCAAACTTGGGTTCAGGCTTTTGTAGGGTTTTTACCAGCATTTGAACTCCTGAACTGGAAAACTTCCCTTCATACTGGGCATATCATTTAAAGGGCCCAATGGCCTGTGCTTATCCCCCACACAGTTTAATCATCAGTAAAGAGATCTGACTTGTAAAGCTGAAGTTACATCACACCAGCTGTAACTTCTCCGTCAGCAAAGCAGAAGTTAGAATGAAGCGCTCTAGAGCCTTTTGTGAGCTGAATTGTGCAATATTTTGTATCACAATGAAGGGAAATACATGGAAGCTTCTGCACTGTAAATTTCCCTTCCAAGAAAAGTCTCAGTTCAAAGTGCTGTGTGGGATCCTTCTTTCTTATCTGATGTCTTGATGAAAACATGAGTGAGAACTATAAAGTTCCCAGAACAAACAACGTTCGCTTTTCTACACTCCCTATACTTGGAATTTCCTGAATACTGGTACTTGGTTTGTTCATCAATGTGGTGTGATGAATGCAAATCTTATCTTTATATGCGCCACTCCCTCCCTCCTACTAAAAATAGTGCTTTTGAAAAAACCAAATTCCTACACTACCGTTGTTCCAATCATGCCCCTTCTTTTCTATTCCTTTTTTTTTTTTTTCTTTTTTTAAAAAGAAAATCCTACCAAATTTCATGCTGTTAACTCCGTGCCAGGGATTAGTATTAAGTTTTGTTTGCTTTAAAACCAACCAAATTCAGACAGAATCAATTTTTTGTAGCTTGTTACATGTAAAAGCTGTGAATTGAAGCGTGTTCTCTGTTGCCTTCTCAAGCCTGTTGCAGAGCTGAAGAATTGTATCTTAGAGTCTGTTGGGTTTCTCCTCTTTCATTTTTTTTTTTTTTTTTTTTAAACTGAGCTGGACTGTTGAGCGGGACCTGCTTTGTATTTGAAAATGGTAGGAAGTTTGTTAAGCTATTTTTTGGGAAAGGGGAGGGAATAATACTAATTGTACAGTAGCGTTTTTATATACAAAATGTACAGATACACTGACAAATGTACACTTTTGTTACTTTAATAAAAATGTAGCAATTCAAAAGAACTACGTTGTGCTGAGAAACTCATCTGTGCTGGTGGATTGTTCGCAAAAGGGCATTATGGTCTCCCCTAAATATTGAGCTCCAAAGACTGTGTGCACAGACTTAAAATCCACACTTGAAAAAGATCTGGATCAAAAGAGCTTCACACTCAATGATCTTAATAAAACCAAACAAACTACAAAAATAAAAAATCTCCTAGGAAAAAGGACCAGGGCTGACCCACCGCCTGTTGAAGTCAGTGAAAAGATATCGGCGAGGTTTTGAATTGGGCACCAGTTCCCATCCAGAGTGCGCTGTGTTGCCAACTGGGTGTCCTTCCATTGCTGGCGGAAAGGGGTCATAAAGAACATGGAGGTGGAATAGCTTCCTGAACCTCTGTTTTGATACTTGCACTGTGGTTAAAAATATGGAATTATAGAATGAGATGAGGTGTCCTCTTAGGTCTGTCCCCCTGCCACTGTGAAATGTCTAATGATGGCCCTCTGTTAGCATTGCAATGGAGGATCCCAAACTACATGGTGCCCACAGAGCATCTGAGCAATCCCAGTAAACAATGTTCCATAAACCAGTATCCCTAAAGCTCTGTCATCCTTCCAAATGGACAAGCCAGTAGACACTTTCTGACAGAAGTCCTAGAGAGAGATCATTGGCCGGAAAAGCCATTGATCCAGCCAATCGAAGGATCTGCAGCTGTAATGAAAATGGCAGCTAGAGTTGATTCAGTGCCTAAGGCTACCTTGGTCTGACTTCTCTCCAATATATACTGTCCATTCACCTTTTGAGAGGTGGCTCTTCAGTGCATCATTCCCAAGGAATGGCTCCTGCAAGGAACTGTAAAGTGTATTTAGGGAGGAGAGTCAAGCTGGAATGTTGAAGAGGCTGTTTGTGGTGTGGTTAAAATTGCCCCTGTTTTAGGACTGAATCTGAAGCCCATTGAAATCAATTAAGACACTCCCATTGACTTTGATCTCCAACCCACTGAAGTCTCGAACATCAATGGGCTTTGAAGGGGATCCTGTCATTACTCGTATTGTGGTAACACCTAGGATTACAGGTCATGAACCCCCACCCCATTGTGCTAGGTGTACAAACAGATCAAAAGATCATTGTTGCCCTTAAAATCTAAGGTAATGACAAAGGACCAACACACAAGGAGATAACTTCTGTATCATGGATGCCAAGAGTTAGGTCAGCATAGGTGCTATGACACACTGTTTCACTTGAAAGTCCCCCTTCAATAAACACGCCATATATACACAATAGGCACTGTTGTGCCATAGCTTTGCTGCTGTAACCGTGGAGCCTAGGCTAGGATGACCAGACAGCAAGTGTGAAAAATCGGGACAGGGCGTGGGGGGTAATAGGAGCCTATATAAGAAAAAGACCCCAAAGGCGGGACTGTCCCTATAAAATCAGGACATCTATCACCCTAGCCTAAGCCCAGACTACAATGGTGTTTTTCCATGGTTGTAGGCACTCCCTCTTCCTGATTGAGTCGCTAGGTCAAGGGAAGGTTTCAGAGTAGCAGCCGTGTTAGTCTGTATCCGCAAAAATAACAGGAGTACTTGTGGCACCTTAGAGACTAACAAATTTATTAGAGCATAAGCTTACATGGGCTACAACCCAATTTGTTAGTCTCTAAGGTGCCACAAGTACTCCTGTTATTTTTAGGTCAAGGGAAGAATTCTTTAGTTAACCTAGCTGTGTCTATACTGGGGGTTAGGTCGGTATAGGTAGGGCATGCACAGGTGTGACATTTTCACACACACACCCCCAGAGCTGTAGCTATGTTGATGTAAGTTTTAAGTGTAGACTAGACCTTTAATTGCCCACTGCTTATGAAACGGGTTTTAAAAAGGAACGGCAGCCCTGTTCAGTTGCTGATTACTTAAGAGTATGTAGGTTCAAGGGTTCTATTTAGAGTGAGATGTCCGCCCTCTTAATGACCTAACTACATTCATCACCATTATACAAGGTTGTATTCTGAGTTTTCAGGTGACACGGTGACTCACTCCATTTTATGTTGCAATCAAGATAAAAATACAGCTTTATGCCGCAGAGTGTTAGTAAGCAGTGAATGGTACTGTACCCCCACAGCAACCTGACTTCACATGGGATCACTTGCCCTTTAATAAGCCAGTATATGAATCTAAAATATTTGTATCTGCTTTGCAGTTCTCTTTTTGGTAGAGTCATTAAAACTGGGACCATACAGAGGATGTTTTGATGGAGTTTAGCAACTGAATCTGAACTTGGGCAAAGATGAACTATGTATGCATTCATCTACCCCAGGGCCTTTTGAAACTCAGGAAAGCATTTTGGTCCCATTATAATACCACCTCTTATACAGCACTTTCCATCAGGAGATCTCAAAGCACTTGACAAGGTCAGTATAATGACCCCCATTTTACAGATGGGGAAACCAAGGCACAGAGAAGTGAAGTGACTTTTCCAGGTCACTAGCAAACCAGGGGCAGAGCTAGGAATTGAACCCAGGTTTCCATATCTACTAGGCCAAACCTGTCTCTCTCATTAACAGAATTCTTTCATGTCCCAGGGATAGGGAACGGCACTGCGAGTCAGGAAATTTGGGTTCATTTCAGTGACTTAACCTCTCTCTACAACTCACCTTTGTAGCGCCCTGTTAGGTCTGTGGCTGAAAAGCCGCGTGTAAGTGCTAACTGAAGTGTGTTTAAATGTATGTCCCCCTTTGGTGTGGAGTTTCTTTTAAATGGAATAAATATTACTCTTATTTTTTAATTGATGCTATTGAGAGATCCTTGTGGTTAGGAAGAGAGACACAAGATGGACTGAGGAGATCTGAGAAGAGAATTTTGCCCATTCTATAGCAGAAGTTTGCCAGACGAAACTATTGTGGGAGTCTCCCTGTTTTTCTGCTTGGCTGGATGCGGTTTGTATCTATAGACAACGCTTGAACAAGCACTAGGATGACCAGATGTCCCGATTTTATAGGGACAGTCCTGATTTTGGGTCTTTTTCTTATGTAGGCTCCTATTACCCCCCACCCCCTGTCCCGATTTTTCACATTTGCTGTCTGGTCACCCTAACAAGCACCCACACGTCCGATGCAGGCCATATAGCTCTATCCGGTGAGACAAAAAGAGCTGTCAGGAGCTGCGTTGAGCCTATCTCAGCTGGAACAGTGCTTTTTGCACATCTTACAATAACACCAACAGGGCTCGTTAACCAGCTCTCTCCTCCCCTGCCAGATTGAAGCAGACTGTATAAAAGATCTTAAGTCAATAAGAAAAGCACTTTTAATCGGGGCAACCTTTTCCCTGCAGAAATCTGGACTCAGTTTTTACCGAAGCTTTTTGGGGTGGGTGTCATTGTAAATCCACAATAACGCATCCGGGGTCTATTTTGTTTTTTGTACAGAGGGATTTGTCCATAAACAAGGGTGTATGCCCGCCTCTGCATTGACATCTGAGAGCTAAGCCCTTTGCCCCATAAACCTGGCTGTAAACTTCCTCCTCCAATGAGGAAGGCCAGTTCATAACTCTCGCTAGCTGGGTTCATGCTGCTAATTCCCTGGCATCTCTCAGCTCAGCAGAGAGGGGGTTAAGGTTATGCGCTTCAGGACAAATTCAGGGCTCAAACATAGAGGCGCTCTCTCTGTGTGATCTCCACGTAGGAGTCACTTCGCTGCTGAAGTGCAGCCACCTCTGGTGTGGAGGACAGCAGCTAGCACACAATGAGGAAGATAAAACTAGCATACAAAAGCACAAGGGTAAATTCCTTCTCTCTCTCTCTCTCTCGTAATGGGCTTTTAATGTAGATTTTAAGATTTTATTAATATCTATGTACCTCTGTGGCTTCCATGATTTATTTATACTACAGTAGCATTTAGCAGCTGCATTCAGGATCCCATTGCTCTAACACACTGTCCATGCACAATGTATAGTATCTGAGTGCCTCACAAAACAGCAATTCGTTTAGTCTCATAAATCCTCCCGTGAGGAAGGGAAACAACCTCTTTGTACCTCAATTCCCCATCTGTAAAATGGGCATAAGTGACTTGCCCAAGGTCACGCAGAGGGAGCTTGTGGTAAAGGAAGGAACTAAACGTAGATCTCTCAAGTCTGCAGTCCAATGCCTTAACCACAAGACTATCTTTCCTCCACCGCTCTGCTCCTTTGGAAAGATTAAGAACTGAATAGGACCCTTCTGGGCTATGAATGCAGGGAGTGAAAGAGTTGCAGATCTGGCCGTCCTTGGGGAGGTAGTGCAGTTACAAGCTTTTCCCCATCGCTGCAGTATTGGCCTAGTGGCGGGTTCCGGTTGGGCGCATAGCCCGGCTTCTGGCACGTTTGGGCTGAGAATGTTTTGCCGTTGTTGCTGGGGGTTTAATCCTCCCAGGCAGGCTGCTGGTGAAGGCGTCAGCTGTTTTGTTCTGTTTTTTCCCCTCCAGCAGCTGGCGGGGGACAGAAGTGAAACTAAGAGCTGCAGGGCCCTCTGCCCTAGCCGGGCTGTTTCCCGGAGAAGGCACTCAGCCTCCAGGTGTTTCCTCCACTGTCTTTGTTTTCTGATTGGGCTTGGGGGGGAAGGGAGCTCTCTATTTTGGCGCTGCAGAGGCCAATCAGGCAGCAGCGTGGGTGAAGCTGTGAGCTCTTGTATCTGGGGAGACGTGGCTGCGGCCTGAAGCCGACTTGCAACACCTGCCTCCCCAAGCCATGGAGGCGGAGAGGAGAGGAAGCCTGGTGCAGGCTCAGCGCTCCTCATTTGCCCACAGGCGCTCAGGAGTGGGTGGTGTTTTACCGGGAGATTCCAGGATCAGAAAAGTGCATGAATCACACTGCCTGTCTCCTCGAGAATAGATTCCAGAATCAGATAGGGAGGCAGATCAGCAGAATCCCAGTGCGTACGCTATGCCTTGTGCCACTAGTGCGGGTGGGCAAAGCCCCTGTTTGCACCGAGAGAGCTTTCTCCGACTGGAAACGGAGGTGTCGACTGCTCTGGTGCATATAGCAGCTTTGTCTAGTTCCAGTAGGAGGTGACTGGAATCAGGGCAAATGCCAAGGGCGGTCAAGGACTGTGTTGTAGTCATAGAGTTCAAGGTGGGAAGGGATCAGCTAGCCTGACCTCCTGAACGTCACAGACCACCAGGTAGTTCCTGTACAATGCATACCAATAGTGCTGGCTTCCCCCAGTTTCCTTGAGGGGCCCAAATATGCTCAGCATTGAGAGCGTGCAAATTGATGCCCCCCCCATGACTGGTAGAGATGGGTCCTGAACCAAATTTCATCACAGTTGGAACAAGCTTGGACTGTGACCCAGACTTTGCATCTGGTCCTCTATCTACAATGGACCTAACCAAACCCCTCACTCACTTGAACGTTGACAGAAGGCCAGATCCAGGTGTTGACTTGGCACTTGGGGTCATGTCTATTCTTACAAATCCTTAGAGTTTTACAGTCCTTATAAAGGCTCCCTTGGCCCCAGTCTCCCACTGCGCCTCTCCCTAAGTGATCCTCCATTCAGTGCCATTTTGTAAGCTAGCGGCTGGGTGTCTACTCTAGTGTGCATACACACAGTGAGCTTGAGTAGGTCAAAGCCAAATGGCCAACCCAGAGTGTAAGCTCTTTGGGGCAGGGACCGTCATTTTGTTCTGTGTTTGTACAGCACCTACCACAGTGGGGTCCCGGCCCATGACTAGGGCTGCTCGGTGCTACCGTGACACGCAAAATAACTAATTTGTTTCAAGTTTTTAATTTTGGCTCTAGAGAAACCTTGCTATGAGTGAAGTTGAGCTGTGGAAAATATGACTTTAAGAGGGTCAGCTATATTTATGCAGATACAAGCATATGTGTACACATACATACCAGAGATGCACACCCACGCACCCCGTTCTCTTCTACATGCTAATGCTAATGTAAATGCTTTGTGTTCTTTCTCGGTTCTTTCCTTGGGCTTGGTCTAGCTGGAAGAATTCCAAGACCAGAACTGAGCAGACTGAAGCGTTGTTTAATGCTAACAAAAAGTCCCCCGTGAACAACCGCAAAACCTTCCAGCCACTGAACAGCACAGCACCTTCCTTCAGCTCATTGTCTGCTCACTTCCTTTCACACAGCCACACGGGGTGGAGAGCACACAACATGCACTGTGGCCGGAGGCTCTGAGATGTGCAAGCTCTCTCGTGTTTATTAAAAAAAAAAATTAAAAACGGGGAGGAAAAAATATAATAAATGTCCCCGGGTCGGAAGAAAGTAGGCAACTGTCTCCATTACGCTTCCTGAAACACGGGCACTTCCCACAGAGAACAATGAAGCCGGGAGGCGTCCTTCTCCCTTGCGTCACTCGATGCCTCGGCCCGTGTGAAGGAGGCAGAATGGCACCAAGTGACGTTCCCCCTCCGAACAGAAGGACACACTCAAAAAGCTGATGACAAACCTGGCTCAGTGGTGGGCCAGGGCTGGGCTCAGAGAGCAGCGTTCCTGCTCAGGCTAGGAGGGCTCTTTGGGGCAGAAAGCGTCTCTCACTTTGTGTACATAAAGCGCCTAGTGCCCGATCTCAGCTCGGGCCTCTCTAATATAGACAATAGAGGCTGGTGACACACACCCATATCATATATGAGAATGTCTCTTTCCCTTCCCACCCTTTTTTCTTGTTTGGATTGTAAGCTCTTTGGGTCAGGGACTGTCTCTCCCTATGTGTCTGTACGGTGCCTTGCTCAATGGGGCCCTGATCTCAGCTGGGGTCTCTTAGTGCTACCGTAATACACATAATAAACAATAATTCTTCTATTCGCCACCAAAAAATAGGCATGTGTAGGTGTGCGGGAGATCCTGTAAAGTGAGTATTTGAGGTCCATGGAAAAGAAACACTTGGATAGGCCCAGAGTGTTCTCCGTAGAACGTTCAAAGGATGACGGGCGTGTGCTGGCAGAGCGCACGAAGGCCGCGAGCGCGTGGTCACGGGAGTCCCAAGAGACCGACAGATGGGCTCCCTTGGGAGTGACTCTCAGTTGCTTTTTTGTCTCCCTCTGAGTGCCCTGACAGCACAATTCCCACTCCCCCTCCCCAAGCGCTCCTCCGGGGCCCGTCTGCGGCATTCTCATTTATGACCTGTTGTGGGATAAAAGGGGCTCGTTCACGGCGGCACGCAACCAGTGCTCGGGGGCAACTGTTGCCATCTGTCTAGTGGGGGATGTTGCGAGGGGTGGGGGGAGCTGGGAAGGGTGGCGGTGGTGGGGAGGGGGAGGTTATGTTTTGTGTCTCCTTTCAGGCAATGCTAAGCTTGCACCTTTTGTTTCTCACGGGGCTGGGGGAGCTTGGGAGAAAAGTGGCCTCTCTTTGTTTGTTCATTACACAGGTCAGGGCAGAACTTGCATCTCTAGCCGGGGGGATTTGCATGCTGATTCCCTATTCGGAGGAATCTGTCAAAGCTGAACAACCTAATGGCAACCCCCCACCCCCACCCACCCCGTACCCTACCCCAAATAGCCCTCTGTGGGAGAGGGAGTAGTCCAGGCATATCCCACGCTGAGCCAGCCTGATAGCAGGGAAAGCAGCTCTCTGATCCTATCTCTGTCTCTTTCCTGCAGTGATTGCGGCTGTGGGGGCTGCAAATGATGGATGGACTCTGCACCTCCCCTCCCATGAGGAGTGCTGTGTTTATGGAGTTATTCCTCCACCCCACCCCACCCCCGGCCTTGCCGTCTTTCATGGTTGGGAGGGAGTGGGATAGGATGGGGGAAGGGGAGAAATGTAGCCCAAACAGCTGCATTGCTGGACTAGACCAGCTCTGATCATGCTGGCTGCTTTCTCTCCTTGCGGGGAATGTCAAGGGGACAGGACATACAGGAGACCTGCACAGATCAGCTCATGGCTTTCATTCACCTGGGCTGTGCGGGGTCACAGGTGCAGTTAATCATTCAGAGAGCTCAGAGGTGGGTTGGCCAGTGGTGATAGTGGAGAGGAAGTGGCTGAAGCATAAGTAGCTTGCATTCACCCCACAGGGTGTTCTAGATCTGCCTCTCTTACAATGGTGCTCCTATATGAGACGGGTGTCAAGTGGACTGTCAATCTCATGGGAATTGTTTTTTTGTTTCTTGCCTAGTTTTTGCACTGAGGTGTGGCTGTCGGGCCCTTAGCCAGTCAGGCTCTACTGAGCCACCGCTCTGGGCCCATCCCTGGCCAGCCCTGATCTGTTGTTCCAGTGAGTTGAGTAGTTGAGTGTTTCAGGCTAAGAACTGGACAGACAAATTGCCTGGGACTGAGATGAATGAACCAGGTGATGGGTATTCACAGCCACACACCTCAGGAGCTTGGACTCAAGATGGGGATGCTGAGTGCTATGTACATCATGGTGGCAAGGACTTTTTCCTCCTGTCCTACTCATCATGAAACAGTTACCACTCTGGGGCTAAACCCAGCTTGTCTGCAGCCTCTGGAGATGGCTGTGACTAAGAATACATTGGCCTTGCTACCCTGAGCATTCCTCACAGCTTAGCATGGGCCTCTTTGAGAAGATAAGGTTCCCAATTTGCCCTGTACGCAGTGTCACTGTTGGTGTCCCATCCCTCTGGAAAGGCAAAGGAGTGGTTCAGGTTTCCCCCAACAGGCAGACATGAATGTCGTGGTCTATGCTGATTGCTTAGGAGAGCAGGCTAAGGTGTGGCAGACGGACAGGGAGTGAACAGGGGCCTCAGCTAGAGAACATCTAGAATTCACATACGCAGGCCGAGCAAAACCAGAGAATTCAGCGTTCAGGCGGCTGCCTGAGATCTCTCTGCACGTCATGTCTGGGTACTATCCCCTCCTCCATGCTCACACTACTCAGAGGTACCCAACAGACAGGCCCTTTTCATCTGTATACAATGCGGTGGACCTTAAGGGTGACATTGGAGTTCAAGTGCCATTGACTCCTTAACATCTCTGGTGGGTGCAAACATGGTGGTGGATTTTGTGATCCCCGCACCTGTGGGCAAGGAATGGGACCACGATCCAGCCATTCATTCTTCATAGGCAAGCCACCAGGTGGAAACAACTCTCGGGTCACTGCTAAGGTTTGAATGGACGCCCTGGAGGCAATAGGCTTTGCAGTCCATTCCTGATGCCCAGAACACCCAGCCCGGCTGTTTAAAAATGTCCTGGGGGTAAGAGTCCAACAAACTTGTGCTAATGCCAGTCCTCTTTGTGCTTACGCTGGTGCCCAGCACTGTAATCACTCAGCTCTGTAGGGACCGAGGCTCCCTTTGGCTTTTCCATTGTATGAGTACAAACGCTCCTTTAGGGACGTCTAGAAAACGTGTTCCTGGGAATATTTAATATGCAACAATGTCAACAAACCCATATTATGTCCCACGGCATCTCCAGCTGGCAGATAAAGGCTAAGGCACAGCTGAGATGTTTTTATTTTAGTGCTGGGAACATTTCTCCTCCGACAATGCTCTTTTCCCCAGAAGTTGATTTCTATTATAGCAAACGATTAAATAAAAAAGTGAAAACACTAAACTAAAGCAGAGCAGCTGGCCTTACTGATTCATTCACGGCATTGTTAATTAATAGGCTTTGGTTGAGCCAGAAAATAGGCTACCTTGCTTATTCAAAAGAGTAAGGGCCAATTTCCTCCTGTTCCAACAGGGAAAATCTTCAATGGGATTAGCTTGAATTTGACCCAGTGTGATTGTGAACAAAGTTTTGTTGAAGTTTTCTCTGAGATGAAGCACTGACCTAGTGGTTAGAGTAGGTGACCGGCGTTCAAAATGCTTGGGTTCTATTCTTAACTCTACCACACACATGCTAGTTACTCACACGCTCTGATCCTCAGTTTATCCATCTGTAAAACAGGGCTAACTTTTCCCCTGTCTACCCATTTGAGGTTTAATTTATTAATGTTCGAAAAGTGCATTGAAATCCTCCGGTTGAAGGTGCTGCTGATATTGAAAGTATTTATTATTAACAGCAGAAATGGTGAAATAAAGGTCTTTCTGTCTAGATACTTGTATGGCTGCCATCAACGTAGTACCTGAGTGCCACCCATCCATCTGATTGACTAATACTGATTTCAGTCATTCAGCTGTTAGTTCACAGATTGTTTGTTTTTCCTTTATAAATGATTGGCAAACACTGTTTTCTGTGGAATTCCTAGAACATCCAATCTCCTGTCCCCCACATCCCTGCCTGTGACACTCTCTCTCTCTCTCCCCCTCCCCCCCCCCCCCTCTCTCTCTCTCTCTCTCTCACACACACACACACACACACACACACACACACACACACACACACACACACACACACACTGAGCTGGTCTTCTGACCAGTTGAGAGAGCATCCTCCTTGTACTAGTCTTCTCACAAGCTCGCTTCTCCTCTAGGTTGAGGAGAAGTCAACAAAAACGTTCAGGGTAATTTTAAATAGGAGAAGGAATGGAATAAGCTGTCCAGCCCACACACTCACATACACTTATCACCCAGAGAGAACAAGCTTTAAACAACTCAGCTGATGTCTCAAACTGAGAAATCTTAGGGTATGCTGGAACATGTTAGTACAGTATGTTTTATAGGGCATCAGGTCCGGACATGCAGAGTTAGAATGTTAGAATGCTAGCTCATGTTAGGACATAACAGATCAGGTCAGGACATGACTCATTAGATGGGGTGTACTGTCTACAGTAACCATGCTTCATGCAACAAAGTGTGTCTGACAGAGGCTGGCGTATGATGCACATCACATCAGGTGATTTTTTTGGCAGGGGGAGGAATAAATGGCATTTTTGGAGGAAAGGTGGGGGCGGGCATTGATTCTAAGAAGGGATCTGTTGCCAGCAAAAATAAAACCCCACGCCCTCGTGGGTGGGTGTATTCAGAATATCCCTTTATTTGTGCAGTGCAGACAGCCAAAGCAAACAGACACTTTCTACCTTCAGGCCTTTGATTGTGCGAGTGGGACCTGTGGGGCAGAAGTGCTGGGGTTGCATTTCGATTTGGTGTGAAACAGCATGCATACACCTTGTATTAACCTCTGGGTTCTGCAGCTGGGGGCTCATTTGCAAAAACCCACTGGAATCATAGCTTGTTAGAAATACTGTTTGGCCCCCTTTCTTTACTGGTATGCTGCACTTCTATAGCATCTTTCACCTAAGGATGTCAAAGCGCTCTGCAATCATTGATTAATCAACCCTCCCAAACCTGCTGCAGTATTATCCCCATTTTAAAGATGGAGAAACTGAGGCATGAAGAGTTGAAGTGATTTATCCAAGGTCACACAGCAGGACACTTGATTCCCATTCCCACACTCTGACTACTGTATCATGCTCCCTCTTACTCATTATATAATCACTAGTATGAAGTGCTATGGTATTTGCTACCTGGTGGCTTGGACGTTTGGCACTCAAATGCTGATGACCAGTGACACTAATTTTCAGTGATATCAGAAACTATTATTGGTAGTATTACAATAGACTCTAGACACACCGTTGTATACAAACATATAAGTCAGCTCTGAAGCCGATTGGAGTCAATGGGAGTCTTTCAATGGGCTTTGGATCAGAACAAGAGTGCGAGACAGTCCCTGCCCTAAAGAACTTATAATCTAAACAGACAAGGGAGACCAAAGGTTGAAGGGAGAACAGAGGAGGGAAGTGACTTCCCCAAGATCAGTGGTAGAGCTGGAAATAGACCCTAGGTCTCCTGTGTTCTTCTCTGCGGTCCTATCCACTGGGCCATGCAACCTCTCTAAAAGAGGAACCTCCTTTTTTTTTTTTTTCTCTCAAAAGCTGAGATGCTGCCCTGAGCTTAGAGCTGCTATTGCCTGACCTCATCTTTGCTGTTCATCACACATGACTTATAAGTAGTGAGGGAAAGCCAAATAAATGCCCCTCCCAGATCTAAGCTGTCTGTTCCCTGGTGCTCAGATACTACGACATCCCCTGTGTGTCTATCCTTGAACCTGTAAACTCTCCGGGGCAGAAGTTGTCTTTGTTTTGTGTATTGTACTAAGCTGAGCGCACTGTCGGTATAAACTATAATAACGCGTTGGCTCGCAGGACTGTCCTCCAGCACGTACTGGTCTAGCGATTGAGACTACTAAGGGGAGAAGCAGGAAAACAGGGCAATTGGGATAAGTAAGAAAGTAAAAAAGGAGAAAACAACAGATAAGCACAAGAGAGGAAGGCCAGCGTATGGCGGTACACAGCAAACTGTGCTGGGAAATGGTATTATAACCCAGTTCGAACTCCTAGGTGGACAGGACCCCGTTACAATTCTGTCACTTTCACTGTGTAACTGATCCCTTACGCGCAAGCCCTGCAATTGGCTACTTGCAGACTCCTCACTGCCCTGTTCTGACAGAGAGGATAATTTGAGATCTGATTCCCCTCTGGTGGGTTGGAGCTCCCTGGTGAAAGAGAGGAAAAGATAAGCTGGGAGCCAAGGAGACTGGAGCGGTGACATAACTGCAGGTGGTAGAGGGAAACGAGGCACAGCTGTGGGAGAAGCAGTTAGGAAGGAAGATCTTGTTCCCATCCCATCGCTTTCTTTTTTTTAAGAGATGCGCCTGAACCAACCCCCCCTGAGCTGAACACCCCTGAATGTTGCAGGGCTCCAAATCCTGGATCTGGATGGCAAGGCCTGGTCCCCTCTCTGTTTACTCAAAGCCCCATGCTAGCTGACTTAATGCCTCCTTCCTGCATTTTAAATGAAACTGTGCAACTAGGAGCCCTGCAGCCAGTCCAGAGCATCCCTGACACCGGTTGGCACAGAGGAACCAGGATCAAAGCTCCAGTGAATGCCCTGGGTGAGCTGGAGGCTGTTATTTCAATAGGAATTTACCTTCTCCACAATAAAGGGTCTATTTGCACAGCTTACTGAAGCGAGGGCCATTCGGGAGGAGAGAGGACATCTGCAGAATCCATCACACCATGGAGCGTCTAAGTGCTGGAACAGAAGGACCATCAGACAGCAGCAACCAGTTAGCCTGCTGCTCCCATGTCTAGGGGCCTCCCAAGCTACCTGTCTCTGTGTCCCTGTGACCTCAGCATCTATTCGCTTTACAGGCCTTTGCTTTACCATAGCACCACGAGTACCCAAGGTCGGGGCCTGTTGTGCTAAGCCTTGTGCATACGTGAGAAAATCCCAGAAGAGCTTATTGTCAAAACAGACAAAGGACGCGAGGGGGAACAGGCACAGAAAAGTGAAGTGACTTACCTAAGGTTGCACTGCAGGTCAGGTTGCACTCTCTGGAGCACACTACCTCCTACCTTCTTGGTCCCCATTTATTCCCCCATGTCCCTCTGTCCTGCATTATCCCACTGAGCTCCAGCATGTACTTTTCCTCTCCTGCCTTAAGCGGCAACAGTGCCACCATATTGGGGTCAGCAGCTCAGGGGCCATCATGTCATATTCAGCAAATCCTCCCATCCTGAGAGCTTGCTTGGCAGCAGAGAGCCAGCCACATCTCTACCACATCCCCAGCCTCCCAGGTCCTTCCTGGCTAGTGCTTTCTCCTCCTCCCGGCACTCAGGGATTGGACTCTCAGAGCAGTGATTTTGGGGCCGCTATCCATTCTTTGCCCCTTATGCCCACCCCTAGCATGTGAAAGGCACCATGGTAGCTGCTCTAGGAGCTACCACCAGGGGCAACCAGAGCCTGGGGCAAGATGCCACTTCTTGCTCCCTGATCTTTTCAAAGGCTTGCTAGGAAGGGGAGTGTGGACTGGTGGTTAGAGTCAGGCCTCCTGGGTTCTTTGCCATTGACTTGCTGTATGACCTTCGGCAACTCATTGACTCTCTCTCTGCCTGAGTTTTCCCATCTGTAAAGTGGGGGATAATATTTCCCTACTTCACAAGGGGATTTTGAAGCTTAATTCATTGTTTGTTAGGTGCTTTGAGATCCTCGGATGAAAGGTGCAAGGAGAAAAACCCTAGAGTTTCTTTTATCTCTACAATACCCTTTGCCTGCCTTGAGGATGAGCCCTTTGGAATGGGGGTTACAGGAGCCTTTCTCTGGTGCTCGCTGGGGGAGCAGGACCCCTCTGTTTTATTTACATTTCTGTTTGCAGCAGAGACAAAAGGGAAAGAAGCTCTTTCCGCGGCTCTTGTTCTCCTCCTGAACTCTGCAAGCATGGCATGGCAGATGTTAGCTGGAGCACCATCTCCAGGGGCAACACACACACGCACACACACAAACACACTTCCAGGCAGCGGGACTCCCTGCCCCCCCTTCCCTGAATACAGTTCTCCCGCGGCAAGGCAGCAGCAGGGCTAGTATCATGGAGAGGACAAAACCCCAGGCTGGAGCAGGGACACACAGTGAGTGACTACCTTGCGTCTGGTGTCAGAGTGAAACACTGCCAGGTTAGAAAGAGGAAACAATGAAAAGCAAACCCTACCCACCCGATTCCTGACCTCTCCAACGCAAGCACAGACAGGGGAAAGCCAGAACGGCCCAGCGAGCCCTGTGGGCCACCATGCCTTCCTACATGGCAGCCCCCGTTTGGGAAACGCTTTGGTCCCACGGCACGGCTCAGTAGCGAGGGTCTTGATGTGTCTTTGAAGCAGAAACAAAGCCGGTCTTGATATTTATGGCACGCGCGCTGTTACCGTAGAATGGTGCGGGGCGTACTGTACTGCGAGACAGATGGCAGGTTAAACAAAAGGGGAGACAAGAAAGAGAGCTGAACAGATTGGGAATTTCCTTCCCCCTTCCTTCGGCCTCCCTACACGCCAAAAATACTGGTTGAAGACTCATTTATGTACAGGAAGGAGTAGGGAGGTATAGGTGCAGTCTCAAAATACACTGGTGAGGCTGGGTTGTCTAATGGTTAGATCACTGGGAGTCAGGGCTCCTGGATTCTATTCCTGTCTTAGGGTCGGGGTATAACAGAGCAGAGGACTGGGAATCAGTATTCCTGTGTTCGTTTCCTGACTCAGCTGGGTGACCTAGGATAAATAATCTACTTTCTCCATGCCTCAGCTTCCCCTTCTGTAAAATGGGGATAATATTTCCCCTACCTCCCAGAAGTGTTGCGAAAATGAGAGAAAGTTGGTGAAGAACTTCGAAGGCCCTAAATGAAAAGCGCAGCACCAGAGCAAACTATTTATTATTTATTTCCTTGTTATTAAGGGAAGTCTTCTGCGCTGTTTGTTACCTCTTCCAGAACTACAGGAACTGCTGGCACCCAACATTCAAACAACCGACAGCTTATTAATAATAATAAACAATTAATAATTTGCTCATCTCTAGCACCTTCCTGCTGAAGATCTCAGAGCCTTTTGCAAAGAGTAAGGAACTAAGCCTCACAATACCCTTGTGAGGTGAGGGTTATTTTCCCAGTTTTACAGATGGCAGGCCTGCGTGTTTGCAAAATTTGATCTTAGCTACACAAATATCCGTCCAAATAAACTCCCCTCAGTAGAGTCACCAACATAACAAAGAGCAGAATTTTGCCTGTGGCTGATAGAAGTGACGAATATGTATGATAACTTCAACCAGGGAGAAACCCAACCGAGAAGGGAAAAACAAAAAGCAATAGACAGTGTGTGTGTGTGTGTATGCGTTTACACTTCCCTTTGTTATGACTCAGACTCTGATTATGCAAACATTTACACATATGCTTAAAGTTATGTGAATAGTCTCGCAATAAGTTTGTGGAATTAAGGCCTTAGATAAATAAACAGAGACTCTCTCTCTCTCTGATTTTTTCTATCACAGCAGTAGTGTTAATCACCTTAAATGGATTACTCATTACATTGTGGTTTTCCGTGTGCCTTTTGTACTTTTCTTGGGGGGAAATATAGATATAGATATAAACAAAAAATTGCATGTGCTGAAACAACAAATCCCAATAACCTTGAGAACCCAGGCGATGTCTAAAGTTGTAATTGGGGGATGTTTAAAACCAGAATAAAACAGCTGAGCGTCTAGGTCAAGATTTTGAGACATAAGCACTGATTTTTAGGGAGTCCAGCTTTTAAGATATTTCACAGATTTTCACCAGGAGCTCAGCACAGGAGATGCATGTTGGGTGCTGAGTTCTTGTGAAAAATCAGCCCCTCTGTGTCACAGGGGGAGTTGCTGGGTGCTGAGAACTTTGCAAAACCTACACGGGGGGTTGAGCTCCTCTGAAAATCTGGCTTCAGCTGTGGGTGCTTCTGAAAATCTGGTTCTGAGGGGCTGATTTGCAAGGGAGTGAAGTAGCTGCAGCACTGCTCGGGGTGAAGGGGATCAGCACCTTTGAAAAACCAGGCTTAAAGTGAGCGCCCTAAAAGGGAGGTGTCTGAAACCCAAGGTCACTTGGGAAACTGTGTCTTGCTGAGCCCTCTAACAATCCCCCTGCTGTTTGCCCCAAGACGGACCCCTCCAGCACATTTTGGAGGGGAGAGCACTACAGGATTTTTATTTTTGGTGATCTAGGAAACCAGGCAAAGACAAAGGTCGCCTCCCCCCGCCCCCTTCCTGCAGTGGGTGGGAACAGCCCGCCCTGGATAGATGGACCTTTGCCTGCTCCCATCCCCACAGGGCAGCCTGTCGTACCAGCCTCTGCCTCCTTCTCCCAGCAACAGAGTGAAAAATCTTCCCCACACCGCCAAGGGCTTGCTCCACCCCACCATGACAACAGACCTCTGATTGGGCAGTCTGGTGGCCCAATGGGGGCCTTCCCCTTTGGGGGATAAAAGGGGGAGGCGTGACTTGGGGTGCTGTTAAAGGGTCGGTGCCCACTGTAGGGGGAGGGTGGTGGGTAGAGGCCCCTTAGAAATCAACACTCCTTGAAGCAGCCGTGGCCTTTGGTGGTGGGGAACAGAAAAAGCGGGGGGTGTGGGGGGGGAGGGGGTTGGCAGCTGCTTGTGTTCGCCAGGGCTGCCCGCCAGGCGAAGTCTGTTTGCAGGGTGTTTTCCAAGCACAGACCTGCTTTGCAAGCCCTGATCCCATTTTATTAAGGGAGCGGGCTAGTAAATCCTCTTGTCAGTCTTGCTGACGCGGGGTGGATTAGGCAAGACAGTAGCTCTGGCCAAGCTGGGATCTTTCCCCCCCCCCCCCCCCATTGTGTTTTTTTTCCAGACAACATGCATAGAGCTGGACATGCACAGTGATGTTTCTGAGGCTGCCTCGGGGATGGGCCATCCAGGGGAGTTGGGGTTGTCCCTCTCCCAGTCCTTGAGCCCTTTATGAAGCTGAATATTAAGGGCCAGCTTCCCAGCTGGTGTAAATTGGCATCACTCCATTGGAGCCGACAGGCCAGATCTCTGGCCGGGGTAAATCTGCCAAACTCCAGTGGATTCTCAGCTGGTATAAAGCTGCAAAGCTCTGTTAGTATCAGTGGGTCAGATCCCCAGCTGGTGCAAATCAACATCAGTCCATTGGTGTTAACGGGCCAGATTCTCAGCTGGTGTGAATCTGTGGCATTCAGTGGTGCTGTACCAATCTACACCACCTGAGGATCTGGTCCGAAAAGCAGAATATGCAAAGACTCCCCACCTGCCTGTGACTCAACCCCACTGGCTATGAGAACCACGTCTAACCACAGCCCTAGTGGTGTCAGAACCACTTCGCCCTGCCGTTAAAACCGGATCTGCAGATCCCAGTGCATCTGAATTTTTGTTTTCTTCCCCCTCTTCTTCACCCCAGGCCAAATTCAATGGCTTTGGGGATGTGGGATGGGTCAGCAGACAGAGACCTCCAATGCAAACGTCCCAGGATGCCCAGCTCTCCTTTGCTCCTATAGGACAGTGTTGTTTTTGGAAGGGTAGCTCAGTGCTCCAAGGCAAAAATCTGACCCGGGAACAAAGAGCCATGTGTACAGGGCACTTGGGCAGCTTTCGAGCACAGGAAGGGGAGTGGGGTGCTGAGCAGCTGAAAGGGAAGGAATTTGCAGCCCTCCTTGCAAGAGAAAAACTCCCACAAATGCTTGCTCCTCCCACAACAGTGGGGCTCCCCGCACTGCTTCAGGGGGTGTGTTTCCCATTACCAGCCCCCCCCCCCCATTGATCTGGATGAATGGATGCTATTATGGAGGAAGGAGGACAGGTAGTGAGCCATGGTATGTTTCTGGGTGGTTGCAGGCTGCTTCTGGCAGGGCTTTGAGACTGAAGGCAGATGGGTATCAGGTCACTTGCCGAATGCCAGGACCAGATATACACAGCCTGGAGTGTGCTGTAATGCCTGGGCTAGGTCTCTGGGACAACTGGAGAGAAGGCTAGAGCCCTCCTCACAAACTCTTCATCCCTGGGCTTATGATGAGCCTGACCCTCTCCACAAAGAATCCATCTCCGGGAGGCTGGCCCTGAGCCTGGCCCTGCCCCATGCTGGGGCAGGACTTTGGGACTTCAGTCAATCCCAGGGAGTGCAGACACATTCATTGAAGCTGGTATTTACCTACATCAAAACCATGTCAAAGCCAGGGACACAGCCACTGTTAACCGTCTGCTTCCCAACGATCCCGAGGGAAGTCAGATGTGTGCATTTAGTGGGCATTATAAGACGTGGTTGAGGGTCAGCAGGGAGACCCATTGGGCTAACACCAGCTGAGGAGGTACCATGCACCTGATGAGAGTCACTGATTCTCCCCACTTGTCTGGAAATTCAGCAGTCACTGTATGTGAACAACTGTGCACGTAGGGCTGCATCTGCTGGAGAGGGACTGTCCGGGACTGATCCCATTTAACCGCACCCAGTGTGCTCCTGAAACTCCCATGCTAGTGACAATCGGAGCCTTTCGGATTCCCAGACTCTTCCTGCTGTGGGGTTCCCTTGTTGCTTTGGCTCCGCTAGCTCCATAATCCAGCATGACCCCCTATCAGAAACGGGTTCACGGCACGACATATTCACTCACGCAACATGCACCAGGAACTCCTCTCCAAACCCAAGAGAGGCAGAGAGACCTTTCAGTACTTACCCCAGCAACTGAGGTGTGTGGGTGGTCTAGACCGGCTGCACTTTTCTCCTCCCACACACTGGCCTTCTCTTTGCTAGAGATTTAACATAAGGTCTGGTTTGACTGCAGTGAGTCTTCCGTTGGGGAAACCCCCAGAGCAGTGGGTCTTGGAGCTAACACCCCACTGAGATGCATGAGGCAGTTCACACCTCTCAGAGCTATTGTTGCAGGCTGTCTGCATACTCAGGCATTGGGTTCATATTTTCAGGATGTTCTTTGCAACTATGAAGGCTAGAAATGTTTTGTTTTGTTTTTAATGAAAGTTGTGATTCCGACACTGATCCAAGTACTGGGGCCCTAGGCACTGGCCTATAGTGCCTATGACTTAATCTGACCCTGACAACAGCAGATGCCTGGAGATTGGGATGGGAATTCAATCAGAGTAGATGATCAAGCTGATAAGAAGGGAAGCAACAGAGCAGTGTAGTTGGTGGGGAGGAAAATCATATGGTGACGGGGTGTGCAAAGGAGAGTCAAGGCGAGCAAACATCAGTCGACATGAGGAGGACACGGATCACTGGACATGGCGCTCATAAAGTTCTGAATATTAGCTGCCAACCCCAGCCCTGAATTTCACGTGTGCTGCCTGATGAATACATGTTTCCTTCCAACTCCTAGACAGAGAGAGAGAGGAGTGTAGTGAGCTCCAGTGCGTTCAGGCACTGACCTGTTTAAAGGTCTCTCTCCTTATCTGGGTCAGGCTGCAAGCTGTTCCCTTCTTCCTGCACCATGGAGCGGGTGCTTTCAGCCCCTCGTGGAGCAAGCTGCAGGAGAGAGACTGCCATTATCTCCCATCTCCTGTTTGTGTAACCTCAGCTCTGCGCACCTGTGTCAAGGCAATTGGGTCAGGTCTGGTAGTCAGCCTCTCCTTACAGCTTTTGCTGCCCCAGTTTCTCTGCCAGGCAGCCTCCCGCCTGGCTGACCCGGCTCAGCAGCTGCGCTCATACCTAGGCCCACGCTGGGTACCCACAGACTGAGGAGCGTTCCACACCTGGACTGCTCCCAGCGCTGGCTGAAATCTGTTAACTCCTCTGGGCATCACCCAGATTCTGTGTAGAAGGGATTATCTTGGGTTTTGGGACTGCTGATGTACTTATATTGTTTGCTCGCTCAATGGTCCCATTGGTGGGTGAGACTCACTTCTCAGCCCCCTCCCTACCCCATCATTTTCCACCTCCACAGGCTTCCATTCCTCCTGAGGGGTTGCTGGAATACCATGCGGGTTAGCTCAAAGTGCTAGCAGTTACCAAGAGCAGAGTGGGGTGTACCTAAGTGCCTGTGGGCCTCATCTCTAGCTGGCACTGGGAAGCCACGTGAAGAGGCAGTGTGGGCCCCCACCTGAAGGCAATGGATTTTGGGTGCAGGTAGGAAGGATGGAGAGAGAACGGGCATGGAAAGGCATCCCATCTGGAGGCAGCTGATCCAGATAGTGGTGTGCCAGCATCCAGCCAGGGGCTGTACATTAGGGAGACCAACCTAGAAATCTCTGGGAATCTATTGACTCTTTATCTCAGGCTCGTCCTATCCCCCCTAGGAAGAGCCTGTTTCTTAGGTGAGCCTGGTCTGAAGCACCATTCACTTCACCCCATCCGCTTCTCCTCTGAGAAGAGAGGAGCTGTGTATATCCCTAGATCCCTGTATTGCTCATGGGCTTGTAGCTCGTAGCTAGCCTCTGATCTGTTCTAACCTTCCAGGGTCCAAGGTCCTTTTTCATTTTAACAGGCACTGACTGTGGCTGTGCCTCGGATCCCCTAGTATGTCCTATCTGCCTCCTGCCTTCCCCTGGGATGGGGCCGATGAAGGCTGTCAGGGAGCCTGGATTCATGAATATTTTGGGGAATCCCTGGAGACAGGTGCCTTGTCCCAAGACTAGATTCTACTAGATACAGCTTTCTTCCTTTCTCCTCCTCCTGAGTGCTTGATGTCCCTCCCGTTTTAGCCCAGTCCAACCCTCCCGAGCATGGAGCAATCAGCTGAGGTTTTGTGCCCACCAGTCACTGCTCTGCCATCGACTTCTTGTTGAATTGGAGGAACTTCAGACTGGAGACTCAGCTCCCACAGGTCTGGCCTTAACCTACCCCATCCTGCGGGGTGCGGACGATGTTCTTCATCGGGGCTTCGGAGATGTGGCAGATGTGTGGGTATCTGGGGGCCGAAAAGCTTGGGCAAAACATTCCTATCCCAGCTCAGGCTTTAAAAACAGAGCAAGTTGAATGCAACTGACGTGCAGCACTGACACCTAGCGTCAGAAATACAGAGGTGCCTAAAAAGATTTTACTCATCACATTTTAAATACGCATTTAAAATCGAGGTGGGCCTTATCCTGTGATGCTTTGCTTGAAAAGCAACATCCCCCAGCCACTGGCTATAGTAAGGGGTGCAGGCAGAGCTTACATTCTCATACAGTATTTCCCGGCACCCCCTCCCCCCCATGCCCCTGTCCCATTTGGGGCTTCAGCTGTGGGGCAGGGTCTCAGGGCTTCAGCCCCACAGGGCATGCCAGGGCTCGGGACTTCTGCCTCATGGGTTTGAAACTATTTACCAGAGCTCTGCTCCAGACAGTTCTGGCTGAATTTAAGCCCTGGGTGCAGGGATGTTTTAGCAGTATCCAGAGAGGGTGACGCCACCCCCCTAAACTCTTTAGAGCAAGGACTCTGTTTACTATATGGGCACACAGCACCAAGAGCAATTGGGCATTGGGGTCTCTAAGAGCTATTGTAGTAAAATTACTGGCTAATGGGGCTTTTGGCAGAAAGCTTTTACCAGGACACTGTCCATGGCTCACTTTCCAGACAGGTCAGTGGAGCTACATGATTTGCATCAATTGACTATCTGACCGTTTAGCCCAGTGGCAGATCTGGTACCTTGTGTGATTGTGTCAGCAGGCGTCTCGTAATTTTGGGTAGCTGCTGGTTTGTTTGTTTAAAGTAACAACCCCCTCCACCCAGAAGCCCCCTTCCAGAACCTTTCCGAATAGAAAAGAATTTAAACGAGAGCTTGCCAGTCACCACTGAAGAGGGATCCAAGCTGCAAAATTAGGATCTAGAGATGCATTTTCAAAATTCCCAAAGCTCAGGTATGTTTGGAGCATGGTATTGATTGTAAAATTAGGATCTATGGTCTACCTTTCCAAAAATGACTAGTGATCTTGGTCGCCTCCGTTGTTCGATGCCCAATCTGAGACTCTTAAGAGACTTCCCGATTTTCAGCAAATGTTGAGGGTCTTGCCCTCTTAAAAAACACGCCCCTTTAAGGTTAACATCTCATGTTCAGAACCCAAAATCACTAGTCACTTTTGAAAATTTAGGCTTAAACCTTTATAAAATTCTGGAGTGTTTGTTTCAGGCCCATCTCTAATTGCCATCTAGACATTCAGAACTTGGCCTCCCTTTTTTGCATTCCTGAAACACGTTCCATGCAATTATAAAAAGGGTTTTATTGATTGGTATGATATCTACAGTTCATGCTTTGGTGAGAGTACAGATTCCTTTATATCGTTAGCATGCAGTTTAAATGTGGAGGGTTTAGATGGCCTTTTGAGCTTCCCAAGTCCCCCAGAAGCTCACCTGACCCTTGTTCTCTGCCTTGTCCAATGAACCCAGCTGGTATTTTGGCTTTTGTGGAATTCAAATTCACCGCCAAGATTTTTTTTAAAATGGGACCCAATCTGGGCTGGGGAAAAGGGATGTTTCAAACCAAAACAATTCAAGGGGATTGATGCTTAGAGCAGACTGAGCGTTGCTACCCTGTGAGTTCCTCAAGAGAAAAGAGCAAACGATTGTACAGGCAGAGAGTGCCACACTTAACAAATGCAATTAACCACAACGGGAAGGCACAGTAGGAATTTGCAATAAGGGCCAGTCTGGGCAGCTCCTTTCATTTGAGTGCGACATCTGACTGGGCTCACACACAACCATGAAACCAGCTTTCCAGAACCAGATTGTCTGCCTTAGAGCAAAAGCTCACTGAACCAGAGTGAATCCTGCCTGGTATTATAATGTCAAGGCGGGTCGCATTATAGTTACAACTGGCTCTGAATGCCACTTCGTTAAACTGTAGCATTCTTCACCTGCAGCCAAGCAGCACATGGGAAAAAAGGTATGATCCATACGTTACGAGCAGTGATAGTAAAGCTGGATTCCACAGGAGTTGAAAGTAACAAGAACGCTTTTCCTCTCTGGCTATGGCTGCTGCACTGTCTCCTCCTGGTACCTGCTGGTCACCTGTAAATTCATTTGGTGGAGCTTACGCAGGCAAGGACGCTCATAGACTGATACTACCCCAAGGAAGCTGCCACCCAAGATCTGCCCTTCTGCTACCTGGACTGTAAAAGGTTGCTACGTTGTGCCAGAAGCTTATAACTTTCAACTCAGTGCAACTGGGAAATGTAATGCTCCTGCAGCCTTGAAATTCCACTCGTCCCACCCGAAGGGGACAAAGTTCAGCAGGAACTCAGTTATCCAGTGCAAACACCCTGCAGGAAAAGGTGGAATTTTAAACTGTAAATCCTGTATATAATGGAAACCACTTCAAGCCGGGGGTGCGGCAGCACCCCCATGCACTCCTAGTTCCAGCACCTATTGGTACTTTGGCTTGGCTGGCTGACAGGTCAGGGACAACCCCTCCTCCGCACCCTCCATCTGTGAGTGCTGCTGCCTGGTAAATGCTTCACGTTCACATGGCTAACTTGTGCCTGGTAAATGTTTCATGTTCACATGGCTAACTTTGTTTCAGGCGCCCGTCGATCCCTCCCTGTTGCTCAGCCACATATGCTCCTTTCGCTTTGCCCACCGAAGGTGTTTGTGTCTATGAATTAAGAGTTAATACAAAGAGGAGAGGTTAGATTTGGATCTCCGGCAAAAATGCAGACTAACACCTCACTGACTTCCATTGGCAGCCACTTTGGTGGCAGGCACTCTATAAAGGTTATAGAGAAAGATGAAGGATAGGATACAATAGGAATGGTTATACTAGCTCAGACCAGGAGCCCATCTGTCTGGTATCTTGTCTCTGACAGTGACCAGTACGAGCTGCTTCAGAGCAACATTCAAGAAATTTCCTTCATGGACAATTCTTGGACGAGCTTCCCTTAGCAATAGTTTCACCCTAACTCCAGCAGTTACTGGTTAGCTGGTACCTTGAAGCAAGAGGGTTTATAACCCTTATAGTTGATCTAATGCAGTTGTTCCGGGTTTGACACCACTGTTACAGAGATCAGAAACTGGCCCACAGTCTATCAATTAAAAAACCCACGGTATGGAGTCTCGCTTGCACTAAAGATAATTGCACTCATGCTAAAGCCGCTCTGCCACGCTCTTGCAGTTCAAAAGGGCCGTAGGATAAATGGGAATCAGGTTTTATATAACTATTGGCTTTTTTTTTTTTGACCAATTCAGCTTGAAACATCCTACTGGCAGGTTCCAGCTAGAGGGTGATACCTGACCACATCATCGGACAATAGGCTCTGTTGGTTTGCCAACATTCTGAGGAGGGAGGGGAAGTGTGGGGCTCGAAAAACTAGTCTGCAAACCTTTGAACCACACAAATCTCCCCCAGGCAATTCCCCTTTATAAACCAGCTCCTACATCTTGCTAGCTACATAGAAGCCTGCAGTGTGTTTTAGGAGGATAGTCTCCTGAAAGTTCAGCAGTCTCAAGTCAGAGGAGACCAGTAAATACAGGATATAAAGTTGCAGATCCTCAGCTGGTGTAAATCAGCATCATTCATAAGCACATAAGAACGGCCATACTGGGTCAGACCAAAGGTCCATCTAGCCCAGTATCCTGTCTTCCGACAGTGGCCAATGCCAGGTGCCCCAGAGGGAATGAACAGAACAGTAATCATCAAGTGATCCATCCCCTGTCACCCATTCCCAGCTTCTGGCAAACAGAGGCTAGGGACACCATCCCTGTCCATTCTGGCTAATAGCCATTGATGGACCTATCCTCCGTGAATTTACCTAGTTCTTTTTTGAACCCTGTTATAGTCTTGGCCTTCACAACATCCTCTGGCAAGGAGTTCCACAGGTTGACTGTGCGTTGTGTGATAAAATACTTCCTTTCGTTTGTTTTAAACCTGCTGCCTGAAGTCAATGTGGCTACACCCATTTACACCTGGTGAAGTTCTGAACCATAGATTTTAGCTATTTTTCCATTAGAATTTTCCTCTCACCCTTCCTCTCTGCTCCTCTCTTCCACAGTCTCTCTTCAAATGATCCCCATCCCCATCCTGGCCTGTTCTGTTTTTCCACACTACCTTTGAAAAACTTGAATTCTCCTCCTCCCTCGTCTCTGATCCCTTTACCACAGTTCCTCCTACACAGAACATGAACTCCAAAACCATCCCAGCTGGCATCAAACTTTCAAATCCAATGCATTTGAACAGAGACAACTTGAGTCCCCTCTGGGCAACCCACCCATGCTGGTGGGAGCCGCATGGACACGCGTGCCGCAAGACAATGGTGGGGAATCATCAAGAGAACTGGTTGGCTGGTTAGAGAGAGAACCGTAGGGTTTTTATAGGACAAAGCAGAGACCTGCCTCCATACTGGTGTGACCTGATAGGCTAAAAGGGGTAGCATCTAGTGGGTGGAGTTAATGACACATCCTTCCTACTCTGGCAGGGAACCCTGCACAGGTTACTATTGTGCCACCCATATTACGCTATTGCAGAAGCCAAACAAACCATCAAGCCGTGTTAAAACGAGAGTGAACCCCCCCCCCCAGCCTGGATTACTGGAGCGGCTGTGGTGCTGCCCTGAGGACTGGAGGAGAGCACGGGGGGAAGGGGAGGGGTTTAAATCTCAATGACGGCAGCACGCCTCAGGCAGAGGGGGGCATCCGGGGGCACCGCGTTCCGTTGGATCTCATTCCCATCCAGCCGCAAGACCTGGAGCTTGGAAAAGTTCATGACGTCGACGACTGTGCAGAAGCTGCTGATGGAGAATTCTGCAGGGAGAAAAGGAGACAGAGCGCTAAGAGACAGAGCCCACGACTCGCTAGCTAGTGTTCATACAATCCTGCTGGAAAAGAGCCGTGTCTAGGATAGATCCGGACTAACAGCACCATGGGAAGTAATAGTCATAACAGTGGACATGACTAGAATGCCTAGGCACTCCGGTAATATACTTTTTTGGACAGCGCAATGTCTTGCTCCATAGTGCAGACACAGGGCCTTTGAAATTCAGTTGAGAACCATTCTGCCCCCTTTACCCCCCCCCACCCCTCCAAAAATCCCCCCCATAACTAAAAAACACACTTGGGCTATCTCAGTGGGGTTTGTACTTTGTATCTCATGTAGTACTTTGAACCAGGGCCAAGGCTTTCAGAACTGAGTAACGATTTTGAGACAACCTTCAGGAGGCCTGATTTTCAGACAGTGCTGACTGCCTGCTCTCTGTAAATCAGGACCCTTAAAGTTGGGCACCCAACAAACGGAGGCTACCAAAATCACTAGCCATGTCTGAAAGGGCAGAAAATGCCCCGGCCCTGATTCTCCTCTCATTTATTCCTGTGTAAATCAGGAGTCACCCCACTGAAGTCAATGGAGTTACACTCGCGTAGCTGAGGGAGGAGTCAGACCCTGCCCTCCTGTTAACCTTGGGAAGGGGAGTAGATTGCAGAGCAGGGCTGGGTCTGTTTTCCTTACTTCTAGCAAGATCTCTCTGCTAGCAGTGAAGGGGGCTGCTGTGATCCCAGCTGAGCCACTACAGAGTCACAGCAAACCTTGAAAGCCCCCTGTTGTATTGTGGGAGAGGGTGTGTTTTGGAGAGGGACATGCTCCAGCTTTCCGTGCAGCCTTTGGGAAGGAAGAGAGCAACCAGGGGGCAGCAAAGCTCCAGGACTTGGCGGAGACTTAACAAATACCTAGCCGGGGAGAGAGAATTCCTTAGCACAGATGTTCCTTGTTTAAAGCTGGGGAGGTGACTGCGCTGCTCACATGCAGACTTGGGAGAACAGTGAGACTCCATTTCTCCAGCACCACACGGGGACAGCGGGGCAGGGAATAGGCATTGAGCCTCCCCCTGGCCCTCTGTAGCTCTTTCACAGGGGGAGTAGCCCTGACTAATGGTAAGAGCAGGGAAATGTGAATTCTATTCCTGCCTCTGCTACTGTTTCACTACGTGTCTTTGGTCAAGTCACTTCATCTCTCACTGCCTCCATTTCCCTGTTATTTCTATTACAGCAGCACAGTGTTGCCGTATGTACTGATAAAATGGATTTCCATATAAGTGCCAAGTACACCATTACAGAGAACTTTGAAGTACAAGTATGCTGTGGAAATAGAACTGATGTATTTATAAATACACGTACAAGTTCTTTCAACCCCCGTATTATAAAAATTAAGCTAATTCTTACAATAGCTGATCTGTTTTTTCTTTGGACACTGGCCCATCACAGAGTTGTTGCTACAGAAAAGTATCCATACAAAGGGGCCTTGTATTCTGGACTTTCCCCAGGTGCTGTGAACAAGTCTCCCCATTGCAGCTGGGCCGGGGAGCAGGTCTCCTGCTGCCGGTTGCATTGACCAATCGGAAACGAAGGTGGGGGGGCAAGGCTGCCACCCTCCCTGACTAGTGCGACAGCAGGGCCAGAAAAAAGCCCTGGCAGCTGGAACTCAGGGCTTGAAACCCTAAGCTGGGACAGTGGGTTCCGGGGGCCAGCGAGACTCTGGGACAGTTGGGAGGGACGTGATGGTTTCCTACAGCTATTTTGAAAAAGTATTTGCAGATTAAAAAAGTTATTTATTCTTTAAGTACCTTTAAAATGTACTTAAAGTCAAGTACTAAGTACAGAACATTTAAAGTACTTAAATACTAGTCTGTAGAGTACCTGAACCTACTTACCTACATGGGAACATGCAGTAGTAGCTAAAGGCTCCAACCAAGATCCAAGCCCCATTGTGCTAAGTACTGTCCATACATATAGTGAGAGACAGCCCTTGCCCTAAAAAGCTTCAGAAGACAAGACAGTGAGTGGGTGAGAAGGTTAAATGACTTGCCCAAAAGTCACACAGCTCGTTAGTGGCAAAGCCAGGAGTCAAACCAATCTCTCCCCAAACCTAGTTCAGTGCCCCATCCACTGGTCCACACTGCCTCAGCTTCAGTCATTAGGATTTGTAAAGTTCTTTGAGATCCTTGGATGAAGACACTAAAGACAAAGTGGTATTGTCCATCAGAGACGAGTCACAGGGAGAATGTTTTCCGTCCAGGAGATCACAACATCATTATCTTAAAAGCTCAGCAGAGGCTCCAGGTCTGTGTTAAAACAAAACACTGCCTCTCGATTCTGTCGATCTGCAGCATTCCTCATTCACTCCAGGGAAATAAAGCTCTTCAGAGAACCCCATTGAATTCTTTCAAGCTCAGCTGCTAAAACAGCCGTAAAAATGCATGACCAAATAAACACAAGGGGTTGAGCGCCAGCATGATCTAACGCCATCTAGGCGCAGACTCAACAATTGCACATGTTGAAAGCAAACATTTGGGAGTCTGTTCTCGTTTTGCATGTCTGTCACTTCCCAGTGCAGGGCCATGCGTTTCCCCTAAAACCGTTGATGGCATCACTAACACTTAATTTAAGTAAGTGATGCAGGCAGCACAGCTTGTTGCTCAGGTTTCTCTGATATTACAGAGCATCCTGATCGCAGGGCTTGTCAGGGGAGCGAAGCAGGAATGGATTTTTCCAGGCATTCAGCTTAAAAAAAATGTTCCGTTTGTTTTCTTATTTCAGTGACTTTCACCCTGGTGAAAGATGCCAGGTTGGTTCTGGAGATGAAAGGCTTCTGTTTAACCACAGAACCTGGGCAGCACAGGAAATGACAGGGCAAGCTTCCCACACATGATGCTTCCACTAACCTGGAGGGGCCCCTTTTGGGGTGTCTGTCTTAAGTGCTTATATGGCCCCCATAACTATAGTAACTGAGCACCCCACAATTTTTAAAAAATGGATTTACCCTCCCAACACTGGTGGGCAGTGCTCTTATCTGCATTGTACAGATGGCAAAGCAAGGCAAAAGAGACCAAGGGTTTGTTGGCACATGAAAAATAATCCAGAAAAAGGTAGGATGTGAATTTAAAGCAGATTAACTATTCCTGATTCACTCCATGTGTGGATGTTCTTATTCCAGAATAGGAATGCCTTATTCTGAATTAGCATAATCCACTTTGGAGGTAAACTGAAATAAATAGGAGTTAGGCACCTAAATACCTTTGAGGATCTGCATGCAAGCTCTTTGGGGCAGCGCTCTCTTACCATGAGTCTATGCAGCCCCTAGCACACTAAGGTCCCGATCTCGGTTGAGTCTACAAGCAAGACAATAATAAATAATAAGATGAAACCCCTTCAGGGTACTGAACATCCTTCAGAAATTAACATTAATGACTTATGGTCAGCAATGGACCCAGTCTGGATTCGAAGTGGTGACTGTCAGGCGAAAGGTTCCCAACCCCCCCCAAAATAGCACATTTAGAATCTCAAACAAGATTTTTCCATTTGCCTTTGAGGGGGGAACCAAATATTGAACAGGAATGTTGCTCCTGTGATTTGGATGTTTTGGAGAGAAATCTAGACGCTGACATGAGACTTTCCGATGTGAAAGAAGCTGCCCATTACATCCAAGCTGCTTTGGGTGATCCAAGGTTTTAGAATAAACGGGTCCAAAGCAGAATTCCCTGATGGTGCCAAATTGGAGAAATTTTAAAGAGATGCTGATGGTAAAAGTTTAGTGGATCCCAGTAAGGAGGGATAGAGAGCGAGGCAGACAGAAAGGACCAGACAAAACCAAGCATCTTTTCTTCTTTGCATGTGTCTTCTTGGGATCCTCTGAATGAAGAGTCATCTATGGAAGAACCCAGTAACCTTTGTGTACTGGTTACTGGAGCCCACGATATTGGTTGCTTCAGTTACATGCTGTCACGGACTGAAGGCTTCCTCCTTCCTGTATTTGTTCCATGTGTATTGGAAATAGATGGAGATGTTATTAACTAAGTAGCCAGCACGCAAGCTACAGTTTAGGGTTGCATCCCCTCTCCAGTCTGGGCCTGCAGAGCTTCCATTGATGGCAGCTGGTTTCTGGGAACCAATAAGTGACCTTAGGAATCGAAAAAGAGAGGTGGGCCACAAAGACTTTTCAACCAGGAGATGCTGTCCCTACAGATGGGACTTCTGCCGTGGCTAGTGACAAGTGGTGTAACAGCCGAATCAAAGTCACAGACAGCATGTGCGAGGGAGTCCTCTGAATGAGACCTCACACGGCACCTGGTGTCTCTTGCGACATGGTACACTACTGTCCCACTGAGCCAGACTAATTCCTTGGCTCTGTTGCTTTCCATTCAGCTGTGTGCACGCTACATTGCACAGGTGTCTGGAAACTCCATAGCCCCCTAGAACAGTGGCCCCTGGCGGGCCACGAGCAGGTTTCAGGGGGTCCACCAAGCAGGGCCGGCATTAGACTTGCTGGGGCCCAGGGCAGAAAGCCGAAGCCCCACCGCCTGGGGCTGAAGCCAAAGCCTGAGCAACTTAGCTTCACAGGGCCCCCTGTGGTGTGGGGCCCCGGGCAATTGCCCTGCTTGCTACCCCCTAACGCCGGCCCTGGCTTTTATATGCAGAAAAACAGTTGTTGTGGCACAGACAGGCCGTGGAATTTTTATAGCATGTTGAGGGGGCCTCAGAAAGAAAAAGGTTGAGAACCTCTGCCTTCGAATGTAATGTGCACCGGTAAAGAGGAAGCAGACAGAAGCTCAGCATTGAGTAGGGCAGGGGGAGCCTACAGCAGCAGTCATCGAAGCCTGGAGATGCCAGTCCTGATGGAGAACCGCTGATCAAGAAAGACTATTTATCCTGTGCCCAAATCTCTGATCTGGGATGGCTCAGGGACTGCCACAAGTGAAAAGCATTTGCTAACTGTTCCAACGTGAGCAGATATAAGAACCCCTGTGACAGCACAGACCCTGTTACCCCTGGCCCCATCTGACCCCAGCACAAACCCCATCATCCCACCCTGATGGAGACCCTCCATCAGACATTTGCTCAGGCTTTAGTGTCACTATCACCCAGGACACCCCAGCTAAATCCACACTGGAGTTTCTGGGCCAGTGCAGATGGATTTAGTTCCTGTGCCGAGGAGGCTGCCGGAAAGGCCAGGCAACAGCTCTCACTAATTGTCTGTAAGGATGATGCATGCTGGGAGCAGTAGGGTGGAAGAGATGCACTGTGGCGCTTTAGCACCCCAGAGAGGGGAGTGTCACAATTTTTGGCCTCCGGGCCGGTAATGTCAAGCAGCCAGTGCTCCAGCCCGGGAATGGATACAGGATTAAGTTAGGCAGAAGCCCAAATGCATAGACACAAGTGCACTTCATGGGCCAAATGCAAGCTGGAGTGAACTGGTACAACTCCCATGAGTCAAATCAGTCTTGGTGTAAAATGACAGCGTATGTTACGAGGTGCATGTGAGGCCTGGTCTACACTAGGCGTTTATGTCGAATTTAGCGCCGTTATATCGAATTAACCCTGCACCCGTCCACACCACGAAGCTATTTAGTTCGACATAGAGGTCTCTTAAATTCGACTTCTGTACTCCTCCCCAACGAGGGGAGTAGCGCTAAATTCGACATGGCCATGTCGAATTAGGCTAGGTGTGGATGGAAATCGACGCTAATAGCTCCGGGAGCTATCCCACAGTGCACCACTCTGTTGACGCTCTGGACAGCAGTCCGAGCTCGGATGCTCTGACCAGCCACACAGGAAAAGCCCCGGGAAAATTTGAATTCCTTTTCCTGTCTGGGCAGTTTGAATCTCATTTCCTGTTTGGACATCGTGGCGAGCTCAGCAGCACTGGCAATGATGCAGAGCTCTCCAGCAGAGATGGCCATGCAATCTCAGAATAGAAAGAGGGCCCCAGCATGGACTGATCGGGAAGTCTTGGATCTGATCGCTGTGTGGGGCGATGAGTCCGTGCTTTCCGAGCTGCGCTCCAAAAGACGGAATGCAAAGATCTATGAGAAGATCTCTAAAGCCATGGCAGAGAGAGGATACAGCCGGGATGCAACGCAGTGTCGCGTGAAAATCAAGGAGCTGAGACAAGGCTACCAGAAGACCAAAGTGGCAAACGGACGCTCCGGATCCCAGCCACAGACATCCCGTTTCTACGAGGCACTGCATTCCATCCTAGGTGCGGCCGCCACCACTACCCCACCACTGACCGTGGACTCTGAGGATGGGATATTGTCAACGGCCGGTTCCTCGGACATGTTAGCGGACGGGGAAGATGAGGAAGGAGATGAGGAGGACGAGGCAGTCAACAGCGCTTACAACGCTGATTTCCCCGACAGCCAGGATCTCTTCATCACCCTTACAGAGATCCCCTACCAACCGTCCCCAGCCGTTAACCCGGACACAGACTCAGGGGAAGGATCATCCAGTAAGTGTTTTAAACATCTAAACATTTATTTTTAACAGAACAGGAATATCAACAATAACAACAATGGGTTTCTCATGATTAGTGTGCCCTAGGCGCTTAACGTTTCAGTCCTGGGCAGTGCAACTATTGAAAAAAAATCTAACAATGTCCGGTTTTGCATGATTGTTCTGCCCAAGCCGCTCTACTGTTTAGTCCCTGCCAGTGCAGCTACAGTAAAATGCGGTCTATATGTCCGGGGATAGAGCTGAAATCCCCAATGGACATCTCCACGAAGCTCTCCTGGAGGTAATTGGAAAGCCTTTGCATCAGGTTCCTGGGGAGAGCGGCCTTATTGGGTCCTCCGTAATAGCAGACATTTCCGCGCCAGGAGACAAGCAAGTACTCCGGGATCATTGCCCTGCAGAGCATGGCGGCATACGGCCCTGGTCTTTGCAGGCTTTCCCGAAGCATTCTTTCTTTTTCCGTGTCTGAGATCCTCATCAGGGTGATGTCGCTCATGGTGACCTGCTTTGAATTAGGTAGGGGAATGTTAGTATTGGGACTGCTTGCCCGTTCCTTTACAGAACTGTAACCGGCGGTTTACAGCCACGCGGTGGAGGCGGGAGAGGGGCAGCATACAGGGATCTTTCCCTGGGACAGCTGCGAGGGGGTGGGACAGGGGCAGAGCTCATGCTTGCCGGATTGCTGGCAGCAGGGACTGGCATTGCTTTCAATGTGAAAGGAGGCCAGTGCTACTATTAAAGTTTTAAGCAGCCACAAGTCTACGGCTTACCATGTCGGCCTGCTACAGAAATTCCGGTGTCCTGCCCCGCTTCTCTGATCTGCACTGCAAGACCCCAGGCACTGAATGCGAAGGCCGAAAATTCGACCTTGTCCTGAGTGCGCATGTGATAGGTGCTGTGCATGGTCTTGTTCACAGAGAAAGACTATGTTCTTTGTTCACAACGAAATTTATCTTTCTGAGGAATTCACTCCCTTTTTCCCATTCCCACAGCTGCGACTGTCTCCCAATGTAGCCTGGCATCACACTCCCAGAGGCTAGCGCAGATTAGGCGTAGGAAGAAGAGGACACGGGAGGACATGTTCTCGGAACTTATGGGCTGCTCCCGAGCCCAGGCAGCCCAGCAGACCCAGTGGAGGGAGAACTTGTCCCAAATGCACCGTTCAAACATGGAACGGGAGGAGAGGTGGCGGCAGGAAGACCAGCAGGCGACTCAAACGCTGCTTGGACTACTGAGGGAGCAAACGGACACGCTCCGGCGCCTTGTGGATGTTCTGCAGGACCAGAGGCAGGAGGACAGAGCCCCGCTGCAGTGTATCTCTAACCGCCCTCCCCCGCCACCAAGTCCCATACCACCCTCACCCAAAGTCCAAAGAAGGAGGGGCGGCAGAGTCCGTGAAAACTCTCACTCCACCCCTGCAGACTGCTCTACTACTAGAAGGCTCTCATTCCCCAAAATTTGACAAGTCCTTTCCTTCCCGCCTCACCCAAGCCCCCGTCCCAGTTTCACCCCCCAGTTTCATGTGTAGTTGATAATAAAAAATACGTTTCTGTTAATTACTGTTTCCATCATGTTCTTTAGAGGAGAGTCTGTCTGAAGGGGGGGAAGGGGGTTGGTAATTGGACAGGACAGTCACCTTTAGCAGGGTACAGAGGCGGGGGCAGGTTCAGCAGCAGGGCACACACACATTGCAGTCACTAGTTACCCTGGTCAGTCTGGGAGGTGGTTTTAGTGTTCTGTGGGGGGTGGGGGGTGCTCTGTGACTTTGTGGCGGGGGAGGGCAGTTACAGATCTTATGCGGCGGTCCTTATCCTGGATCACAGAGCCACGCAGCAGGGGATCTGTAACCGTCCTCCCCCTGCCACAAAGTCACATAGCCCCCCCCCACACAGAGTCCCAAACAGGAGGGGTGGCAGGCTCCATTGAAACCACCAGTCCACCACCGCGGAGCCTGTCATTCCTGGAGTTTGGAAGCGTCATTTGCATCACTACACTACACCCGCTCCCCACCACAGTCTGCGTCCCAGGTTCAACACTTTCCCACGAAAACAGTAATAAAGAAAACGGTGTTCATTAACAAAATTCAAGTGATTTTATTTTTAAACGTGTGTTGGAAGGGGGGGAACGGGGTATGTAACTGGAGAGGATACTGAACATTTAGTGGGTAAAGAAACGGGGGCAGGTTCAGCTTCTCTGTACACAAACTGAAAAGTCACTGGTTACCCTGCTCACTCAGGAACCTAGCTTTCAAAGCCTCCCGGATGCACAGCGCGTCCCGCTGGGCTCTTCTAATCGCCCGGCTGTCTGGCTGGGCGTAATCAGAAGCCAGGCTACTTGCCTCAACCTCCCACCCCGCCATAAAGGTCTCCCCCTTGCTCTCACAGAGATTGTGGAGCACACAGCAAGCTGCAATAACAATGGGGATATTGGTTTCGCTGAGATCACAGCGAGTCAGTAAGCTTCTCCATCTCCCCTTGAGACGGCCAAAAGCACACTCCACCACCATTCTGCACTTGCTCAGCCGGTAGTTGAAGAGTTCTTTTTCAGTGTCCAGGGCGCCAGTATAGGGCTTCATGAGCCAGGGCATTAGCGGGTAGGCTGGGTCCCCGAGGATGACTGTAGGCATCTCCACATCCCCAAGAGTTATTTTGTGGTCCGGGAAGTAAATACCTTCCTGCAGCCGTCTAAACAGACCTGAGTTCCTGAAAACACGAGCGTCATGAACCTTGCCCAGCCATCCGACGTTGATGTTTGTAAAACGTCCCCTATGGTCCACCAGTGCTTGCAGCACCATTGAAAAGTAGCCCTTTCGGTTGATGTACTGGCGGGCCTGGTGGTCCGGTCCCAGGATAGGGATGTGAGTTCCATCTATAGCCCCACCGCAGTTTGGGAATCCCATCGCGGCGAAGCCATCTATGATGGCCTGCGCGTTTCCCAGGGTCACTACCTTTGAGAGCAGTACCTCAACGATTGCGTTGGCCACTTGCATCACAACAACCCCCACGGTAGATTTGCCCACGCCAAAGTGGTTCGCGACTGACCGGTAGCTGTCTGGCGTTGCAAGCTTCCAGAGGGCTATGGCCACTCGCTTCTGGACAGTCAGGGCTGCTCGCATCCGGGTGTCATTGCGCTTCAGGGCAGGGGACAGCAACTCACAAAGTTCAAGGAAAGTCCCCTTCCGCATGTGAAAGTTTCGCAGCCACTGGGATTCATCCCAGACCTGCAGCACTATGCGGTCCCACCAGTCCGTGCTTGTTTCCCGGGCCCAGAATCGCCGTTCCACAACATCCACATGACCCATTGCCACCGTGATGTCCTCGGCGCTGGGTCCCGTGCTTTCTGACAGGTCTGTGCTACTCTCAGACTTCAGGCCCTCACTGCGGTGCCGTAGCCTCCTCGCCTGATTTATCTGCATCTGCCTCTGGGAAAGGTGGATGATAAGATGCGAGGCGTTGACAACGGCCACAACTGCAGCGATGGTCGCAGCGGGCTCCATGCTCGCAGTGCTGTGGCGTCCGCGCTGTCACTGACCAGAAAAGTGCGCGAACTGATTTCCCGCCGGCGCTTTCAGGGAGTGACGGTTGGATGACGACAGTTACCCAAAACCACCCTCGACACATTTTTTTCCCCAGAAGGCATTGGGGGCTCGACCCAGAATTCCAATGGGCAGCGGGGACTGCGGGAACTGTGGGATAGCTGCCCACAGTGCACCGCTTCCAATGTCGACGCTTGCCCCGTTAGTGTGGACTCACAAAGTCGAATTACTGTCCTTAGTGTGGACACACACGTTCGACTTTGCAATATCGATTCCACATATTCGATTTAAGTAAAATCGAACTACTCTTGTAGTGTAGACATACCCTAAGTGGCAAAGTAGCAAACCTTGCGCTGATGTGGCATTCAGAAAGCAGCCTTTGCTCATGCACGTAAATGGGAAGGTGCACCTACACCATTACCCATATTCCCAGAGTTAGCTTCAGGTCTGGTGTAAGCAGACACAATCCCCATTCGGTTTAATAGGAGTTGTGCTCACTATTCAGGTCTGAATCGGGGCCCCACAGACTTGCACTCCCACTGAGTGCCAAAGAGTGGCATACGTTACTCCACTTTGCCACTTACCCCTCCTTCCGGACCAACCCTGTGTCATCTGGACCCAACTGTGCTCCCACCCACACCATTGACTTCAGCGGAGTCACTCCCCATTTACACCCATGTAAGTGAGAACGGAATCAGGTGCATCACTTGCACCACAGTTTACATCCTGGTGCAGGGAACCAAATGTACGTCTCTAGGATTATTCAGCTGTGCACCAGCGTGAGGGGGAGCAGAATATTGTCTTTCGCCTGTCATGCAAAGGATGAGTTTCTTTCTGTTCTTTTCACACCTTTTCTGTTGTGCTTTTTTGCTCTTTACACAACAAAAGTTTATATAAAGAAGCCACATGGGCGCACAGCTGGGTCCCAAATAACTGTGTTTACTCGATGTACACAAACACACCAGACCTAGCCACCTACACGCTGCTGCTCTCACTGGCTTCTAATATAGTGAGCACCACGACAGTGTTCTCAAAATATTTAAAGGGATACTATCCTATTCTTATACACTATGCTTTCTTATGTCCTCTTCTCTCAGTGGCATCCCCCATTCTCAGTGCAGCCACATCACTTGTGCCTAAGATGACCTTTGTCATCTGATCTCTGACCATTTAATTCAGCTAGTATTTTTTTAATCATTAATATATCTCCATCTCGAGATTTCTTCACCTTTAAATTCTCTGTGGAGTTCTACCTCAGCTTGCAGAATTTAAAAAGATAATCTCACAGACACGAGCAGGGCCGGCTCCAGGCACCAGCTGAGCAAGCTGGTGCTTGGGGCGGCAGATTGTTGGAGGCAGCATTCTGCCCAATCCTAGGGCGGCACGGCCACTTTTTTGTTGTTGTTGTTCTTGTTCCGCTCCGGCCGCCCTGTAGGGGGCGGTGGCGCGGAGAACCAGAGCGCCCTGCAGGGCAGTCCTCTTCCTTCCCTCCCCGCCGACCGGAGCGGAGCCCTCGCGGCAGGCGGCAGGAGGTGGCGCAGCAGGAGGGGCCGCGTGGCAGCGCCCCTGCTGTAGCCCTGGCCACCCCCTTCTCTCTCTCTCCCGCCCGCTCACTCCCCCTCCCCCCCAGCCTGTCCCCCTGCACCCGCGATCCGGCCGCGCCGCAGGGTTTTTTTGTTTTTTTTTCCTTTGCCGTTCTGGCCGCCCCGGTTTTTTTTTTTTTTTTTTTGCTTGGGGCGGCCAAAAAGCCAGAGCCGGTCCTGGACACGAGAAAGACTTCCACTGAGCAAAAGGATAACACCTTGCACCTACCAGAGCACCGTGCATCCCAACATCTCAAAGCACTTTACAAAAGTACCATGTAGATGGGGCAAACTGGGGCACAGAGAAGGGAAGTGACTGTCCTAAGGCCACACAAGAAATCAGTGGTAGAGACAGCAATGGAATTTAGGTTTTCTGAATCCCAGCCCCCCTGCTCAGGCCATTAGACCAGGCTGCTTCCAACAAACAGTGCCAGAACCTGGCTCCCCATCTCCCTACCCCTTGTCCTGACCATTTGACACTAGGATCCCCTAGCATCAAGAGGGTGCTGTTGGGAGGCTGCTCACCATTGATTTGGTTCCCTTGGAGGTAGAGGTTCTCGAGGTTGGTGCTAACCCGGGGGATCTTCTGGAGCCTGTTATAAGACAGATCCAGCTCTAGGATGCTGCTGGTGTTGAAGGTGTTGGAGGAGAGCCCATCATTGGTCAGGCTGTTGTGGGACAGCCTGATATAGAGCAGCTTGGGGGACACTTTGAAATACTCATCAGGGATGGTGTAGATGTAGTTGTGCTCTAGGTAGAGCTGCTCCAAAGAGCTTGGGAGGCCATCGGGGACCTTCCTGAGGTGATTGTAGCTCAGGTCAACAAGGATCAAGGACTTTAACCCTTTGAAAGATGCTCCTATATCATGGATCTGGTTGTGGCTGAGATACAGGGCAGTAAGGTTCTCCAAACCCTCCAGAGCGTTGGATGGGATCCTGGTGATCTGATTGTAAGCCAGGTGGAGTTCTCTCAGGGACCTGGGCAGGGGGCTGGGCATCTTGGTCAGGTTGTTGTTATCCAGATACAACCTCTCTAGGTTCTTGAGCTTGGCAAAGACCCTCTTGCCCATCTTCTCACTGGTTATCTGGTTGCCATGCAGCGCAATCCATTCCAGTGTTGTGGCGTTGTCGAAAGCCCCCTCTTGGACGGTGGTGATCTGGTTGTTCTGGAAGTAGACGTACTTCATCCTGGAAGGCACAAAGGGAAGGTACCTCAGGTTGCGGCTGTCGCAGTACAACGCCGTGGAGAAGTTGGGGGGGCAGTCGCACTCCTGGGGGCATTCCCGGGAAACGGGCTCAAGGATGGGCTCCGCAAAGGGGGACCCAGGTGGGACATAAGGGTAATGGGGGACCTCATCTTCGTAGTATGGCACGTAGTTATAGGACAACGCCTGGCTGCGAAGGTACTGATGCAACCAGTACATATCTTCTTCATCTTCATACTGGCCCAGGGAGACCCCACACAGCCCAGCTACTATCAGGACGGAAGCCCAGTGCATTGTGCAGAACCTCATGGAACCTGTATGGAAGTGGGAAAAATATGAGCAACTTTAGGTCAGGCACAAGTGACTAGAAATAGGAAGCAGGAGGGAGTTTATCATGGGGAGGCATGGAGCCTAGAGCGTTGGAGAGGGAATCAGGAGACCTGGGCTCTATTCCTGACTCTGTCACTGGTTTTCTGGGTGACCTTGGACAAGTAACTTCCCTTCTTTTTTTGTCTCAGTTTCCCCATTTTTAAAATGGGGATAATGACACTGACCTCCTTTGTCAAGTGCTTTGAGGTCTGCTAATGAAAAGTGCTATAGAAGAGCTAGGTATTGTTATCATACCATTGAGGGAGGTGGCCCTTGAGTTGCAGTAATAGAGAGCTGGATCCAATTCACCATCCTTTCATTTGCTTTTTGTGAACATTCATGCCAGTGACATTTTGATCATGATAACTTATTTATTATGAAAAAAATATTATTATTATTATTAATTATTACAGTAGTGTCTATAGATGCTACAAATGAGATTGGAGCCCCATTGTGCTAGGAGCTGTACATTGTAAGAGTTCCTACTCCAAATATATATAGACAAGAAGTACACAGGATGGAGGAGAGACAGAGACAGCAGGTCAGTGACAAGCTGAGAAGAGAACCCAAGATTCCTGACATTGCAAATATATTTAATGCACATGGACCTGTATAAAGATTTGCATTATGAGTGATTGCTTGGAAGCTCTTTAGGTGTCACCCAATAAGGAAGCAGAAACAATACCTTGTGACTTAAGTGACCAATTAGACCCCATGAATAGCAATTGTTTGAAGTGACAAATAGTCAAGATGAAACCCAGAGGCTGAAGTAACCATTCATCATCGACTTTTGCATAGCAAACACATTTATAAAGATCAAAGTCTATTCATGGATAATTTGCAAGCTGAAGAAAAGGGGCTAAATTAGTGGCATGAAATTGTTGCTGTTAATATTTCATCAGGCTGCAGTCACAGACCCTGGCACCTGGATGCAATGAGACAAAAGCTGTTGGCTGGGGAGGAGAGGTGGCCTGTTGGAGAGGGTTTTGGATTGGGACTCAGGAAACCTGGCTTCCATTCCTGGCTTTGTCACAGACGTCTTTCGTGACTTGGGCAAGTGACTTAATCTACCCCACGCCTCAGTTCCACATCTGTACAATGGGATTAATAGAATCATAGAAGATTAGGGTTGGAAGAGACCTCAGGAGGTCATCTAGTCCAACGCCCTGCTCAAAGCAGGACAAACCCCCACTAAAACATCCCAGCCAGGGCTTTGTCAAGCTGGGCCTTAAAAACCTCTAAGGATGGAGATTCCACCACCTCACTAGGTAACCAGTTCCAGTGCTTCACCACCCTCCAAGTGAAATAGTGTTTCCTAATATCCAACCTAGACCTCCCCTACTGCAACTTGAGACCATTGCCCCTTGTTCTGTCATCTGCCACCACTGAGAACAGCTGAGCTCCATCCTATTTGAACCCCCCTTCAGGTAGTTAAAGGCTGCTATCAAATCCCCCCTCACTCTTCTCTTTTGCAGACTAAATAAGCCCTACCTCAATAATACTGCCCTACCTTCCCATTAATGACAGTAGGTTTTGGCACACCATGGCCATGAGGGCCGTATAACCACCCACACAGTGGCTTACACTCTTTCCTGAAGGGAGGGGATAATGACCCTGCTGACTGAGGCATCTTCCAGTACGTACCAGAAAGCGCTTGATCAGCATTCAACGGCCTGGCCTTATTGTCATAGAGTGACCAGCAGGATGGAGAGGGGGCTGCTCCCAGAGGGTTCCAGCTACTCTGAGCATGGTGTGAGTCCAACTTATTGTTAAGGTCTGCTCTGCGGAGGCAGAAGGCTGCCCTTGTGCTTACAGCACTGGCCTGGGATGTAAGAGACCGGGCTTCAACTCCCACCTCTGCCAGAGTCTTCCTGCGTCACCTTATCTCGCTCTGGGCCTCAGTTCCCTATCTGGAAATGGGGATAGGAATAACACTTCCCATTCTTTCTCTGTCTGGTGTATTTAAACTGTCAGCTTTGTGGGACAAGGACCGTCACTGCCCGTATGTACAGCACCTAGCGCAACGGGGCCGTGCTCTTGGCTGGTGCTACTATAATCCAAGTAAGAGTGGAAGATCAGAGGTCCCCTTACAGGCATGCCCAGGCCCTTGCAAAGCTGTGAAATTGGTGCCTGCTGGACATTGTGATCTAGATTTGCTGCCCCTGCAGACAGCCTGTCCAAACTGGGCCTTTGGCTGGGGCATCCCCAGACTAATTATCACAGGAGGCCTCTGGGTTACTTGTAGCAGGCCTGACAGCATCCATAGCCCTGGCTCAGACATACATACAGAACAGAGCTGCAGGAAGGGGGGGATATTTATAGCTTCAGCCCTAATGAGGAATCCCGGCGCTCCAGACAAAGAGGGTACAGTCCTGCTCTGAGCCAGACTGCGCATCGCCACCTAGGCACACTGCTGGCTGGCAGGCTGCTCGTGTGGGAAGAAAAGAGGGATTGAAACACTCCGTGGCTGGGCTCTTGGGTTTCTTCCATTTTCCATACGTACAGGAGTTCCGGCAGTCGATGGGGCCCGTGAAACTGAGTCTGTGTGTGGTGCAAGAGCTTGGCATGCAGACTGCTTCAGAGAGCAGCTCTCCTCCTCCTCCCATTCCAGGGGTACCTTGATGGGTAAAATACTAGTCCTACTTCCCGATAAATGGGCTTCCTCCACCCCCACTAAAGGCCATCTTTCCCACTGTATAGCACCATTCCTAGGGAGTCTGATCCCTCTATTTGGCACAATTCCTAGGAGTTCTGTCCCCCAATTTGGCACCATTCCTAGGGGGTGTCCCTCCATTTGGCACCATTCCTAGGGGGTTTGTCCTCTAATTTGGCACAATTCCTAGAGGGTCTGCCCCAATTCCTAGGTCTCTCCCACTATGTGGCACTGTTCCTAAGGGGGAATCTCCACTATCCACTATTGTTCCTAGGGGGTACCTTCCTGCAAGTACACACCATTCTGAGGCAGTCTTTCCCTCAATCTACCCGTTCCTAAGGAGACTCTCTTGCATATACAGCACAGTTTCCCTCTGTCCAATGCCAAGTCTACGGGGTTTGTCTCAACCTACAGCCCCCTTCCTATAGGGAGCTTTCCACTGTCCAACCCCATTTCTACGGTGGGGTCTGTAACCCTTTCATGTGTAGGCTAACACAAGTTTAACTTCTTCATCTGTCAGCATGAATAAACTGGTCCCAGTTCCACTGGCTGCTAGTCTAATTGGGATTGTGCTGCATAGGGCACCTTGCTGGAACAACCAGAGTCAGACAGCATGAGCTTCATCCATTGCCACCTTCTCACCCTGTTAACCAGGTAATAGCCCTCATCTAGAACCGAATGCAGAGCCAGGTAGATGTGCTTGGTGGAGGAGGTGGTGGTTGGGGATCTGGAGACTAGAGTCTGGCATGAACAGGGCCGGCTCCAGGCACCAGCTTAACAAGCAGGTGCTTGGGGCGGCCAAGGGAGAGGGGCGGCATGTGCGGCAATTTGGGGGCGGCAGGTCCCTCACTCCCTCTAGGAGCGAAGGACCTGCCGCTGAACTGCCGCCGCCGATCGCGGGGTTTTTTTTTTTTTTGCTTGGGGCGGCAGAAATGCTGGAGCCGGCCCTGGGCATGAAGGGAAAAGTTCCTAACTGTCAGGGTGGTTAAACACTGGAATAAATTGCCTAGGGAGGTTGTGGAATCTCCATCTCTGGAGATATTTAAGAGTAGGTTAGATAAATGTCTATCAGGGATAGTCTAGACAGTATTTGGTCCTGCCATGAGGGCAGGGGACTGGACTCGATGACCTCTCGAGGTCCCTTCCAGTCCTAGAGTCTATGAATCTATGAATCTGTCTGTCTAGCTTGTCTCACTCTTCCCTGCCAGGAATTTAACAAGTCACCAAAGGAAAAAAAGAGCATTGTTAATAAGGACAAAAGCTCCCCCAGTAGTAACCAAAGCAGCCCTTGAGGCTCAGACCTGTGCCATCCATGTCGTTGGCGTGTGATTCACATGGCTCCCTGTGTCAGCGTCGTGCCACCGGCATGGCGAGGGGATTGCATTCCCTCTGCGGTACAGGTATGCAAACAAATAAAAAAAAAAAAAGGCAGCACAACCCATGATAAATACAGAAATCGACTTACCAGACTCAGAGTCCCTTTTCCAAAGCCTCAGTGTTCGTCTGCCTGATCTCCTGTGTATTAAAGAGCATGTGTGTATCTCAATTTGCCAGGGTTGGTGCCCGCCCCGCAGTCCTGATCAAATATTGTGCTTGCAGGTCATGGGCACTGCAGGGTTTTTCTTTTGGAGTGACCTCCCAGCGGCAGACAGTTTGCAGACCCGAGTGAAGATACCCTACCACTGCCTGACTTTATAAATAACCTGCTTTTTCTCTCTCCTCTCTCTCACTCTCGTGTCTTTCCTTGCAGAGGCTTTGGCAGTTTCCAGCCTCTCTCTGTTTAACAAGTTAGTGGAATCGTGGGTGTTGTTTGGAACAGACTTTTGCTAGGTCGCCTGCGTTTCTCATCAAACAGAGATGATGAGGCCGCTTTAAAAAACAACACAGGCTTTGGGTGGGGGGAGACGCTGAGGATGAACAGCTTAGAAACAAAGCATCTTTCACGTTTTCACTGCGGGGGGAGAGATGGCAGAATGGCCCACAGGCTGCATCCCTTGGCTCTGGGTCACCAGCAAACCTTGATATTTTATTATTCTACTATTAAATAGGAATGTATCATAGAAATATTTATTCTAATGAAGCAGCATCCAAGGTACATAAACTACATACCAAAAACCTAATGTCACACTAAGAATTTGTTTTCATCTGCTGCTGAAAGGTGCCAGTTTGACCGTCCTGCTAGCTGGAGTCCTCTGCCAAGCCACATGGGAAGCAACATAGTTTCTTGCTTAGATACTGTGGGGAAGGGTTCTATAGAAATATCGAAGACACATAGCACATAGACTAGGACCTGGGAGTCCTGGATTTCTATCCATCCTTTTATGATCCCCATTACTGTAATATCTGGGCATCTTACCATCTTTAATCTTTATCACATGCCTGTGCAGCAGGGCAGCGCTACTGTCCCCATTTTACAGATGGGGGACCTGAGGCCCAGAGACATTTAGTGCTTGCCTCCACATGAACATTAATCTGGAATAAGATAAACTGTTAATTTAAAGTGGATTCACTGTTCTTGATTAACTCCACATGTGGATGCTTTTATTCCAAATCAGCTTAATCCACTTGCAAATTGGAATAACTGCCATGTAGACAAGCCCGAAGGCACTTTCCCAGATTCACACAGCCAAAGGAATTGGACTGGAGTCTTCCAGAGTCACAAGCTGGCATGCTAACTACTGCCCCACCCTTCCTGCCTAGGGGGCTCTGCTCCCAGTTCTGCCACAGATAGTCGCTCAGCTTATGCAAGTCGCTTTGCGTCTCAGTGCCAGTTTCCTCACCTGTGTTATGAAGCTAATGCTACTGACCCAGCTTTGTAAAGCGCTTTGAGATCTGGGGATAAAATGGGCCTAGACAAGGGCTTAAATATTATTATTTATCCACCACCCGGGCCATGGCAATCCAAGCTGCTTCCAGATTCCACATTATTCTCTGCCAACTTGCCTCTGGAGAAGCAAGAGGCCTTTGTAACTCCGGGGCTATCCGCTTTCACCAGCTCTCGACGCACAGGGTATTTTTAAAACTTCAAGACATAATTATTAGTTATTCAAACATTTCCTCCCGCTCCCCTCACAAAAGAAAAACCAATAGATCCTCATCCAGCTACTAATAACCCCTCAGTACAGCAGCAGTCAGGGCACTGGGGATAGGGTTTCTGAAGGAGCCTGGAGTAAATTAGTTACATTCAACAGGCGATGGATGCCAAACTCCCTTAGGGGGTTGTATTTATGTAGATTCCTTTGAAAATCCCAGCCTAAACTACCACTGCTTTTTGGGATGCTTGCAGTGACCCTAAATAACCCATAACGAATTGCTAGTAGGAGCGCTCATTGTAGCCGGAAAGAACGGGAGGCAGATTCATGGAAGTTATTAGGAAAGGGACTGGTTGTATGGAATCATTGTCCTACGGAGCAGCTGCTATTTATTAGGGAAGGGTGTGGCCGGAGAGATCAAAGGGTCACCCTTTCTGTAGCAATGTGACTGCTGGTCAGAGTAGAGTCCTGCCTGCTACGGCTCTCTCCACGCTGCAGTAAAACACCTGCAGCTGGCCTGAGTTAGCTGACTTGGGCATGCAGAGCCCAGGCTGCGGGGCTATCCAATTTCAGGGTAGGTATCCTGGCTGGCTCAGGCTGGAGGGCAGAGGATCCCAGAGTTGGACTCCATCCTGAGACTAAAGGTCTACACAGCAATTAATCAGCCCCATAGCCCGAGCCCCATGAGCCTGAGTGAGCTGACCCGGGCTAGCCACGGATGTTTAATTGCAGTGTACACATATCCTGAAAGAGCAGGCCTGATCTGCAGCTACTGTGAGAAGCTGGACTGTATTTTTGGCAGAAATGCCCCCACTGCCTCATGGCATGTTGTCAACTCCACCACAGACAACCCCCTGAAATTCAGGTTCTTGTCAACCCTCTAAACCCCAAGGCTGACCCATTGATGGAGCCCCAGGCTCCCCCTGAATCCCAGGCAGATATTTCAGCTCAGTGGCACTATCTGCCTCAACGTAGCCATGTCCTGAAACCCTCTGCTTCTGAGAACTCTGCAAACCGGGCTACACCCTTCACTTCCCCAGTCCCGTTCCTCAACCTTCCACACCACAAGACAGCGTGGAGAGCAGGAGAATCCCTCAACTCCCACACCCACAAGGGACAGGCCTTTCTCTCTCCCCCGCATCCTACCCCACAAGATGCAGAGAGCATTTCCCCCATGTGTGCAAATTGGTGATCTTGAAAGCACAAACTTGTGCTCCCCCAGCCCTGTGTTTTTTGGCACTGGCTTGTAAGTTTGCTCTGTGTAATGCCTACGCAGTAGTTTTTTTTGCTGTTCATAACATACAACTGGGTGGATGATTTCTTATTACATTGAATGTCATTGGAAATGTCATGAGGTTGTTTAAAAATTTCACGAAAGCCTTGCCCGAAGCAGGATAAAATCCCCACATGAAGCTTGCTACAAGCCGTGCGCCATGCATCACTGGTTCCTGCACACAATCATGAGAAAAGCCTTACACTAAGGTAGCTGCGTTGTCCGCAAGACTGCCCTGGCCTCACAGCAGGAGCATAAAGCATCCCTGACCCTGTGTCCTTGACCAGTTGAAGCATTTCATAGAAGCCACCTCTCTGGCTGTTCATAATGTTCAGCTTGTCTATCCATCTCTTCCTTCCACCTGTCATTGAGGTGCTCTCCCTTGTGCTCACTTAGGCTGTGCAAAACACAGCAAACAGCTCTCACACGAGGCAGATAATGTTCAGCAGCCTCCATTCTTGGCAGTAGGTATCTGCATCCTCCCTTCAGTCTCTAAATGTGCACTCCACTGTCATTCTGCAGCTGCTTCTGGCATAGCTAAACAGCTCCTTGCACCTATCCAAGTATCCATAAAAGGCTTCATAAGCTGGGAAGCAGAGGGGTAAACTCAGGGCAAGTTTACATCACACAATTAAGTTGACCTAAGTTATGTCGACATACAGCTGCCACCGTCATTAAATGGCTTTTGCATGTCCACACTATGCTCCGTGGGTTGGTGGTGCACGTCCTCACTACTAGTGCTTGCATTGGTGCGGAGAGCAGTGCACCATGGGTAGCTATCCCACTGTGCAACTTGCCACCCATGGGAAGGGTTTGCAATGCCTCCTGGGAGCAAATGAGTCGCACAGGAGGACCAGGAACATGGTTTCTGTGTCTCATGATGCAGTTTTCTCCATCCCATAATTGTATCTGCATCCAATAATGTTTCGTGCCTCTTTTCAAAAGCACCTCCAACCCGCGCGTCGGCCATCTCTGTGAGAAGCATGGATCCTGCACAGCTGTGCGCTATTGCGATGAGCGTTGCGAGCACGGGGCGCCTGATCCTGCAGTATTTGCAGAGCCACCAAAGGAGCCGCGGGGAACATGGACATTCCTTGGAGGCTAGCTTGCTGTGGGACACAGTAAGAAACCATTCAAGGTTGTCATTGGCATTCACTGAGCAGCTGCAGACATGGCACGAGGAACCGAACACCGCCGAGGTCCATAGTGGTCCTCCAAGCAACAGTTCCATTTGTCATTGCAGGATGAGGTGCAGAGTTTGCAGAGTTTCTAGTGGTCTTGTCATCGTGGACCTTCTCAGACCACCCTACATTAATACCGATGAACCTTCTACGGGGATCAGCCAGACCTTGCAGCACCGTGCAGAGAGACCCCTTATTGTTGATGAATTCTGAGTCCTGGGGTTGAGACAAAAATAAGCATGTGGGTCCCATCACTACCCCGTATACAACTTGAGAACCCCAATCATGCAACTCCAGCAATAAACCCCTGAGCATCTCCAAGCTTTATGACCTAGGGCAACAGCACATTCTGAATAGCACCACTGCACCTCCATGACAATAGCCCCAACAGTTGATCTACCAACACCACACTGGGCAGTTGCTGACCGGTAGCAATCAGGGTGTGGCGAGCTTCCAAATACCACTAACCATGTACCTGGGTCCAGCGCTGCAGCTGTGGGGTGAGCTCAGCACAGATTTTTAAGAAAGTCACCTCTGATATCCTGAAGTTCTGCCGCCACTTCTGGCCTCCCAGGTCTGCATCTCTGTCCCATCATGGCTAGTTGGCCACGCCCAGAAACAGCAGCCCACCACGGGAAGCCGCTCCAGGAAAAGTTCATGCAGAAGTGACTGCTTGATTTCAGCCACCTCCTCTCCAGGTGCCTGCATTGCACTGCCCCAGAAACCCTTGCCCAATTTGAGATACATGGGAAGCAACTTGTTTGTCAGGATCACAGCACTCAGCAGTGTTTCCACTACGCTGGGTGACAGTGAAATGCCAGAAGAATCATGGGATGCAGTGAGAGGAACTAATTAGTTGGGAATTAATTCGTTTGACCCCAAGTTCCAGAATCCCAGTGCCTTGGGGTAGCTATCCCACAAAGCACAGTGGGGAAAAAAATACCAGACTGCATAGAGCCTAGTGGAGGAGTATTGCACCAGGGGATGTCTGCCCTGAATGCTGAGGGCTTATTTGGAGCAATGCAGTGGTGTGTGGGCATGATGATCCCAAAGAGAAGTACATTAACCTGGGGTGACGCGGTGTGGATATGCCACTCGCATAACAGTTGTTCAGGACGACTTAACGCAGATCGACATAACCCCAAACAACTTTCAAGCATGGACGTATGCTTAGGTACATACAAGACTCCTCATTCCGATGGGATCTGAGCACCGCAATCTTTAATATATTTATCCTCACAACACATTTGTGAGTTGGGTAAATGCTAGTATGCCCACTTTACAGATGGGAAACTGAGGCACGGAGAGACTAAGGCATTAGCTTCATTAGAAAAAAAGATGTGTTCTTAACTTGAGTTAGCTAACATGAGGTGAAATCCTAATGAAGACAAGGCAGTTTGTAGTTTTCACACAAGTTTGCAGGACAAGGTAAACCTTAGACTAAGAACACACGTTGATTCCTCATGAATACACACCTTAAATGTGTATTCACTAGGGTGACCAGATGTCCTGATTTTATAGGGACTGTCTTGATATTTGGGGCTTTGTCTTATATAGGTGCCTATTACCCTCACCCCCGTCCTGATTTTTCACACTTGCTTTCTGGTCACCCTAGTATTCACCTTCAAGTACATAAAAGGTTGTTACAAGGAGGAGGGAGAGAAATTGTTCTCCTTAACCTCTTAGGATAGGACAAGAAGTAATGGGCTTAAATTGCAGCAAGGGCGGTTTAGGTTGGACATTAGGAAAAACTTTCTAACTATCAGGATAGTTAAGCACTGGAATAAATTGCCTAGGGAGGTTGTGGAATCTCCATCATTGGAGATTTTTAAGAGCAGGTTAGACAAACGCCTGTCAGGGATGGCCTAGATAATACTTAGTCCTGCCTTGAGAGCAGGGCACTGGACTGGATGATCTCTTGCGGTCCCTTCCAGTCCTACGATTAGTGTCAAAGCACTGACTTGACCCTAGGCTTCCCAAGTCTGAGGCAAGGGCCCCTACCCACTAGACCAACCAGGAAGTTCTAATTTGTGTGCTGTTAGGCGGATCTAAAGTTAAGAGGAAAAGAGCCTATTTGCTTCACACAAGCTATCCTTGGTCTAATATGAAGAGCAACACCATTATGAAGGGGTCTCTCCTGCTGTCAAAGAGAGGAGATGCACACAATAATGTACATTACCCAGTTGCTAGACAGATGAACCAAAGTCAAATCTTTGGGAATTCAAGATACCACTAACACCAGGAACTTAGTAGGCTGTTAAAAGGGTGAGACATTTCTTTGGATAGTGAGAACACCCACTCTTACATTAGACAGGGTATGTACCCTATAAATATTATATACTTGCTGGGGTGAGTGACAGCTGGGAGGGTACCATCTGCAACACCTAAGCCTAAAGCCTTGAACACCTTCCTGTAGAGAGACCCAAGCATCTAGGATCCAGGCTCTGCTCGTTAGCCTCGTATATTTTCCAGAAGGCACTGAGAGAGCCCGATGATGAGAATGGTACAAATGCCTACACAGACAGACCAGCTAGATCCAGAAATGGTGACTACAGAACATCAGGGCGAGAGGCGGAGAAACAGCCCTTAATTGACTTCAGACTCTGCAGTTGGTCTCTGCAGGGCCTGTGGATCTCAGGCCTTATGTTTCCTGACTGGCACGTCTGAGAGTTTGCATCCATACAGTCTTTCTTGCCAGCGCTACCTCTCTCCATCCTCTTTGAAAGGCAAAAAGGATGCTTGTATTGACACTGACAGGGTGCCCTTTCTCCAAACAAATCTGAGTCTCTCTCTCCCTTGCTCATTTTCATTGCATCCTGGAAAAGGCAGCTACCAGCAGAGGGGTGGGCAGCAGGTCTACAAGCCACTGCAGAGCTCCTGGAGGGCTCTGTTATCCAGTAAGGGGGTTGAGTCCAGATACCCGGGATGGACTGTGCTCTCAAAGAAGAGGCAAGGAAAGGCAGGTTCATAGGGAATGTGGAACATCAATCAGACCCACATTAGAGATACCACCTGCTGCTGTACTAATGTCAAATATTATAACCTAAGCAGCACTGGCCCTGGTCACTACTTGGATGGTTGAGCTGCTGTGAAAAGCCAGGATAGTGTAGGCAATAGAGCTGGTGATCCAGCAGGCGTCACCCTTCCTTCTGAGTTAGTACAGAAGAAGTGCCCCGCCCCCTGCATGCCCTGTGCTGCTGCAGTAAGCTGAGACCTAATGCCAAGGGGATGGGCCACTAGTGGTCATCAAAGGTTCCATATTATGTTCCCAGGGGAACTGCCAGGGTGTGAAGCACAGGCTTTGTGCCCAGTACTAGCATAAGCTGGGAAACCATTTAATTCTTTTAGCTTGTTATAAGAGAGTCTGTGCCCGTGAATGGGAGTTTGGGGTTGGAAATGGCCTCTTAACCCTAGAAATTTCGGCGGTGGATACAGAATTCAGTCTGCTCACTCGTAAGAGTGTCCTCTGGGAAACCAAGCTCCTCTCAAACCCTGCTCCCTTGTATGGATTGCTTAAATCAAAGCCTAACCGTGGAGGAGCAGGCTGGCTGGGCCCCCTGGATGGGGGCTCTTCATTGAGAAAAAAAATCTAACTACAAGTCGTGCACCTTTGAAATTTTCTTGGTGTCAGTCACTGTTCATCGGTCTAGTCCATTTAGATGGCAAACTCTTCCCAGCCTGGATCACGTCTAACTCTGTTTGTACAGCACCTAGCACAAGGGGGGGCAGTCTTGACTGGGGGCTCTAGGCATTATTACTATGGAAACAATAATAATAGCATGGCAAGGCATGCGGCAGGATAGGGTTGAGGGGCAGCAGAGCTGGAGCCAAAGAGTGAAGTAGCCAGGGGTGCTGCAGGGCCGGATTCAGGTGCATTGGCAGAGCTGCAGTGGAGCCCAAGACTGGATTAGATGGGTGGCATTGAGGTGCCCTGCAGAGTGGGGTGGTAGTGGGGAAGGAAGGCCAAGGGGGAAGGTGGCAGAGGGTTATCAGGGGATGTGGCAGATCAGAATGGAGATGTCTCCATCAAACAGTGCATGGGAAGCTTGCATGGCACCTATATGACATCTACAAATTGGCCGTAACCAGTGGTTCTAATTAGAAAAATGCTGCTTGAGAACTTCTTACAGCCAAACGTCAGTGATTTAGAATTTTGAATTAGGCTTGTTACGGATGGACTAGCCAATGAACAGTACAAACAGGGATGACTTGTTGATTTGCTTTGTATATTTTGACACGTGATGTTGATAATTTGGTGTCAACAGTTTATAAAGCTTTAACTTTTTCAATCTCTCGGTTTACTCTCATGGAATAATTATCTGACCCTCCCCCACCCCACCCCATCATTTCATGCAGCTGAGATAATTTAAATCAATCAAAATTGAAAAAATGCTAACAATAAAGATTGATACTATCCATTAAATTATATAAAAAATTGAATTTTGCCAAGCCTCATTATAATATTGCTTTCCAAAAATCCAAAGGTCATGATGGGGGTGAGAGGGTTAATTCTCTCTGGACCTGCCTCTTCACCCATGATCTCACTTTTCCTAGTAATAGTTTTTTCAACCCAAACAACATTCTTGAATCGAGATTTGAGAGAGTCTGAAGAGAGAGACGGTCACTCGGAGACAATGCGGCTACGGGGAGCAGCCCCAGCGCCGCTCCCGGAAACTCTGACTCCAAGGAGAGTTGTTTGGTTGGTGTTTTATAAACGACGCTTGTGTTTCAGTGGAAAGTCTTTGCCACCTAGGATCCCCAGACTCTCTCGGGTCACACTGTTTCCATGGGAGATTCTTTAATGTTTACCCTCAAATGAAATAAATAAGTGACTTAAATTCTCAGCCTGGAGTTTTCTAGAATAGGAGTGGTGCAACGGGAGAACCCCTTGCTAGCAGGGTGCACTGGCGCCACTCTGCTTCCAGCTGCTCACTCGGCTTGGCTTCCAGCACTGGGGAATGATAGTTTGCTGGAGCAGCCTCTGACTTGTCCCACGGTAATTATAGCTCAGATCCTGAGGGTAATTAGCACTCCCTTCTCCCAGGAACTGGGGGGGTTGAAGACAGGCTGGAGGCATCGTCTCCTCCCTCCCGCAAAAGCCTGGACTCAGTAATGAGAGTCCCAAGGCCTCATCAAGGAAGGAAGGTCTCTCCAAACCCACCTGGCTTGACCCATTTCAGAGCCATTTGCTCGAGGGATTTCAAAGTGGAACCTCCATTGTTTGCCCTAGAAATCCACTTCCTCACCAGCACCACTGGGCCCAGGAGAGGAGAGGCTGGGTCCCAGGCCAGGGAGATACTCTGCAAGCACAAGACAGGATGGATGTGAAGAGGATATAATCTGAGTCACGGGATTTTTAAAGTCTGACATCTCACGAATCAGCCAAGTTGCTACATACAGCATGGGAAAGCTGGGGCAACGGGGTGTGGCATGAGATTCTAGCCTCGGAGGGTCATACGATGCCATCATCCCATCAATGGCCCCTGGGACCGAATAAAAATACAAGCCATTTGCCAGGCCAGGTGAGAGGGTTTCCAGGATCCTCAGCATCCCCACTCTTCTGGGATGCTGTATTCAGATGATCCTCCTCTGTCTGAAAAGAACTGGCTGTAACTCTGGAGAACTGCCACATACTCCATCAGGCTGGCTTATCCATCTCTCTGTCTATCTACCTAATCTTCATCCTTCCTGTCTTCCTTCCATTTTTCCTTAGCACCCATCACCCTGGAACCTAACTTTGGCCTCCTCATCGCTCCCAGCTGGTTTGGACTGTTATCCTCATAATAAGAGTGACCCTGGATACCCTTTATGTACAAAGAGAAAGAGTAACAATACCCAAGGGGGGAGGACTCACGGTGCCAAATCTACTTGAAAAGGGTGGGTCCCTAATTGAGGAAAGTTACGGGTGCAGCAGCAGCTTCCAATGGCTCTCCCAGTCGTCAGGGTGCATTAGCGAGGCCGTGCTGCATAGCCGGGAACAAACGCCGGGCACTGTTAATACCGAAGGAGCTAAACAGAAGGTCAGTTATTAGCATGTAGAGAAACAACTTTGAGAAGAGAGGAGCCAAGGGAGGCATTTGCACAAGATTAGCCACGTGCAAATCCATTCAGGAGCACAGTAAGTGAATTGCCAGTCGTGCTTATTTCTGGGAGGTGGCTGGGTTTTTCCAGGATCCTGAAAGTAGAATAAAGAAATGCGAATGCACCCACCTGGTGCAGCTGCATTTTCGGGGACTCGCATTTCCCTCGTGTGGTTTATGCTGTCACCCTGGATAACCCTGTACGGCTGAGTGCAGTTTGTTTTCTTTATAGTACTTCACAGGCCTGTGTCTCAATTACTCGGATCCTGTGCTTGGGGAAGGGTGTGTGGCAGATGGTCAGGATTTGTGCATCCCATATTCTAGGACTGGTCAGGACCTGCCCAGCCTCTAGGGTAGGTTAGAGCAGCCACAGGGCTTATCTACTCTTGAAATGCTATAGTGGTACCGCTGCAGCTGCACCTCAGTATAGACACTTCCCCTCTCCCTTCGGTGTAGGTAATCCATCTCCCCGAGAGGCCATAGCTGGGTCAGTGGAAGAATTCATAGAATCATAGAATATCAGAAGGGACCTCATCTAGTCCAACCCCCTGCTCAAAGCAGGACCAATCCCCAGACAGATTATTGCCCAGATCCCTCAGTGGCCCCCTCAAGGATTGAACTCACAACCCTGGGTTTAGCAGGCCAATGCTCAAACCACTGAGCTATCCCTCTCCCGCTCCATCAACCTAATGCTATCTACACGGGGGGGTTATGTTGGCTTTTTCACACACCTGAGCGACATAGTTAAAATGACGTAATTTTCTAGTATAGACCAGGCCTAAGCTATGCCCTGGGAATCAGAGGCTAGCCCTAGACCAATGCATTCTGTCCATGTATCCTAAGCAGGGGGCTGAGAGTAGGGCTTATGTAGAGGTCTTACACCAGTTCTGCACAGGCTGGGGGTATGCTCAGCAGGCTGGTTCAAAACCCTTTGAGGCTTTGTATGCTACCAGGATGGCATTTAGATGCCTTCATGTAACTGGCAATCAGGCCTAAGCCTCTGTGTGACCTAATGGTAGGGATTTTTGCCTTTTCCTTATCTTCCCATCTCCTGGGCCTTGCTTCCTGTGGGTAAGCTTGCCGTAGAGTTGCGTATGAAGCCCTGTTCTGAGGGATGTCTATTTGGCCTTGGGGCCCAGTAACACTTGAATGACGTTTAATGGTTTATAAACTTACATGGTAAACTCTCTGCATGACACCTGGCTATCCTGCTTCCCAGTTGAAAAGTGATCCTTTGGATTTGGGAGGAAACTCCTTCCCTACTTAGCAATGCCCCAAATCTTGGAGGTTCCCCTGTTGCTCTTGAGCCACTATGCTACTGATACATTAGGAAGTCTACAATGGACAACTGTCAGACCCAATTGTCTTTTCAATGGTTAGATACTACAAATGATGGCTGCTATAGAAACACCTGTGATAGGTAGATCAACTTCCAGCTGTGAAGAAGCTGAGCTACTCACTTCTAGCATACAGTAATCCAGGGGATGTATTATTCCGCATGGGAATCCAGGTTCTCCAAAGAGCTAGACCTTGCAGTTGTGGGTCATCAGAGTCAGATGGGAACTGAACTTGGATCAGTGCGCTTGCAGGTACCAGGATTTGTCAGACTCCTGCTGCAATTCATTCCTATCCTGGAGATAGAGGACAGTCAGCAAGATGTCTCGTGTTCAGGGCTCAAGGTCTAGCGGCAGCCTGTGGGCTGCTCAGCACCACAATTATTTTTCTTTTAATACGCCCCTCTTGGCAGGCTGGCCCTTTGCAGAGGTTTCATAATGATCGCAGGAAACGTTCCAAAGATCACAGCCCACTTCCTGGTTTTGTAGCTCGAATGCACTTTTCTAGGCAGGGGGTTGCTTATGGTGGTGTGTGAAATAGCTCTGGGATGTTAGCATCCTAAGGCCGACTTCCCCACAACACACGCACACGCCAGTCAGCAGCCCTAGTAAAGCGATCGGGAAAGCACAGGTTAAACAGGGGGGTGTTGAAGGATTGTCTTCCACAGCTGCTGCTTTGAAGTGGTCTGAGAAACCACAGCAGTGTCCCAGCCATGGGCCAAGCAGCACAGTCCACAAGCCTGAGCAGAAAGTGGGCAAGGATCCCAAAAAGGGCTTCAGTCTGGTCAACCCCCCGGGCCACAATGTATTGGCAATATGTGAAGTAGGGTGTGGATGGAGACCAAGCTTCCAAGGCTCTTACCCAGACTATGACAATGCAGAATTATGACATCTCCATGGAATTTACCAAGACAACACTTTCACCTTGATACTCCCAGAGGCTGTTTCCCTCGGAGCTATGTCCCTCTGACACAGGATTGGTTATGGAACCTGTTTCACTGGGATTCAAGGAGTGTCAGGTCTAGAGAATGTGGGATAGACAACAGATCCAGACAGCTGTAACTGGCTTACATCTTCTCCTGTTTTGCAGCGTTGGGAGGGACATATCACAGGCTGGGACACATCTTGTTTGGCAGAAATCCTGAGCAACCTCGCAACGGGCCTTACAGTGCTGTATCTGAGATCACAATTTGGACTCTTCTTAAAATTGGGGGAGCAATTTTCCCATTCATCATGGGGTGCTGCAGCTATCCCCCACCGCCCCTGACCGTCAGCACCTAGTCCTGATGCCATGGGACAGATGGCAAATTTCACACAAGGTGACGGGAGAGTTAGCTTTCCAGCAGATCTCAAGACAGAGGCCAGGTCCATGTGGCTCTTTCTGCTTAATGTCTGTTATGCATGACTTTGTTGTATGGTTACAGCAGCCACTTAGCAGAAGGCAAGCTCTCTCCCTCCCCCACCATTCCAGTCTGTGGCATCAAGGCTGCTGCTGTGAGCGCCAACAGCTGTCAAAGGAGGGAAGGGAAAAAGTGTTGCATTTCCTTACTCACAGCTTTGAATTCATGGTTTCAAAGAACCACTGAATGCTTTGCACGTCTCAGAAGCCTCAGTGTCCTAAACAAACAGCACAACAGAAACAGGTTCCTTTACATCTCGTTGACAGCCGGCTGAGATCCCTGGAAGGTAAAGCCCTCTGAGGAACGCTACGTGTCATTTTTCGTACAGCTTGCAAGCTGCTGAGTCCCCTCGATTCCCACTGGTTTTGACTTCCAAGGCATCGATCTGGAGGCAAAATTTGACCCCCAAATTTGACCTCTCCAAAAACAGTGTTGCCGACTCTTTAGGAGATAAACACAAATCAATCCAGAGCTTAATAAAGTGTAGCTGACACCTTAAACTGCACCTACGAGCAAATAGGTAGCCACTGCAAAGCACAGAACATTGCTGTCGTGTTCACAGCTGCCTGCCCTGCTCAGCTTCTGTGTGCTCTTCAGAGCACAGACCCTCTTTTTAGACCGCCCTTTTCCTGTCAGGCACTTTGTGAAATACGGTACACAGGAATTGCTTCACCTCTTACTAAAATGCAGCCACTTCTGGGGTGGAAAGAACCAGCTGTTTAATAGTGCACAGCAACAGTTTAGGGTGGCAGGGCATACGCATCCCATTGTTTTAGGAGCAGAATGCACTTCTCCTTTTAGAACAATTAGCAGTCCAGTGTTTCTGTATGCCTGGGCTAGAGAGCAACACACTTGATACCCGGGATTCCATTGCAGATAGATCTCCTCCTTTCCTGCAAGTATGCAGACCTCCTTCCCCTCTGCTCGCTCTGCTATCTTTGCAGGTGGCCTGCTCTCTTTAAGCCGCGTTGATAGGCAGCCGAGGACCCTGGGGAACATTTCCGCACTTCTTCAAATCCATAATAAGCTTGCCCAGTTTCCCCTAGTTTGAAATAAACCCCACCTGCCTTTGGGGAATCATTGTGCAGAAGGTCACGCACAGAACTTGGCTCCCAGATGGTGCACACGGGCTGGTTTTTGTCTCTTAAAAATGTCTGAAATATGACATTGAAGGGAAACGTCAGCTCTCTGGGAAAGCCATTACCATTCCATGCTGCCTGGCCCTGCCGCCTGGCTTTCTGTTAGAGCAAATAAAGAAATGAAATGCCCAGCTTTCGAGCTCTCCTTGCCCTGGCGTCAGCCACCTCATTTCTCATGGGGCACGGCGCTCGTGTTCAGTAAACGCAGCCAATGCCTCCCTGAAATGAGCCGCTGAGGCAGTGCCCTCCCCTCCTTCAAACCCCCTTCTGAATGACTAAGGCCTGCTCTAGCCGCACAAGTTCCATGGGGTTAGCTAAAAACGTGCTTTTTAAATGGATTGAGTTCAACCAGTACAAAAGGCTGAGTGGATGTCCTTTTAGCTAAACCATACTCCTGTCGGACAAAAGCCAACTCAATATAAACCAGGTTTATATTGATTAAAGGACATCCCCACTGCTGCTGGCACCAGTTTAATGAAATCCATTTAAAATCGCTCCTTTGGTGACGCCGGTGCAGGCTTGCATGTAGACAAGCCCATTGATTTTAAGGGGCAGGGACTCTCTCTTTCATTTTGGGTGCATAGCACAAGGGGAGCGTGACTGGGACCTCGGAGCTATATTGCATTGCAAATAATAACACAGGTTGGTTCCATAAGGCCTACAGGGGATTGATTGGCTGGTTAATCACAGAGCTCGAGGAGCCGCTGGGTAGATTTGATGAGGGTTTGTTTAAATATATTAAATTGAATTATATAATTATTTAATTGTAATTTAAACAATCAATAGAACGTGTGTATCTGCTGAGGCAGTGTTGTCGAATGGTCAGGGCTCTAGATGGGGGGTCAAGAGACTAGGGTTCTATTCTTAGTTCTGCCACTGGCCTGCTGGGTGACCTTGGGCGAATTGCTTTCCCTCTCTGTGCCTCGGTTTTCCCTTCCCACCCCTTGTCTATTGAGACTGTACGATCTTCCTGGCAGGGACCGCCTTTTACTATGTGTCTGTGCAGCACCTAGCACAGTGAGACCCTCATCTCGGTGTTATTTGCACTGTAATACAAATAATAACAGAAATCACCGTTTCACGCATCGCCTGTGGGGTAATAACATGAAAGAACTCCGGGCTCATAAAACTAAACTGGATCTTTATTAAGAGAACGATTTACGGAGGTGCTGCAACCGTATCTAGCGTTTGACTCTGGACATGTGCCTGTTGACTATGTTCCAGGTGCTTCCTCCAAACTCTTCCCTCTTGAAACCTGTGTTCCTCCCTCCAAGTTCCAGGCAGGTTGCCACAAAAACATGCATAGAAAAATTGTACATATTTTCTTTGTATCCATCTCCGCTCTCCTGTGTGTGCTGGGGGAAAGGGGTGGGGTTGGGGCCATGATGAGGGCTCATGTAGGTAGTTAAATACAGACTGAATTCCTGGTGTTGGAGGCAGAAGGAGGCAGTGCCTAGCACATTGTAGGTGATGCCAGAATACAAATAATAATTAATAATGATCAAAGCTGCTTGCGGATAACATTCATGAATATTGATGTATGGAAATCCCAGTTGGATGCAAACCCTCTTTCAAACCCCCAGTGTAAAGACAGCAAAAACCTGCTCATGTCAGAGAATCCTCAGTAGATCACAGACACGAAATCTCTTTGTATGCAGAGCTCTCTCCCTGGGCCGAACAGGTTTTGCAGTGTCCACAGAGTTGCACCAGTAAAGTTAGGGAGTCTCTTCCCAAGCAGATGCTTGACTGGGAAGAAGAATGGTTGAGTGGTTAGAATACAGAACTTGGGGGCAGGCCCACTGGGTTGTATTCCCAGCTCTGTGACCAGTTGTGCCTCAGTTTCTCCATCTGTAATAAATAAATACAGTGATACAGACATTAATTTCTTTTAATTAAGTAAGCTCCTTTGAGGTCCTTGGATGGAAGGTGCCAGAGGACTGCAAAATGCTATAATGCAGCTGTGGCCACTTAACCACTTCAGTTACTGCAGATGAGACACAGAATTTCATTGCAGTTTCTGTGTAGAGACATAGAACTTATGAGACACACTTGGAAAATTCTGATTCCCTAATAGAGGACAATGGTGCACAGACACACAAGCCAGTTCATTCCAGCGTTACTATTCAAATATCCACATGGTCAGGTCATGGGCTCCCTAACACCCAACACCTATATTGTGTATTCTTAAATGCTGCCACGGATTAGCACACGTGGAGCTCGATATGTTATAGGGCGGGTTGGATACATGCAATTAGAATGAAGTTTTCCAGTCATATTCTTTAGATTGTCTTTTGCTTTCTGGTTGGCAGATGTTCTCTAAGGACAGAATGGGGATCTGATCTCGGGTATGAACTGGAGCTGCTGTCAGCTGAGTTTACTCCATCTTCCATGAGTGAGGCACCAGTGACTTCTGTTCTGCACAGACCAGGAGTATCCTATTTGTTACTGGTGTAAGCTGCCTTTTGCTGACTCCAACATTTGCCAACACGGCTTCAAGATGAAAGTGACCTGCTTAGTATGTGAAATTTTGCCACACTCTGATCTACTTTCCCATTAAAAACAAGTACAAGTCATTGCAAATCTTGGCCCTGTTACTCCAAATAGTGCCCCACCCATAGGCGCCGACTTCCCCTCTGTCCAGTGGGTGCTTGCCCCTGGCCACACCCCTGCACCGCCCTCGTCCCGCCCCCATTCCACCCCTTCCCCAAAGTCCCCACCCCAGCCCCGCCCCCTTCCCACCCCCATTCTACCCCCTTCCCCTAAGTCCCCGCCCCTGCTCTGCCTCTTCTCCGCCTCCTTCCCTGAGCGCGCCGCATCCCTGCTCCTCCCCCTCCCTCCTGGAAAGTTGTAAGTGCCGCCAAACAGCTGTTAGGCGGCGGGGGGGAGGAGGGCGGGAAGCGCTGGGAGGGAGGGGGAGGAGCGGGGACGCGGCACGCTCAAGGGAGGAGGAGGAGGCGAGGAGTGGGTGGGGGCGGGGGGAGCTTGGCTGCCGGTGGGGGCGGAGCACACGCTAATTTTTCCCCGTGGGTGCTCCAGCCCCAGAGCACCCACTGAGTCAGCGCCTATGGCCCCACCCTGATTCCCCTGTACCCAGCTCCCTCCGCACCTGTGTGATGCCCCCATGAAATGGCCTTCCCCCAAAATCTAGCCACAGTCATTGCAAACCTCTGTCCATTACCCAAAACCCCACCTCTCCTCAATCCTTCAGACCTCAATCAAGCTTTCTGTACCTGTGTGATTCATAGATTACTCCCCCACACACACACCATCCGCAATTATATGTGTTGTGTTTTTGACGTCCCTGGGAGCTCTCTACTCCTGCTGGGATGAGTTATTTCTCTGCCTCTAGGGAAAATAATTAAATAAGTAAATAGACTCTGTAAAGCCAAGTTTGCACGATTGAAAGGATTCCATCAGCAGCTCCTTGCCAAACATTCCCAGGGATGGGGATGTGGCTGGGCTCTGAGCCCAATGCTGTATTCAGTCAGAGACAATGGCAGTATTCCTCTAACTGGAGACCCGGAGAGAAAGACTAGAGAACGGAGCTTAGCGCCTCACATCTAAAGATTTCACCGTGCTTTATGAACCCGTGAGTTGGTGAGTCTAGCTAGTCCACGAAGAGGGAGACGGTAGATACATTTGACAGCAGTGGTGTGCTGAGAATCTCATTGTTGTGCCCGCCAGTGTTTTCAAAAAGCATTTGTTATTTAAGGTGCATTCGTTTTGGGAGCCCAGCTTGAGACCAGGCCTGAAGTTCAGGAAGTGCTGAGCACCCACGCGCGGATAATCAGGGCTTCTTGAAAAGCTTGGCCACAATGAATCAGTGACGGCGCTGGGGCTAGGACTCAGGGGGCCTGGCTTTGTGTCCCTTGTGCTAATTCATGCACACCCTGGAGATCTTTGAAAAGGGGAAGCTTCTTCTGTACTGTGAGTTCATTTCCTGCAGGAAATGATGCCTGTTATGAAAGAGTTCAGTCATTTCCTGCAGGACAATCCTGTCTGTCCCTCTGTCCATCCATTCATCCAATAGAAAATGTTACTAATGCAATTGCTCTAACATTGCCATATGCCACTCCCTGGGATACAGAGCAAACTCTTGGGACCCATGCAAGCTATGCCCCCATGGGAGGATCCCATTATTGATTGCAAGGGGCCTTAAAGATTTTGACGCCATCCCACATCTCCACGCCTCGGTGGGACCTGCAGTCTCTGACGACATTGGTCGGAATTCCACTGGGCTGAGACGGGAAGAGGAGGACAGGGGAACGAAGAGAGAGGAGACAGACACTGAAGGGGTTGTGAAGACTGAGGTGAATGTGAGGGAGGGAGCAGAGGTAGAGTGAATGGGCCCCTTGCCCCATCAAACTCCCCGTGAAAGGCAGCCCTGCTAGGATAGCGGCAGGCAGGGGCCATTGTTTGCACACGACCTCTGGGCCAGCACGATGAATTCTACAGCAGCTCTGGTGCGAATCACAGTTTATTTTCTTGTCTGCGCCCATGGGCTTGAAGTGCTGCAGCTACACGGAGGGCTGGAATCAGGGCAAATTGCCTGCCTGGGCAGGGCTTAGGGTGCTGGGTTGAATCTGGTCAGATCCCTAGCTAAGCAGTTGTCACTATCTGAAGGCGGTTACATGGCCTATGTGAAATGAGGTTGGTGCGTCTCAATCCGGGCAGGTGACACATGATGGAAACCTCCACCCTAATTAACAGCTGTTGAAGGACTGAATGGCCACGGTGGAGGGACACCTCCATGTTCAACCATAGCTCCTTGCAGGTGGGGGAAGTTTGCTCGGCAGCTGCTGACGTTGGACCCGATCGGTGGATAAAAAGAGAAGAGCTGTCAGCCCGGCAATTTCCTTATACCCTGAAATCCCGCGGAAGATGCTAGAGGAGCTATAGGCCTGCAGCAGCCCCTTAAGAAAGAGGAAGAGAGTTGGCCTCTCACTCACCATGCCTGCAGCCAATGTTCCTCTTTTCTGCTCTGGCTGACACCCACACAGGAGAATGGCTTGGTGGGAAGGCTGCCGTTCATAACAGAGAGAGGCCCAGGGTCGGAAAATTCTGCTTGGACGTCGGGGCCCCCCAAAGCTCAGGAGTTCAGATCCAGGGTTCCAGTTTGGTCACTTATAGAGATCAGGGCTCAGCCTTGCTATCTGGGATTCTGGCTCCCCCTTGCCAAAGATCGGGGGGATTTGGTAAAGGGCCGCATCTAGGCGTGACGCAATAGAGCATCAGTCAGCAGCGAATTCCCTGCGTTGTATGTCCCTGCACCACATTGTTAGCTGTTGATCGGAGGGGCGGGGCAGCCCAGCTGACAAAGTGTGATTCCAGTTCCACACGTGGGCGCTCCAATGTACTGCACCTCTCGGGGACCAGACAGCCTTTGGGGGGGACAAGGGCAGCTCCAGCAGGGTTAACAAGCCAAGTCAATCCCTGGGCTGCTGGCAGAACCATTAACTGTGGCCGGAGAGGAGGGAGGATTATTCTGGAGCTGGGAAAGAGACACCAGGAGGAGGAATTGTGGGTATTATGCAAAATAAGGCTCTGCGGGCAGCAGGAATCTGATTTTCATTCTTGGTTCCTGGCAAAGCCCCCAGCTGTGAGTTGTGCTTACCCCTGAGCTCTCTCTTTTGGGTAACCTGCCCTCCCTATGGCCATGGAGCTGTGCCTCGAGATCCGACTCTAATGATACGCCCCTAACACCTTTCATCACCCTTCCCACGGCCGAGTAGAGGGCAGCCGCCGCAGGGTGCACCCCACAGCATGGGGAAGAAAAGTTCTGGCCCAGGACATGGGGACACGCCCCGGCACTTTCTGAGAGAACCACTGCAGAAGGACTTCTAATAGCCACTCTGCAGGGAATTCAATGGATTGCAAAAGGTTGCTGGGCTGAGCCAATGGTGCCGATGTTCGAAGCTGATTCCAGAGACCTTTGAGCCAGAGGCAGAGGCGTCTGGAGTCTGAGCCTCAGTGATTCTGCCAGCGTCAAGGGGCCTTAGCGTGGGTGGAATTGTCCCCTGAGAACACCTAAGTGCAGGGGGCCTCCCTGGCTGTGGGAGAGCTGGGATAAGGGCTCTCATTGCCCCACTCCCTGCCTTTGGTGTGGGGGTTGGATTGGGAGTGTGACTGGAATTCACTGTGACTGTTCACAGCTTCTCAGCCACGGCTTGTTGGGGGGGGGCAAGTTAGAGCAGCTGTAAGGCTGCCCTAAATTACACCAGGGCCCCTGCACGGTCACAGAGTATGGGGATCGCAAAGGAGCCTTTATCTACTTTTGTCCCCTCTCCCTTCAGGGCAGGAAGAATCAGACCCCTTAGTTTTCCTTTCCAGCCAGAGACCGGATCTGGTCTCACCTCCCCTTCCTGGAGAGAGGCATCATCCTGCAGCCGTACACCCATGCACATGGGAGAATATCCCACAGGGGGAAGGGATAGCTCAGTGGTTTGAGCGTTGGCCTGCTAAACCTGGGGTTGTGAGTTCAATCCTTGAGGGGGCCACTTAGGGATCTGGGCAATAATCTGTTTGGGGATTGGACCTGCTTTGAGCAGCGGGTTGGACTAGATGAGCTCCTGAGGTCCCTTCCAACCCTGATATTCTATGATCTCATTGCCCCTCAAAGAACAACTCCCCTCCCCTCCTGCCCCCCACTCCCCTCTGGTTGTCTCTCTCCACCAGCCCAGGGATCGGTGGGATTCCCCGCTGCACTGGCCAGTACAGTGACACCTCTTGCCCCTGAGAGAGAGTATGGGCCAGCACACGGCAACTCACGTTGAGAACAATGGACAATCCCGCCTCCTCTAGGCCCCAATGGGAACTGCAGCGTGAGGCACATGGACTAACAGGCCCAACATTCTGGAGTGGGAAAGAGGCAGGTCTGTCCTATGGCAGGTGCACAGGCTCTGTACAAAGAGCTGGGCACCCCCTCCGCCAATCCCCTTGTGGCGCAGCACTCAACACGGGGAACACCGGCACTTCCAGTGCCCTTGGAGCACTCGCTCCTTTCTGGGAGCTGCTGGAAAAAGGATTCCTTTTATTGCTGTTAATACTTTTCGCCCTGCTAATGAAAGGCAGCTCTATTCCGGTCCAGGCACTGCCGCTTTATGTGAGGGAAGGGGTGGGGCTGGTGGAATATTAAGCATGTGATTTTTCTTCTTTCCCTGAAAGAATGAGAGAGATGCTGCCGGGCTGATGTGTAAGCTCTGGGTCTCTTTGGCTCCCTAGGTTCTCTACGGCTGGTAATAAAAGTCACATTGCGCAGAAATAGCAGCCAGGAAACTCTTTCATATAGAACTCGGCTATATTCTTCCAGCCTCAGGCACTTAAATTTCCCTTGTGCTCACTGTTGGCTGTCTTGTGCTAGACAGAGAGAGAGCGTCTCTAAAGCCCAAATGGAATTAATGGGCTGTAAAGAATAGTACACACTGCTCTATCAACGTGCAGTTCTCAGTTCATTGAAGGAGGCTGGGTCTTCATCCCTCCAAGTGTTTTCTCAGCTGAGCGGTCTCCAGGATTATTCAGGGAAATTGATCTTATCAGCCTGGGGATGGATCATGTGACAGTGCCGTAGTGATACAGACACACGGGCAAAATGGAATGCAGGGGCGGCGGTACGGGGGGAGGGGGGGGAAAATAAACTCTGTTCTCAGGCTAGGTCTACACTATCCGCCTGAATCGGCGGGTAGAAATCGATCTCCCGGGGATCGAATTATCGCGTCTCGTCAGGACGCGACAATCGATCCCCGAATCGACGCTCTTACTCCACCAGCGGAGGTGGGAGTAAGCGCCGTCGACTGGGAGCCGCGGAGGTCGATTTTGCCGCCGTCCTCACAGCGGGGTAAGTCGGCTCCGATACGTCGAATTCAGCTACGCTATTCGCGTAGCTGAATTTGCGTATCTTAAATCGCCCCCCCCCTGTAGTGAAGACCTGCCCTCAGAGTCCTTGGTGCTGCCCAAGGGGCCTCAGCTGTTGAAGCAACTTTGTTCAGCGATAGGAGCCGGGCAGCTGGAGTGCAGATGGGGTTGGCCTCCACGGAGCTGCCATGACAGCAGGCACATAGTCTGTACTGGAGGAATCCATACTGGTTAATTTCAGGATAATTGTAACATGGCCTGCAGTGACTCAAGAGCATGAGTAGGAAGCTTAGGGGAGACTGGTAGGAACCAGGGCATAAGCCCCAAATCGGCTGTGAGGTCTATACTTAGATTTCACCACCCAATTATCAAGTCTAAACTCCTCAGGTGCTATAACAGCGTTAACCTGGAGTCACAAACAGTCCCCTTGGGTACTCCGATCTATCTTGCCACCCAGGTGAGTGTGCCTTTGTCATAGCTCAGGGGTTTTCAACCTTTTTGCATTTGCAGATGCCTTTTCAAATGGAGGTGAGGACCCCTTTGGAAATTCACGGACCACAGGTTGAAAACTGCTGTTCTATGGTAACAACAAACTTTTGTGGACCCCTTAGACATAGTCTGCAGACCCCCAGGGGTCCGTGGACCACAGGTTGAAAACCACTGTGATAGATGATTGCTTACACCAAGAATCACAGCAATATTCAGGTTACTCCCAGAGGACCAGTCACTTACTCCAGGTCAACTGCACCTTAGATCTCGCACCAAAGACATTGCTTGTAACCAATACTATATAAACTATCTAAAGATTTATTAACTAGGAAAAAGAAATGAGTTATTTACAAGGATAAAGCAGATAAACATATGTACACAAATGAGTTACAGTTGTAAATTTCAAAAGGTAATAAAAGCTTCTATATCCAGCAAGCGCTATATGTCCCTGAGGGCTAACCCAGACTAAGCAGCTGAGGATCTTTCGTTTATGTCTAGAAACCCCCAGAATCCAAGCAGCATGGAGATCCCAAGTTCCTTTTGTTTGCAGCTCTGAGCACATGGCAGCAGGGGCAAAAATAAACCAAACTCAGCTGATGGGAGGAGTCCACTTACAGGGCTCATCTTCACAGGGGAGAGTCTTTTGTTCTCTTGTTGATGGTATATGGGGAGACTGCATTTGCAGTGTCGCTAAATAGTCCATCTGGTGTGGATGGATCCTTCCTTTCGGGCAGGGCATAACATCTTTTGTTGGAGATCAGCCCTTCACGCTAATTAATGTCTCTCTCCTGTCTGGTGATTGCTAGTCACAGAGACTCACAATACAACCACTCAACTATTACCTTGCAATATGGGATAGAGATGTTATAAGTGAGATTTATAAGTGGCAGCAACTTGCAAGTATTCAGTAAAGTCTAAACACTAAACACATTCTTATAACTCTAATACCTATTTTAACAATACTAACACACAGGTGAGCCAGACTGACTCCAGCTGTGTATTTGTCAGTGTTCAATTGAGACACGGGGACCTTGGCATGAGCTGGAATTTAGTCTGCCAGTGTCACAGTAACAATAAGGGAAGGTTGAGCTTGGGGTTAAGGCACTGGGTTGGGATTCAGGAGATGTAGGTTCAGCTCTCAGCTCTGCCACAGTCTCCCTGAGTGGCCTTGGACAAGTCACTTAATGTCTCTGAGACTCAGTTCCACTTCTGTAAAATGGGATTGATATTCTATCCTTTCCCCCACCCTTTGTCTGTTTAGGGTAGGTCGGCACTTAACAGCAACATACAGAGTATAGACACTGCACGCCCTGCTAGCATGGGTATAAATAGCAGTGTAGATGCTAAGGCCTGGTGTAAGTGAGTAGAGACATGCCAGGCCCCTAAGGTAGGTACCCGCCACAGCTCTCTACAGGCCCAAGCAACACCTCCCACAGATACACTGCTATTTTTAGCAGTGTCGTGTCCCACTGCCATGTGTAGCTGCACACCACAGGGAGGACGCAGCCTGCCTTTCACTGCCACCTGTCGCACTGTGTACCCTCCAGGCTGCCACCAGTGTATACAAGGCCTTAGACTATAAGCTTTTGGGTCTTTTACAATATCTATGTGCAGCACCGAGCACGGGGGCTGGGACCGTCTTTTTGTTCTGTGTCTGTACAGCACCTGGCACAGTGGGGTCCAGACTGGGGCTCCGAGGTGCTACGGTAATACAAATAACAACAACAACCGGGCCTTGATTTTCAGTGGGCTGTCTAGGTGGTATCGTCCTAATCATAGCTGGGATTTTCCAAGAGCGTAAGGGAGTCAGGCATCCACATTGCATTGGCTTGGAGCTGGGGCTGTGAGATACCTTTGAAATCACCGGCTGACAAGAATAATAAACTGATGCTTCACTTCTAAGGACTCGGAACTTTTCATCAATAAATGATCACGAATGTGAAATGTATTAATAATAAATAACCAGATCCCAGTTCTGCTTTAAGTTACAGGTCTGCAACTCCCACGGGAAAAACTAAATAAATCCTCACCTGCAACGTGCTCTAACCACCACCCTACATCCCCAGCCAGACCCGTTGGCCACTACACTGCATGGATGAAAAACAACTAATTAGCCCAAGGAAAATAATTATATTTACTTGGCATTTCAGAGGCATCATAATGTTACAGGAGGAAAAAAAAAGAAGAAAAATGGCCTTCCTAATTTGTTTATTGATTTTCCCAGGAGGGACCCAGTTGAAGTAAGATGGGGACAATAAGCTTCCCTTTGTGTATCTGGTTTATTGAGACCAAAGATCTTCCAGGCAAGGATTGTCTCTTATTATGTGTCTGTAGAGCACCTTGGAGAATGGGGCCCTGATCTCAGCTGGGCAAATAATGGAGTTCTTGTCTTGCGTTGATCCAAAATAACTTTACAATCCTGGGCAAGTTGCTGCTCTGCGCCTCAGTTTCCCTACCGATAAAATGGGCATAATAAAGCTTCTTCACATGCCAGGGGGCTGTATCATGATTAGTTGGTTAACATGCACAGGGGGCTTTGAGGAGAAGTGCAAGACATCTCACTATTATTTAACATCTTTTTCCCGACCTTCAGCCCAGATCAGCGACATTTTCCAAAGTAAAACACGGCACAGAAATGCAAACACCACTAGGGGAATGAAGCTGGGCATTTGTAATATTCTATTCCCTCTATATTTAGAAAATGCTGGATTTCCCTGAGCATTTGAACTCCATCTTAAAGATGCTGTTCTCGCTCTCTGTGTCATATACTCACAAAGATTCTTTATTTGGTGTGCTGGCTATCGTCAGCTGTATTTAGGAAAACACTGTTTCCTGTTGACTTGTGGGTTCCCAGCTGTGATTCCAAACATTGTTGGCCAACCCGCCCTCTCCCAGCCTTTTTGTCCCCTTCCTCCCATCCCACCCACCCACCCCTAAAGCAAGAGAAAGTGACACAGCAAACACTTTTGCAAGAATTCACATTGGAACTCCTCATCCAAAGCCCTTTTGAAGTCACTGGAAGGGAGTCTTTTGATTTTGCTGTGAGTATCGGGGATGCTAATTGTGATTCAATGACTCAGAATGATAAGGCTACTGTTCCGAAGGTGGCCATGATAAAATAGCAGAGTTAGGAGAATAATTCACAATGGAAAATGTCACATCCTGAGCTAATCTCTTTTGCTGGCCAGGGAATATTCCCAAGCAGACCAGGATGTCCACTGACTACTATATTTCATGGTTTGAAATCATTCAATGCACTTTTTATTATAATTTTTTCCCTCAGGAGTATTCACCATTTTCTCTGTGTTGGTTAGTTGTGATTGGTCAGGCGAGTCCTATGGTATTGTTTCTTCTCCCTGATTGGAGAGGGAGATCTTGTGGGTAAGGCCTTGGATTGGGATTTAGGAGAATCAAGTTCAGTTTCTGGTTCTGTGACCTTGAGCCAGTCATTTAATCTGTGTATGAACTTCCCATCTGTAAAATGGGGATAATACCTCTTTCCTCCCATATTTTGCATGTCTTGTCTGCTTAGGCTGTAAAATCTTTGGGGCAAGGACCATCTCTCACTCCTTAGCATAAGGAGGCTTCCTGGTCTCAGATGGATTATTCTACAGATGGGGAACTGATGCACAGAGAGCGGAATTGACTTCCCCAAGGTCACACAAGAGATCCGTGACAGAGTGAGGAACTGAACTCATCTCGCTTCAATGCCAGGCCCGTGCCATCGCCATATGCAATGAACCCATCCTTCCTCTCTGGCAGGGATTTTGTTTCATGATCAGGGCCGACGAGAAGGGGGGGAAGCTGGTACAAATTACCGGGGCCCGGCGGTCCGGAAGGGGGCCCTGGGCCCGGCTTCCCCAGCTTCCCCCACCTCTCGTCGGCCCTGTTTAGCCAGTCCGACCTTGCTGGGGGGCCCGAAAATTTTTTTTCACCGGGGCCCGAACCCGCTCTCGGCGGCCCTGTTCATGATATCTGACACCCATCAAGGAGAGTCAACCCCGAGGGGAGAGTTTTAAATGGAAACAAGGCGAACAAGTGCTTTAAACTGGTGAAGAGAGCGCCATCTGAGTCCGATACGATCTGCCTGACGTGCTACTGTTATTGCTCTGGCCGGGGAGGCTGCCGAAGCGCTAGGTGAATTAATGAGCAGCAAAACAACACCTGTTTGTGATTACGTTTGCCCGTCTCCAATCAGCGTGAACAGCAGCTGCAAAGTCATCCCCTTGCCAGTGCATGAACGAGCCAGGGCCTGCTGTCTTCCAGCAGCGTCTGATTCTAACTCCTGTGCCTCCAGATCCCTGGATTTACCTGGCTGGTTCCCTCTCTAATGGTTGCCATAGAACCTACATAGAGAGGCATCTCCCACCCGGCTGTCTCTGTGTCTATGCAGCTCCCCACCATGAGAATGCCACAGCTAAGCCCTGGCCTGTCTCTCCTGCCCACCAGGCAGTGCTCTTGAAACGGTGGCCGGGAGGTGGCACGGGGCTTGGAACCGGATTGCCTTTCTCCAGCCAGAGAGCAAAATAAAGGAAGCGGCCTGGTCTCCAGCTGCTTCTCTTTCCAGTGACTGAGGACAATGGAGAACAGATGTGAAAGCTTGACCCCTAGTGGCTGTAACTCTCGGCTGCGGTGCAGGCTGTGAGGAAGGAGCACCGTGAAGCTGTGGAGTGGTGTAGCTCAGGCGTCTGCACCTGAGCTGTAGGCTGACCTGCCCCATCCCAGCTACACAGCATGCAGAGCTCAGTTCCTGCACCTCCTGCTCCCCCATGCACATCTAGGGATATTACTGCCCAGATAAGCCATTCTAGAGCCTTGCTCCCAACAAAACCCTAGAACTAGTGGATAATAAGAGCTAGCACTTTCCTCTAGGAATCCAGAGAGGTGAACGTGACCTGTCTGAGGCTTCACAGCAAGTCAGCGTCAGAACAAGGAACAGAACCCAGCCCTGATTCGCAGATGGACGCCCTGATTGTCGGAGCCCTGGGCGCCTGGGACCCCTGCAACAAGCGTGTGCTGTGGACCTGCGGGATCGGTCCACGCTACGCACGGCTCATGCGGCGCCTCATGGTCTCAGACACCATCCGATGGTCCAGGGACATCTACATCGAGCACATCACCGGCCACCGACAGTACCAGGAGGCGTGAGCCAGAGTGACATCGTTCTCCCACTACGAGAAAGGGACCAAGTGACCTTCTCCGTTGGATCATATGAACTGGAACCATAAGCTCCCTAAACATTAAATCTCACCAAATGAGGGTCAATCCATCCTCATCATCATATCCACTCATTATACTCCACACCCGAACATAGCCACTCTATGAACTTCATACCCTCATATCTCAATGCCTGTACTTTCACCCATCAACCTTTTACCCCCAATCGGGGATATTGCAGATTATGTATTCCTTATGCCACCTGATTTTAAACAAAACTTTGCACCCTTGATAATCTGTACCTTATTCCCTGATAACCAGAAACTTCTATGCTCAAACTCTGTTAACTTTTTCTAACATCATCTTAATAAAATTTTTAAATCTATTATTAAACTTCAGAGAGATCTGTTGTGTGAAAAGGGCCAGGCACTGAAAGTGTTAAATGCTTTGCCAATGACAAACTCAGCATGTTGTTGTTTGGAAATGATCTGAGGGTCACGGGAACTTGATGGGGCCAGATAAACTCCTGGGACCTGTTTCTCAACTGGTGTAAGGGGCCAGTGCTACACTGAAATCCATGAAGCTCTGATGATTTACACCAGCTGAGGGTCTGGCCCTGAGGTCTCCCTGCCTCCCTGTCCATGCCTGCACGGTTTCAGTGACTGCATTGAAAAATAAACACATTTCCTTATAGCGCCACATACAAAAATGTTACCGTTGGCTTCCTCCGAGGAGCCAGGAGCACAGGGACTGAAGGGGCTTTTGTTGGGGAAAATGGCTGCGAAATAGTAGTAGGTTTTTCTTCCATCCTCTCTCTCAGCCCTCTTCCCCCACGCCCCTTCCAGAAAACGAAAACCCAATATTCATGCATGGGGGTTTATTATTGCACTCTGCTGGAGCGGACCTGCAGTTTGGGATGGCTCGGCTTGGTACCATCGTTCCAGATAGAAGGACGCATTCTGCCCTGGAATCCACCCAGTGGCCTGCACTTAAAACGCAGGTTGACGTACCTGCGGCGCTCAGGAGTGTGACACCCCCGCCCCTTGAGCACTGGAGCTACACCGCCCTACACCCCCCACCCCCTGGTGTAGATGCAGCGAGGTCAATGGAAGAATGCTGCTGTGGACGTAGCTACCGTCACTCAGGCAGGAGGAGAAGCAAAAACTCCTTTGGTCGCTGTTGGCAAATACAGTGCTGTAGCAATGCCACCAAAGGCCCACGTGGCACAGACATGGCCTCAGCTCGGCTACTTTGCTGTCGCTCTGCTGGGAAAATCCTCCCTGTAGACCCCAGTGTGACGAGCGAGCACTGGGGAGATGTGCGGGAGGGAAGGTAACGGACCGGAATTCCCCTGCTGGGTAAGGACCTGCTGCAGGGTTCACTCTGCTTCACCCTGCATTTGCCCCCAGGGTCCTAATACGACCCCCCTACATGGGGGGAAATGGGAGGACCTGCCAGTGCCTTTCCCCCTTGAGTGCTGCTGCACAGAGACCCTCTGCAGAGAGGCTCCAAGCTTCAAAGGGGGGGGTGCACCCCACACACAGCATCCCAAAACTCTGCCTTTGCCCTGAGCCATTGTAACTGCAACTACAAGGGGCAAGACTGGCTCCAGTGTCTGCCCCCAACGCAGGCCTGTCCACCCTACAGCTTCTACCACTGATAGTGCCACTGGAGAATGATGGGTCCAGCATAAGACACCCCTCTGGGCACAGAACTCCCAGGAGAACAAAACTGCACAGCTGTTAGCCCACTGCCTGTGACGGGCTGTAGGGGGTGCGGGTGGGTGGCATAGATGTGAAAGGAGCTCATTAAACACAGCCAACGGAGAGACCTCATCACCCACATCCCCACTTCCCCCACTCCAAGTGCATTTCAGACAGCATTTCATCCTCTGCGGGGGTGAGCTCTGTATCAGAGCTCTGGAGAGACAGCTCCATTGCAAACCCTCCCTGGGGTCATTATGGCATAGAAAAAAATCACACCTGTACACACTCTAGTCTCTTCCTTCTGTTCCTTCTCCAGCTCCTGGGCATGCCTGGGCATCCCGTCTCCTCCCACCCCCTCAATTAGATACTGCCGAACAAGACTGTCTTGGTGTGCCTGCCGTTTCAGGGGTCCCCAGCAGGTTGCCTTTGAGGAGCTGATTCAAAGGGCTTAGCAGTGCTTGCTTACCTGCTCTGTGGGCTCCCATTTGAAGCTCCCTTACTTCTGCAGAGGCTGCTGGCTTGCCAGTCTCACTTGCAGCAGCTGGGATCCATACGGGGTGAAGTTCACCTGCCGATCAGAAACCAGGGCCAGTATCTCTGGGATTTTGGCGCATGTGCTTTTTGTTACAGCTTTAATTGCAGGCTCTGGCATTCTGCTGAGAAATGCCCCAGACACCATCAGCACAGGGGTGAGGCAGGAAATCCTAGATGCTCAGCTGCAGCAGGATGCGTGCTTTATTAGGCGAATATCCCGCAGGAGCATTCCCAGTTGCAGATAATACATGGTCACAAAAGTATGTCCACCTTGCCGTGCGACTGGAGAGGACTTGGAAAGCTCTCAGACCTCGAGAAATGGCATTGAAAGCAGAAAGCTGCCTCCCCCTTCTCCCTTAGGTCCTACCTCGATGGGGCAAAGTGCAAACCCTCCAAGAGGAAGGAAGGAAGGAAAGGAGTGGACAACAGGCTGTACAGAGAAACAGCTTAGAGCAGGGTGGTTTACAGTGCTTTGGATGAGTGCTAGGGCCTGGCGATGAGACCCTCCTGTGCTCCCCTCCTTCCTATCTAGGTTCAGGAGAACATCTGAGTCTAGGTTTGACTAGAGATTATGAGCCAGCCTGGTTAAAATAGGAACCACCACTCAGAACTTAGGTCTGGGACAGTCGGGTTAAAGGTGCTCCTACAACATCTTCCTTGAATGGGGAGTACCAATCCTGAGCCTACAACCTCCCCATTTTACCTGCCCACCAGCCCCATTCCTCTACTTCTTACATGCTGTGCGGCCATTGTGGGAAGTGGGGCTGGGGGCTGGCCCTTGCTCCTCAGAGTTAGGCTTTAGAGTTTGTTATCTCATCTAGCATCAGGGACTTCTTGTGAGAGAGTGAACAGGTCTTGCCCCCACCAGCTCCCCATTTATTATCACTTTACTTCAAGAGACAGCTTTGGCTAATTTCTCTCCTTCCACCTGAATCCACTCAGGGATCTTCCTCTGGGGTAGGCCAGAATGCCTGCTGCCCTCTTCTGGGGCAGTGGGGCCAGGAAACCCCACCTCTGCCCCCCCCCCCCCCGATCTGCCACTACCAAATTTAAGATGCACTTCAGAGCGTACGCGCCCAAAATGCAGAATGGTGTCATGGAAAACCTTCCTCCATTTCTCTGAGATCACCAGGGAGCTGGGATCCACCCTGCACCACATGTCCAGCTTCTCCTTATAGATCAATACTGTATATACTTAATTGGCTTGAATGTTGGTTTATTAGAGCAGATGAGTGTGTAATATCCTGGAAAATATTCACTCCAGATTTCTGACGACGCCTATGGAAACCCCAAAACAGAGAGAGCTGGGGAAACTAACGTCCGCTCCACAATCCTGACCAGGATTTTAGAAAAATCATAGAAGAGACCAGCCTCAGGTTGTGCACAGAGCTCAGTTCATGTAATGATCTGTGCAGTTATGTCATTCAGTCACTAGATGTCTTTGTATGCTACACAGATTTCCAGACAGGATGTGGTACCTGGTAAACAAGAGAGAGAGAGCTGGAACTTGAGCTGTGTGAAAGTCTGTTTGTGTCTGTAGCTACAGCTGTCTTCTTTAATAGATGCCTGTTTAAGAAGAAGTTTGGTTCTATTTATCATGAGAGAGAACTTTGATAGTTTGTGGTGTGTGAATACTCATGCAGCGCAGATCAGCTCAGTAAAGTTCGGCAACATACCTTACTACCCCGGCTCAATGCTTTGATTTAAAAAGATCGAAGCAATTTAGGACATAATCAAATCCACCTCCTTAGTTTTGCATGGGATTGATTGTATGCTGTTGCAGGGCATTTGGGGAGTTTTAGTCATTTTCCAGGTAGACTGTTAGATAGGCTAAATATATTCAGCAAAATGGCTAGTTCATTTCCTTCACACTCATCCTGGGGGCTGATTTTCAAATGCTCAGCACCCAAAATTAGGGCCATATTTTCAGATGTGTTCCGCACCCAGCAGCTCTTTGGAAACTCCAGCCATTTCTTTAGGGGCGGAAGCGGGAGTTCTACTCTTATGCTAAGTCTGGCTCCAATTGTGCTGAGCACTGGGAAAGCCCTGGCTTTGGTGCGCTAAAGGACACAGCAGTGTGCAGTGGTGTACTAATGATGCTAACCAGTCCTAGATGAATGAGAGCAAGCGCTCCCCAGTGCAATCTCCAGATGTGCATTTCATTCCCATTTAATAACACATTTATTGTGAGTCCATAAAACAATGAATTGTTCAAAACGCATTTCCACAGCTGTTCCCTGGGGCCTGTTCTCTTCCATAATGACCCCTCGCCTCTCGTGCGTTGCTGTCCAATACCTAGTTAGCTAGTGCCTTGTTTGTGAACCTTCCTTTTACATGATGTGACCAAGTCCCGACTCCATCAGAGCACGTAGCTATTTAGAAACATCCCTCAGGTGGGCCAGGAAGTTCTCCCGAAGGCTGTCACTAATTATTGTCTGATCACATAATAAATGTCTCAGATGCAATAACATGTGCAGCTGGGAACTAAGTTCTACCCTGGTTTTTGTCTGGCTTTCTTTGTCTTTGATCAAAGCAGTTGTTCTTCTTGATCTGCTCTGGAATAGCAGCCTGTTCCTTGCAATGGGATGTTCTGGTAGTGCACTTCAGCGTGCAATGGAGCCTGCCATGCACTGATGCCCCCCTGCATTGTGACACATAACGTGCACCAATGTGTCCTGGTGTGATGCTATGCACCATAGATCAAAGCATTACACGTAATGGCCTGTACCATCTATTGCTGAAATCGAGTACCAAATATCAGGAGGTTTCTGTTGAACCATGCATACTGCATGTAGTAGTGCTTGACTTTCGCAACGAGTACCACAGTGGTACACTCTGGCATAATGGTATGTCCCACACATTGATATAATCAAATATAAAGGTGTGTGCCATGTATTCTGAAGACATACCAGGCCTTTCCAGCTGGTTTAGCAGACTTCAGTCTAATGGCGTGGATTGCACATGTGCAGTTGGCATCCCCCAGTGTTGGTGTGCACCGCACGAGTGCATTGTTGTGTATCACTGTAACAGTGTCTATGATGCATTTGAAATGTGCTCTGATATCATAGCATGCGCTGCCCATTCACCAAGTCCAGGGCAGTATCTGGATTGATGTGCGCTGATGAACATGAGAGCTGCCATACTGGGTCAGACCATGGTCCATTGTGCCCAATATCCTGTCTCTGACACTGGCCTGTACTGGAGCTTCAGGGGGAGTGTACAGAACAGAGCAACTACAGAGTGATCCACCCCTGTCTTCCACTTTCAGCTCCCGGTAGTCAGAGGCAGGGCCGGCTCTAGGTTTTTTGCCGCCCCAAGCAAAAAACATTTTGGCTGCCCCCCGTCCCAGCCCTGGGCTCCTCGCCGCACCCCCCTGCTGCCCCAGCCCTGGGCTCTCCCCCACCACTCGCACCCCCCTGCCTCCCCAGCCCTGGGCTCTCACCCCCTAACCCGCACCCCCCTGCCGCCCCAGCCCTGGGCTCTCACCTCCCCCCAACCCGCACCCCCCTGCCACCCCAGCCGTGGGCTCACACACACATCTCCTGCCGCCCCAGCCCTGGGCTCACCCCCACCCAACCTGCATCCTCCTTCTGCCGCAGCCCCGGGTCACTGGTAACTCACTCCCAGGGCAGGTCATTCAGCAGGGATTTTAGATGTGCACAGAACACAGACAGGATTGGTTCCCATATGGTTACAGAACTGCAGTAAAGTGGAACAATTTTCAGCTTGTGTGATTGGAGGATATCTGGATGCATATTATAAGACTGTCCTACATAAATGAGGAAAAGTTGAGGTGCCTTTATTATTCTTTTGTTCCACTCTTTCTTTCTATGGGGAATTTGCCAATGCAATATCACTGTCTTCCTTTTAAACAAACATACAAAAAAAAGGCAATGGCTGTTGAAAATAGCAATTCCAGTCCTAATAACCACTGGGAAGCATTTCTTGCTCAATTTTATCCTACTTTTTCTACAGCAAGTTACAGTGGATCAGTATATTTGATTTCGGAGAAATGAAGTAACAGCCGCCCAAACTGAGCTTGAGCACTCCTGAATTTTGAGGTGTTCAAATCTGGAAGGCAGGTGCTGGAGGGGGGGGGGGGGCGCTGTGGCTCCGCAGGGGAGCACGGCAGCATGTATGCAGCAGCGTGTCTGGCGCTGCGCAAAGCCAGACACGCTGGTCTGAGTGGCACGATAAGGGGGCTGGGGGGTTGGAGAAGGGTTAGGGGGTTCCGGGGGGCGGGGCAGTCAAGGGACAGGGAGCGGGGGGGTTGGATGGGGTGGAGGTTTGGGGGGGGCAGTCAGGGGCAGGGAGAAGGGGGGGTTAGATGGGTCAGGAGTTTGGAGGGGGCAGTCAGGGGACAGACAGCAGTTGGATAGGCATGGGAGTCCCAGGGGTTTGTCAGGGGACAGGTAGGGGGTGGGGTCCTAGGAGGGAAGTTGGTGGGGGTCTCAGGAGGGGGCAGTTGGGGACAAGGACCAGTGGGGCTTAGATAGGGGGTGGGATCCTGGGGGGCAGTTAGGGGCAAGGGTCCCGGGAAGGGGCGATCAGGGGACAGGGAGCAGGGGGGTTGGATGGGTTGAGGTTTCTGTGGGGGGCAGTCGGAGGGATTGGATGGTGGCAGGGTAGGGCTTCCCTCCCTCCCTGTGGAGTGTCCTATTTTTTGAATGTTAAAATATGGAATCCCTACTCACAGTGCAGGTCTCCATTCACTGCAGCATGAGGTCTCAGCTACCTCCCTCCCTCCCCCTCTTTCCTGTTGGTAGTGGCCAAGGGAATGCTGGGAAATATAGTTCTTTCCCCGCTCCAGGGCTCCCTCTATAGGCAGGGAGCTAACCAAGGAACTTCAGCTCCCAGGGCCCCCTGTTGGTTCTCAGCTCCCATGCTGGATCCCTGGCGCCCCTGCAAATGGGCTGCCCCAAGCATGTGCTTGCTTTGCTGGTGCCTAGAGCCGCCCCTGGTCAGAGGTTTAGGGTCGCCCCAATCCTGGCGTTGCATGTAACAGTTCATGCTGCAACTGCATGCTGCACATTGGGGTGCCGTGCGGCAGAGCTATTGTGTAGACTCTAGAGAGACATGCAGAAAAAGCAGGTCAGCTATTTGCTAACTCGAACCTCAGTGCCAAGGGACTAGGCAGAGGACTGCTTGTGGGCCTTTCATCTTCAACACTACGAGAGCAGAATTACTCAACCGTCCTCATCAGCAGAGCAGAAGAATAAACAGCACCTTTGGCTGGTTGAGGAGAGCTCAGTCATCCGTGGCTGTGACCACTGGGGCTTCAAAAAGGATGGGCTTGTGCCGTGATTATATGGAGCATAGTTGTGAATGGGGTGGACTCTGGCATATCCATGTTCATCTAGCAATTCCTTCCAAGCACCAGACGGAACCTCGCTTCCTGACATGCCTCATTTCAGCTAGCGTGGGGCTTTGCTGCTGCCTGTCCGTCTTCCACCTTTCAGTCAAGGCCTTCCCCCCCCCCCTTACATTCTGAACTTATCCGCAACTGATTGCAGACTCCCTGGCACCGTTTGCTACTGCTCTTGTTTTTTCGCCCATCAGAAGACACTACATCGCTTCCGATTTTCTGAAGAGGCTCAGAAAACAAATCAGTGAAATGTCTCACGTCAAAGGTAGCATCAAGTGCAATCTTATGTACCGTGGTGATGGGGGAGGAGACATATAAGTACCTAGACAGACAGACAGATTAGATAGATCGGAAGCTAGTCATCATCGTACAAACCTCTCTAATATCATCAGAAATATTATAATAAGGAAAGATTGATCTTCAGGGATTCACTAAACTCTTGAGAGTGTAACAGATCTATCTATCTATCTATCTATCTATCTATCTATCTATCTATCCCCATACACTACATTCATCTAATCTATCTATCTATCGCCATACACCACATCTATCTATCTATCTATCTATCTATCTATCTATCTATCTATCTATCTATCTATCTATCTATCTATCTATCTATCTATCTATCTATCTCCATACACCACATCTAATCTATCTATCTATCTATCTATCTATCTATCTATCTCCATACACCACATCTAATCTATCTATCTATCTATCTATCTATCTATCTATCTATCTATCTATCTATCTATCTCCATACACCACATCTAATCTATCTATCTATCTATCTATCTATCTATCTATCTATCTATCTATCTCCATACACCACATCTAATCTATCTATCTATCTATCTATCTATCTATCTATCTCCATACACCACATCTAATCTATCTATCTATCTATCTATCTATCTATCTATCTATCTAGAACAGAATAAATCTACCTTACACTGTACCTAAATTCTTCTTTCCAGTTGCATGGGAACAACTTCTACTGGCTCAAATGGGAGGTGTTCACATGCCACTGGTGGGAAAGCCCCTCCATGTATATAGAATTTTTCATCCTACTGGATCCCAGCTGCAGGGCAGACCCTGGGTCGGGTCCACAGCTCGTGTAAATAGATGTAGCTCCTTTGACTTTGGGGGAGCTACGCCCACTTATAACAACGGACAGTCAAGCCCCCTCAGTCAAACTCTGCACAGATTTATATTCCATGCAGCTCTCTGGAGCCAGGCAAGGGATAAACCTAGGCAGAAGCTGGCCACATCTCTAGAGATGATCTCACTCATCACTGCCTGTGGCCAGCTCTGGGTGGGACAGGGCAGAAGTTCTACATCTGCCCTAGGCTTAAGAGAGGAAATGAAGGCTACACACACACACACGCTGTGCAGGGAGCGGGCCATTATGGAGGCTGGAATTAACGCTTTTCGTGGTCAGAAGAGGAAGGAGAAATGAGAGGAAAGGGGGCAGATAGAGCTAGACTGCAAGAGATGGCAAAGTTGCTGCTGGGATTGCTGGCAGTGTCCGGGCTGCTGGCGAGACAGAGCTGGCTGGCTGGATTTTTTTTTTCCAGGCCCGTGTCTCAGTTTCTCTGTGTTTTATGTGTTTTTATTTCCTATTAAAAGCTCCCTGTCTCATTTCCTCCATGAAAAACAAGGCTCTTTCAGGGAGATGAATTCCTTCAGCTCCAGAAGAGCCCTAGTCGGCACTGAAAAATAAACAGCCTGCAGATTGCAGCGTCTTTCTCCCGAGCCTCCTCTTGAGCCCCACATTCTCCCCAGCCTCTTCTCCCCCCAGAGCCTGCGGTTAGCCTGCTTTTATTACCAGGACTTAGGGACATCAGAGATGCTGGTGCTAGAAAATGTTCTTTCTGCTCCAGACATCAATTGTTTGCAGCCCAGTGCACTCAATGTATTCCCGTGGCCCTCCATTCAGGGACTTGTTTTGTGCACCGTGTTCAGTATTTGGTTAAAGTCTAAACTGCTGGTTACTAGCTGTGGACAATCTGTGAGCAACACCTTTCTGTCAATGCTGCACTCTCCTACCCATGGATCCAGGGTGTGTCGTCTCCTGGCCTCCCACCCTGTGTGCCTGATCCACTAGCCTGGCCTCTCGCTCCAGTCCGGGGTTCATGACACGCTTCCCTGGCCTGTTATCTGTGTACGCTGGTCAGAATTAAGGCCCTTTGGCAGAGTGGTGCTTGAGGGAGAGCCCAGAACAGGACTAGCAGGGGATGCTGCTGGCTGGGATCACGGTGCATTGGAAAAACGCTGGGGAGCCCAGGACTGACGTGGCAGGAGATGCTGCAGGCCAGGAAGGAGTTGCACTGGGCTCAGGTGTGTAGGATCCCAGTACTGGAATAGCAGGCAGGACCTCAGGGGTGCACTCAGGTGCATGGGCAGAGCTATATGGGGGGAATTTGCAGAGTGTCACCTCACCATGTGCCTGCCTTTAGCCCAGACTATTCACCTTGCACTTTCACAGGCACTGAAATTCACCTAGATACTGAGGGAAGAACACCCCTGCGTTTTCTACTGGCCAAAAATAAGTGACACTGGCCAGTTTGTTTTCTAGCAGCGAGTGATGCCTTTGGGGTGTTCGTCTGCCCTGGGCCGCACGTTCCTGAGTTTCGTTGGCCTCCAGGCTGAGGAGCACAAGCGTGGGAATGACTTCATCGTGATCCCTGCTGTGCATGGCAGGGGAGCTTGTCACACACTCACTTCCAGGGAGGGGCTCCTCTAGCTAGAAGAGCCAGGTCAGCAGGGAGGGCTGGCCCTGGGGTACAGCTCTCCTGTCCAGTAGCCCTCCCCTGTGGTCACAGGGTATTAAAGAAAAGCCCATCTGCTCTCCCACCAGAGACCCATGTCCTGCATCTTTGAGGCAGCTGCTTGCAGAACCCAGCAGTGGTGTCTTTCAGAGGCTGGGGTGTGTTGTCCTGGATAAGAATCAGGTCACTGACGAGCTCTCTAGAAGGTCTCTTGGTCTTTTCCCAGCTGAGGAAGTTGCTGATGACCAGTGACAACTTGGAACAAGTCCCAGGTGCTGTGGCCAACCAACTAGCAGCAGTTGAGGTGAGGACACATTCAGATCTCAGAGGGGATGGCTGGCACTTTCAAAGATCTGGTGGACCTGAGCCTGCTGCCGCCTGAGGCCTACAAGACTGAAGAATTTGAGGGGAGAAGGAAAGGGGTGAGGGTCATTAATTCAGGCAGCCTCCCCCACATTTCCCCTTCTTTGCTTATGCCAGACTGGTAATCTTGGAGCCTCTTCCATGGTGCTTTGGTACGTTTGGTCCTACCTGGAGCCAAAGGGTAAAAAAAAAAGAGGTTAAACAAAAAAATCAGACAAGCAACTGAGAAACAAATAGTTTGGTTCCAGTTTGGTTCTGGACCCCAACAAAGGCTCTGAAACCCATTGTTTCTAGAACATGATAAAGGCTCTGAAACCCACTGCTCCTAGAACATTACAAAGGTGCTGGAAACCACTGGTTCTAGAACACGTGAAATGTACTGGAACCCACTGGTTCTAGAAGATGACAAAGATGCTGAGCACAATTCAAGACCCTGACAAAGGTCCTGGAGCCCATTGGTTCTAGGCAAGCCAATGGCTCTGGAAGAGGATGAAGAGTCTGGAACCCTTTGATTCTAGACCGTACCAAAGACTCTGGGAACCCACTACCTGTCATTACTTTGAGAAGCCTCCAAAGTGTCTGCCTGCCGCATGTAACCCCCTTCCTGAAACCATGGCACAGGTATTTTCATTGTGACGGTGCTTCCACCCCATCCGCCTCCTGCATGCAGTGTTTTAGAAAGCTGAGGTTTGACTCAGTGGGGAGGGAAGGCAGCGTCACCAGGACCTTCATGTTCATATTAACCTCAGCCATAAAAACAAAAATAATAATAATAATGAATAACTACATGACATGATTGCAAGAAGCAGGCAGTTTGCTCCAGCAAATCCCAATGGCCGTTGCCAAGAGAACTGGAGTGTTGTGTTTATCCCAGCCAGCGGAGTTGGCTTGTGGAAGCTCTTCCCCCTCGTAGTGCACTTGTGCGTGTTGCCTGCAACAGACTGGCCGCCCACATCAACATCTGAGCTGTCGAGGCTCAGCTTTGAATTTGACCAGCCCGACAAGTGGAATGAGCTGGTGGGATCTTGACTCCCAAGCCTCACTGGACAGCTCTGAAAGAGTGGTTGATAATGTCACCTGCAGGAGAGCCTCCTCTTAGCCCTGTAGGCTCCTGGCAAAGTGTAGGACCTATAGAAACCATCCTGGCCCTGGATATCTGTCCCTAGCAAGAGGAAGCAGCTACATCCCCCGGGGAAAAGGCACGCTGCTTTTAATCATTATAGGACCACAGTGGGGTGAACTGTCTTTTCTTCCTAGGAGAGGGTGGTCCCTGAGGAAGCTGTTACTGCAGTGGAAGGAGATTTGATCTTAAGGTTCTCTCTAGATTCACTGCCCTCAGATCAGCTAGTATCAACCTTGCCCTCCAGAGCTGCCTGCTCCTTGCACTGAGCTGCTGGCTGATGCCCAGTCCCTCAGTAAAGCACTCCGCAACAAACACAGTGGTGGAGCCAGCCAGCGGGGATTGGAGCTCCTGGCCTGTGTTCTGAGACTATTCTTGACAGTCAGTTTTACAGCCTTGGCAGCTAATCTCCCCCTTCCGGCCCTTTCTGTTTAAATCAAAATAAACGAGCAAAATCAAAGCAGCAAAACCCCAAGCACGGAGAGACGTTTATTCTCCAGCCGTGTAATAGATATTTATTATTAAATAACGGGGCTTGTGGAGGTGAAAATATTGGCAGAGGCAGAAGCTACAGCCTCGCTAGTTTGCCAGCTGCAGGGACGCTCAGCAGCTGCTGATGCCAGTGGCTACTGGGGAGGAAAGGTGTTCTGGGACTCAAGAGAGCTGCGTAGGACATGGGGTTTCCCATGGGGAAATTTCTGAGATTTAAGAAAAATGTCCTGTCCCAAATCAGGATGAAAAGTCAAAATTGCAAAAATTTGAGTGAACCGACAATTAAAATAAAAAAAATATATATGTTGGTTTGAGTTGATCAAAACGTTTTGTTTTGATCATTTCAAATCAGACCCTTTCCAGAAAAAAGTTTCAGTTTCGACGAATCGGCATTTTCCTAACCAGAGTAGGGAGGAAATTTCATCCAAAAGTTCCCGACTAGCTCTAGACCTGGGTTCAAGTCTCGGCTCTGCCACAGACTGCCTGTGTGACCTCGGTCAAGTTACTTTATCTGTCTGCACCTCCGTTCTGTACAAAAATACCCCTTCCTTTGTCTGTCTTGTGTACCTAAGACTGTCAGCCCTTTGGGTAATAACGCACAGGCATTACTACATACAATGTAAGCCTCCCCAAACACTCAGTGGTTATACCTTTAAACTGCCTGTTGGATGCTGGCTTGTTGTTTAGCTCCTCCTGACCTCAGACTGGTGGATTGTGACTTATATTGGCACCCTCAGAACCATAGCCTGGAAGTGGAGACAAGGTGGCTGGAGACCCATTAGCAAAGTAGGGAGTCTTGTCCTTCTGCAGTCATGTGCCCTAAATTCCTTTCTATGGAGAGAAGGCAGTTTCATGAGGCTTGCGCTGAGCACTGCAGCCTGAAAAGGGGATCAAACGTTTTGAAGGAGGACAAAGAAACCAAGTGCTCTGCTGAGATCCCCCTGGAAGCTGGTGAGCATGACTGGGTGGTGAAAGTCATCACTGGCCACTGGACCTGCCAGCTTCATGGGCTTCTGCTCAAAGGTAAGAACCTCGCTGGGAAAAGGGACTTCTTGTCTGGGTTCACTGCTCTGCACTGGGCAGCCAGGAGCGGGGACTGCAAGATGGCACGCCAGCTCATGGAAATGTCCAAGAAAGCTGGCAGCTGCCTCGACGCGCATGCAAAGTCCTACGGAGGTTACACCCCGCTCCACATCACCACCATGCATGGGCGTGAAGATGCTGCCACCATGCTGGTCAGGAATTACCAGGCCAAGGTGGATCTCTGGGAGTGCAGTGGGAGAAAGCCCCTCCAGTACTTAAACAATGAGTCGCCTGCCACCCTCCAGCAGCTCCTGAGCAAACCAGATAGTTCCAGCGCTGCTGCAGCCAGCCGGTCTAAGATGACAAATGTGGAAACTGCTGTCTTGAGTCCCACCAGCAGGTTCCTTGGAGTGATCAAAGGCTTAAAGAGATCTGTGTCCTCCCTCAGTGGGTCAGCGGGTGCCAGGAAGACAGGTAAAGCCTCAGGGATCTTTTCATCCCTCTCCAAGGAAGTGAAGCAAGCCCAGGAGGAAGCCAAGACCAGAAGAATACAAATCTGTGTCTGAACTATTTTCTCAATTTGCTACTAGTCTCTGCCTTAGTAAATTCAAAGAGATGTGAACAAAGGCATCAAGGTCTCTGGAACTTGTACCACAAAGGGAGGAGGAGTTTTGCACCTGTACACTGGCACTACCCAGATTTCCTTAGAAATGCTGTAGCTGAGTGGTTCTCAAACTATGGGTTGGGACCCCAAAATGGGTCACGACCCCATTTTAATGGAGTCGCCAGGGCTGGTGTTAGACTTCCTGGGGCCCGGGGCTGAAGCCAAAGTCTGAGCCCCACCACGCAGGGGAGAAGCCCTCAAGTTTCGGCTTCTCCCCCTGTCCAGGCAGCGGGGTTCGGGCTTCAGTCCTCCTTCCCGGGGTTGTGTAGTAACTGTTGTTGTCAGAAGGGGGTCGCGGTACAATGGAGTTTGAGAACCCCTGCATGATACAGACGTGTTCATTGAAACAGGGAGACCTCTAACTCCATGCAGGAGGCCTGAGCTACTTCAAACGGTTTTAGCAGAAAGAACGGCCAGTTTACACAACAGCTTGCTTAAGCTGAACATGCTTCCTCGGAATTTGCCGCGCCTTCTCCCAAAGTTTGAAGAGGACCAAGGATTGTTTTAAACGAACCCCTTGTGTTTTGTCAAGCTAGGTATCGGGTTCTTAAAAATGGCCCTTTATACTATAGGTTTAATGGCGTCATTGAGGAGAGAGGCAGAGTTTGGGGTGTCTTGCAAAATCTCCCCCTTTGAATTCTGGTTGACTTGGGGGTATGCTGGGAAGGGATGGAGTTCAGGGGGGGGGGATGTCAGAGCGGCTGAGAGCCCACTGCATGAGAGGCATGTGGCAACCAAAGGGTTAAAATTAACTCCAGGGTATGAAACATCAGTTAATCAGGACCCCAAGGTGTCCGGCCTGAGACCAATCAAGGGTGATGCAATCTGTGGTGCTGAGCACCTGCTAGGTAACTGATATCTGGGTGTGGCCACAGGGTTGTTAGAGCAGTAGCTGGCTTTGATGCTGGTCAGGCCTCTGCAGCAATGTCTAGTACCTTGGCAATTGCTTTTGGTGTTTAGTCTAAACTGAACCTCTGCTAAGGAAACTGAAGTGGGTGCTTTGTAATTCTCCAGTGCACAAGGGTGAGGCTGTAAGAGGGTGGGAGGCAGAGCTCCAGACAGCGAGTGGAGGTGTTGGAGGAGCCTGCAGTGATTTTTATACTGAGAGGTGGCGGGTTTGCTGAGGGTGGGGATACGGGAGGGATTTGCAGTGTGCTCTGTTGGGTGTCTGTGCTGCGTGGGGTTAGTCTGAGAGTTTGGAGCCGTCCGAGTCTTACAGCAGCTTGTTTAGGGGGTGGCAGATTGGAGCTAGCAGAAGGACTGGCCCCATCCTGCAGGGGGGCTGTGCTCTGTGGGGATGGAGTTCCCACAATGGAGATATTGGGAGCAGGCTGCAGGCTCATTATGCATGGGGACTGGGGCTAGGGGAAGGACTGGCAGCTCCCTGCCCCATGCTTATGGGATCAAGTGCATCTGTATCTGAAGAAGTGGGGTTTTTACCCACGAAAGCTTATGCCCAAATAAATCTGTTAGTCTTTAAGGTGCCACCAGACTCCTTGTTGTTTTTGTAGATACAGACTAACACGGCTACCCCCTGATACTTTACATCTGGTAGTTACTTCAAGTTCCCCAGTGGCGATCCCTGCCCTCTCCTTCCATGTAACTTCATGTAGTTAATATCTCTTGGGGGCTTCAGGGGAGCGTGGAGGAGAGGAGGATGGCTTTCTGCTAGCTGGCAGTGTGTGTGTGAGACTGCAGAGTGGCAGGGCCAGGGCGTGGCTAGGCAGAAAGGCCTGAGACAGGTGAATGAGCAGATCGCTCTAGTCTAGAGGCCAGGTTGGCTGGGCTGCTAGATGGGCAGGTATAAGATTCAGGAGTGATCTTGGAACCTCTGCAAAAATTGCTACAAAGGTCCCTCGTGATACGAAGGCAGGGGTATTGGGGCAGCAAGATAAACGGTCAGTGTGCTCTGCCGTCCCCTCATCCTGACTCCTCAGCCCCTTTCTTCCAGTTTATGCAGAAGGCTGCTGCCTGCAGCACGTTCCCCTTGGCCCCAAATGGCTCCCCATTGGCTTAGGGCAGTGGTTCCCAGACTGGGGTTTGTAAAATGTTCCAGGGGGTTCTTGGGGGAAAAAAATCCCTAATGGTGGACAGAGCTGTCCCTAGGGACCCCGGGCAGCACGGGGCCAGCAGCCCAGAGCCCCTGGACTTCCAAGAGCTAAGCAGATCAAAGCAAGCCTATCTATCACACACTAAGGAGATTTAAACTTCAAGACTCCTTATAAGAAATGGAAAGGGAGGTGGATATTTTTTGCTATTTTTAAAATGAAATAGGCAACTAGTATTGTTTTTAAAATTATTATGAAGAACAAGTTTAAGCTTTGTCCGTTGTTTGCCTGGGCTGCTCAAGACCTGAATGCTTGTGTAGGAGGAACTCTTTGAGTTGACTTCTTAAATACCTTCCTGCTGTTTCACATCTGATACTCCTTGATGAAACATAGAAGCCTTGTCTTATAACAGGCTTATTCAAAGTGACACAAGCTACGAAAGTGAGATCTTGGAAGAGTGTTGCTGTTTTCATAATGTAATAAAAATACTGTAATGATAAATAATAATGATAAATAGTGTGTAATAAGCATGTCATAAAAACAAATTGTGTATTTCCAAGATCACTGCTTTTATAATTTATACTCAGGTAAAGGAGAAAATCCCTGGAAATATTCATTTTTAGGAGGGGGTTTGCGAGACTTGACATTTTCGTGAAAGGGGTTCACAGGTTGTTAAAGTTTGGGAACCACTGGCTTAGGGTCTCGTTCAGAGCCGCTCGCCTTGACTGTAAATGCCCACCACGGGCGTTGCTCCATACTACTCTGCTGATACGGGCCTGATTCTCCTCTCATCTAAACAGGGGTGAATCAGGAGCAGCTGCACTGGAGGCAGTGAACCGGATTCTCAGTAATTCCCTTCCTGCATGTGGAGTAGGAAGGGGGAGGGCAAAGGTCCGCAGTAGAGGGCTGCTCTAACTTATCCTGTTTCCTACTGTACCCTAAGCAGCAGAGAATAAACAGCATGCTGTGCAATGCCCTCCAGCAATGTGCCACTTACCAGGGGGCCGGGAGCAGGGCTGGTGCAGTGCTCCTGCACCAGTTCTACATTGGCCAGGGAAGCTCCTTTGGAATGGGATGATCAGGGGGCCGTTTACACTGACTTTAAGGCCCTGTTGGCACTGCCAGCGCAGCATAAAGGTGGGCTTAGTGTAGAATCAGGCCCACGGTACTTGCATCATTTTAAGTGTGAGCAGAATCAGGCCCATCTGCTCTCTCTACTGTGCTCTCCGCTTACCTAGCACTTCTCCTCCTTCCTGCCATCTGGCCCCTGCTGCTACAAGAGCCTTCTCCTTTGCATCTCCCCAACCTTGTCTGCAACAGTATCTTCCCGCCCGCACCTCCCTGTGATTTCCTAGGTTACTTTCATGCAGTGCCTCTGTTCTTTAGCCCTGCAGCACCATTCGCCTGGAAGATGCTATGTATAAAAATATAGCATTGCTTAATTCTGCACACTCCTACTCTGTGTATGGAAGAGAGACTTCACTGGGGATCAGCAGAGCCCTAGTGAGGGTAAGTAGGGTGGGGTCCAATTGATAGGAAGAGTTATTCAGACTGCAGCCAGGATGAATTCTGGTTACGCTTTCTCCCAAACAGCCCCTAAAAATAGCATTTAAATTGGGGAGGGAAGAAAAAGGACATTGATTTTAGGTGACGTAAAGGCGAACTAATGTTAAAAGCAGATTAATCGAGACTTCATAGATTTGTAATAAATTCCTTCTGCAAACAATGTGTGTGAGAGGGCAGTGAAATCCCAAATGTTTGTCCTTCTGTTGCTCATTAAATAACCCGATGAAATTATCTTGATTAAACGCAGGCCTGCCCCGGCCATAAAATGTTACTTTCGTAACGAGTGAGGGTTGTTCCAAACGGTAACTTGAGGGATAATAAACCTGCAATAGATGTTCGCTTATTGCACAGTGGTTAAATGGTCATGATTGTTACTCATCACTGTTTGTTGTGTGACAGCCCCTAGAGCCCCTGCCATGTGTAAATCACTGTACAACCACGGAACAAAAAGAGGGTGCCTGCCCCGAAGAGTAGGATCGTTTGATTAACTTGAAATCAATGTCTAAATTAATTTTTTCTTATTTGGGACATTCAATTTATATTGACGTAATCATTGCTGGCCCTAGCTAAGATAGGGGGTCGTGCGAGGTGCTGTGCTCACGCAGAGCAAAGGACAGTCTTACAATCTAAATAGACCAGACAGGCGAATGGTGTGGAAAGTAAATTATTCTTCTCTCCATTGTACAGATGGGGAAACTGAGGCACGGAGAGACTAAGTGACTTGCCTAAGGTAACACAAGGAGTTTGTGGCAGAGCTGGGGATTGAAGCCAGTCCTCCCGAGTTTGCATCCAGGGCCTACTCTTGGGGCTCGCGAAAGTACGTGTTTCTATAGAGGAAGGCAATTGCGCATACAGGGTTTGATTTCAAAGGTTATGCAACACCAGCAATGCAGGCGATGGCACAGTTTGGTGGTGTGACAGGTTCAATGGGAGAATTTAGCTATCAGAGAACACAAGAATGTCACCCAGAAGAGAATTAGTGGAGCAGGAAGCAAGTATGTTAAATTACACCCACTGAAGGTCAGAGTGACACAAGAAAAGTTAATGAATTGATTATATTTGGAGACCTTCTAATGGATCACTGATGCCGCGAGCGTGATGGTCTCAGCCCAATGCAGAGCGAACCTTTTCAAAAGCACCGCACAGCAAGGCTAGATGTGAAAAATCTCTGCACAGAATAAGACCAAGACTGGTGGCAGTTGAGGACTGTGGTACCTTGGTAGAGCCCAGAGCTGGAATGGCCGGGCAGGTGCTGCAGGTCAGGATTGAGGTGCATTAGCATAGCCGTGGGGGGGCTCACAGCTGGCACGGGAAGAGCTGGTAGAGGTTGGGATTGAGTAGCATCAGTGGGGTGGGCTCAGGACTTGGAATAGCAGGGCATGCTGCAGGGCAGGACTGAGGAGCATTTGAACTGCACTGCTGAGAGTTTTTTGTTCTCTCACTTTCACGTGCCCCTAGTCCATGCAGAAATCCCCCCAATAAATCTCTCGCAGGGTGTCAATTCGGAGCCAAAACTGCCTCTCTTCGTATTGAAACAGTGGAAAGCGCAACAATGACTCAATGAGGCAAAGGGAGGTGAGATCCATCCACAGTGAAGAGCCCTGATTTATTAGGAGACATTAATAGGCCCAGTGGTAATAAAAGGTCAACGTTTGTCTAGCGTTTGGCACATCCTTAGGCAGCGGCGAAGGGGGGGAGGGAGGCTGCGTAGCTGTTTGCACTGCTAATTGTCTGCAACGTGGAGTTTCTCCAAACACAAAGGAATCGCCAGCCAGATGTTGGGCTCAGCCAGAGGACCAACCTTAGCAAAAAGCTTGGCTTGGTTAGTGCTTTGGAAAGGGTCATGTAGCTTTCCCCCTGACTCGGTGAAGGCTTGGAAGAGCAGTCAGTGTGTGACATGCTGATTGATCTCCTTTGCATTCTGCTTTCCCCACCAATAGCCAGAGCTGTGGTGTTTTGCTGTCTGGCATGACTGCTGAAGCAGTGTTGTGTTGGCCAGCCTGATGTCCGCTTCCCCCTCTTCCATTTTGTCTGGAAATGATAGGGCAGCAGCGGGACAAACAAATTAATGAACAGGGGAAGTCAAAATAGCTGAAAGCTTCTTGCTGTCACTGACTCTGAGCTCAGGACAGAGCACAAAGGGAGGCAGCTGTCATGCCTTAGAGGGGAATAAAAACAGTGCTTTTCACAGGTATAGCACCTTCTCTTCAAGGGTCTCAAAGCACTTCACAAGTTAAGGCTCCCAGCCCCACTTTGAAGCTCAGAAGCTATAGATAGGTGAATTAGCCCCATTTTATAGACGGAGAAACAGTGGCACAGAAAGGGTAAGACTTATTTTTGTTTTAAAATAGGGATGTCTAAATTTAGCCACCTAAATAGGTGCACCCAGGAGCTCCTTTGGAGCTCTCAGGAGGCTGCTGAATGCTTAGCACTTTTGAAAATCTAACCACTTCTTTGGGCTCCTAGCTTTAGGCCCCCAGGTTTAAAAAAATCTTGGTTTAAGTGACTTAACCAATGTTGGACAGGGAGTCAGTGGCCGAGCTGACCACCTCTACTTCTCAGACATGGGCATCAACCACAAGGCCACCCTTCCCCTCATGAAGAGAGAGAGAGAAAGGTGAACGTAGAGGGAGGAGCAGACAGATGCAACGCCAAAACAACAGATTACTTATGGGAAGTTCTTTGGGGCAGGGACCATCTTTTTGTGTTTGTACAGCGCCTTGCACAGTGGGGGCCTGGTCCATGACTGGGGCTTCCAACTGCTACCTCAGTACAAATAATTAAAAGAGAAGGTGAGGGAAAAGGGAGGAGGGGGGAAAGCAGGGGGGAGAGAGAAGAGAGCAAGGAGGAGACATAGAAAGAGGCGAGAGAAGCCAACGTGACCTCTCTTGATGTACAAATTACTCTGCTTTTTCTGGCTGGTTCAAGACTCTGATTCATCAGCCTGGCTATTTTAATGGCTTAACCCCCTGGAGCAGAGAATCCCGGTCTGTGGTCTGTGGATCACTGGTGGTCTGCAGCGAGTTGCCTGGTCACATAGCGCTGGCTCCTCGTCCTTACTTCCAGCAGCTAATGCGCATCCAAAGAAACTTAAAAAAGGACCTTCAGCACTGTCCCGACCTGGTTCTTCCATGTAAGCAATGACTGTGGTTGCCACAGGGACGTCATATTGGTCCTCTGTGCTTGTGAGTAAGAAGACTGATGGCCTGTCTCTACAATAGGGTCCCCCACAATGAAAAAGCGTGGGAACCCTGGGCCTAGAGCACTATTAGCAGAGCGAGAGAGACCCAGCTGGGGCAAATGAGGGAATTTTTGTAACGTGTGTAGGACAAACATGGGTGACTCAATTTACCTGCTGACTCTGTATTGCTATGCACTGGATGTCAATGGAGAGGGGAATGAGGCATGGCCATGTGTCACGTATGTTGTCTGGGTTGAGACCAGCTGCTCTAACGAGAGCTGGCTGGAATCAGCACATACGCATGGAAGGCCCAGGGGAGATGACAGGAGCCTCAATGACTGAATGTTAACTTTCAGTGACTGGGAGGCTGAGGCGGGCTGCAAATGGGGACCAAAGGAATATGGGGTGAGCAGACTGGTTTTTAAGATTGTTACTGAGACATGCAGGGTCACAGAGACAGAGGGACGGAGAGCCAAGACGGATCCAGGAAAGCATGCTGGGTCAGTTGCTTCTGCCAGTATGGACTCTGATTTCAGCTTGGCTTTCCCATCCTAACCTAGAAGCTGTATGCCAGGGGACTAATAAGTGCTGCCTTGTTCTGAAAAGGCTGCACGATGTCACTGCAAAACTCACTCGGGTGCCTGAAGGGGTAAAAAGTCTCTGAACAGGGCGTCTGCACTTCTGCCAGACTCGCTGGGGAGAGCCCCCGGGGAGAAACAGAAGTGCGGGACCCAGAATGCAGGCCCGGTTTCGGAGTTCGGCTGCAACCAACGTGTGTCTGCAAAAAGTTCTGGTTTCAACAGAAAAGACGTTTTGTCGAAAAATTCCCAGCCAGCTCTAGTCAATATGAGCGTTCTCCAGCGAGCACAATACTTGGCTTCTGTGCTCAGTTCCTCTCTTCTCCCCCTGGAGCCCTGACTCCGTCTTACCTTCACCACCAATTCACTCCCTCCACCAGCAGCACAAGAACCACTCCCTGGCTCTTCCTCTTGGCCCACCCCCCATCCTTGTCACGCAACCACTGCACCTCCCTTTGACACGTACCCACTTCCAGGACGCAGCTGGACCTTGTGCTATGACTGTCTCTTCACTGCTGGCGCTGAGCTTGCGGGGAAGGGACGGCGGTAGGGGCCACAAACAGCAGGAGACCGGTCATGTCAGGGGAACCACCTGAGGGAGCTTCGCAGGATTTGGACCTCACAGGTACCTACCTGCCAATGGCCAGAAATCCTCCCTTTTTCCTAGTGAAGTGCCCCTGGCAACTGAGCCAAGGACCAACCTGCCTCCCCTCTATCCTAAAGCCAAGGCCCAGCAGAGACGTTCCCTCCTCCACTGGGGCGAGAAATAAGGCCAGCCTGGGAGTTGCCCCCAGAAGATTGCGGGTTCAAGCAGCCACTAGCTAGTTCTGCAGCACCCTCATGTTGGCACCCTTTGGAAACTGACCCCTTTCCCCACTTGTTCTCCCCTGAGGTATTGGGACGGTATTGGGACCTGCCCTTTCCTAAGGGGTTAACGCTTTTATGAGCTAGTGATTATTTTGTTCTTTTACATCTTGTACCAGTGAATAATTAGAAGCAGCTTGTTGGTGAGGTTTCCTGGTTCTCTGGAGTAGATCTGAATTGCTTTCCCCATCATTAACCGTAGCTTGGCGGGAAAAAAACCCGAGTTGATAAGGAGTGCATTTGGTCCATGCTGCCTGTCCCGAGAGAGACGAGCGTGCCCAATGGCCGGGCCAAGCTGTGAAGCTTCATGGCTAATTATTATCACCAAAGTCACCCAAAAAAAAAAACCACAGCGTGAAAGGGAAGAGATGACAGCAGAAGAGAGAGAGCCGCTGCAGGGGCATGTGTAAAGGCTTTTGGATAAACACACTGTGCATTAGTGCCAGCAGAGTGACTGGAAATGAACTGGACTGGAAGCAAGTGGAGGAGGGACAGGAGGATAAGGGATGAGGGGGGAGAGGGCATGAGGTGATGGACAGATTTAGCTGTGAAGGCGTTAGACTGAATCACTCCAGTTGTCCTTCAGGAATGAGAAGAGCTTTAGGGTCTGTCTTCAAGGCACAATTAACTCAGTGCTTACCCAGGTGCTGCCCCTAACCCTCCTACTGTCCATGCATGAAACCTTCTGATCTGGGTTAAGTCATGCTTTCAGTTCAGGCTTGCTGGCTTGCCAGGGGCTATAGGCTGAACCCCAAATGAGCCTTTCACTCAGACTGGTAACCCGTCCCCTCTGCAGTGAGCCACTTGAATGCTGGTAGTCCTCCAATGCCTTCCCACAATCCCGCCATGTGCCCAGAAGGACAGACAAGTTCTCCCACAATTTACCAGGAGAGAATCTGAGCAGCTCAGCTCACTGCAGCGCAAAGAACCATGGATGTGCCCCCAGAAATCCTAGTGACACACACCAGGGAGCACAGAACCAGTGAGGATACTGTAACTTGGGCAGAGCTTTGCAACGTGGCTGCTCACGCCTGGGCTAGGCCAGTGGTTCTCAAACTTTTGTACTGGTGATCCCTTTTACACAGCAAGCGTTTGAGTGTGACCCCCTTTATACATTAAAAACACTGTTTTTATATTTAACATTATTATAAATGCTGGAGGTGAAGCGCTGTTTGGGGGTGGAGTCTGACCGCTCAGGATCCCCCATTCAATAACCTTGCGACCCCCTGAGGGGTCACGATCCCCAGTTTGAGAACCCCTGGTCTAGGCTAACCTGGCTGCTCAGACCTGAGGGCTGACTACCTGAGTTAACTCTGCAGTGAAAACGTACTCCGAGTGTACATTTGTGCTGGGTGAACCTAAAAGGGTCGGAAGTGGAACTGGTTGGGGGGAAAAGGGGAAGGAAAAATTGCAAATGTCCCTTCCCCCTTTAAAAAAAATTCACAACTTGAGAATTTTTAATTTGATAGAAATTTCAAATTTTTAAAAATTTAAACTAAGCCTCTAGTTGGTTGAAAAATATGTTGAAATTTCAAAAAAATAAAAATAAAAAAAATCAGAAATGTCCAATACATTTTGACCAGCTCTACTTGGAAGTTCTGATTGGAGGAAAAAGCTCATCCCAAAGTCTGATTGTTATTTGAACTCTCAGACCCTCTGGAGTTTTGTTAAACTAAGCTGAGATTTTCACCAAAATAATATTTCCTTATGAGATTCCTGGTACTGCCAGGAGAGGCAGAGATACCACCAGAGCAGCCTTTCTCTCAGTAGTTATCACTTCCACTTCAAGCCATTGCTGGAATTCTGTAAGATAGAGACAACCCGGTGAAATCATGGTGTGTAACTCCTTACAATGACTGAAAAGCGTGAGTAACAACCTCGGGGAAGACTGTTTAAAAACCAGTTAGATTTTTACCAACCAATTGCACCAAGTGCAAACTCCTCAGGTCCTTTAACGGCCTCAGTATGGAGTCACAGTCGCCTTGGGTACTCTGGTCTGCCTTGTCACCCAGGTGAGCATGTCTGACGAAGTGGGTGTTCACCCATGAAAGCTTATGCTCCAATATGTCTGTTAGTCTATAAGGTGCCACAGGACTCTTTGTTGCTTTTTAGTCCTGTTGTTTCTCAATCCAGATGTAGGAGTGTCCAGTTGTAAGAGCCAACCAGAGCCCGTGTGGTATATCGATGGGTCTCCTCTTTCAGGAGGAGTGTAACAATTTCTGTAGAAGAGCAGCTCTTCACACTAATTAATGTCCCGCTCCTGTATGGCGATTCATACAGTCACAGAGGTTCCCAATACAACCAGTCAGCTATTACATTTTAATATGGGGTCCAGATATTATAAGTGAGATTAATGAATGCAGCCTCTCACAAGCATTCAATAGAGTCTAAATACTAAACACTTTCTCAACATTTTAATACCTATTTCATCAATATTAACACACAGGTGAGCCAGACTGACTCCAGTTGTGTATCTGTCAGTGTCCCATTGAGGCCTGGGGACCTTGGCATGAGCTGGCAACTGGTCTGCCAGCGTCACACATTGAAACGCGGGACCAAACTTTTTCAACTCTCACCGAAAGTTTCTGTTCAAATTCACAGCAAAGGTTGGAGCTGGGGCAAGAGTCAAAGGAGGAGGTGTGTTCTATTATCCGGTCCAATCTCTGCATACCTACTTAGTTAACCCTTGATGTCTCTGTCCACAGTTGTCATTAGCTATGATTCCTATCTTATGCAAGAATGGAAGGCCAGATTTTTAAGAGGTAGTGCAGGGAGATAGAGTCCTCAGAGGGCTGATACATGATCCTGGAATGTTTTGGAAATCTAATGCTGCCTGCAACGTTTCCCTTCTCCACAGCTGGCCAGTGTGCAGCTGTTGGGAGGAAGAGAACCGTTAACTCTTTCCTGTCAGTGCCCAGGGATCCCTGCTGCAGGACAATGAGTTGTTTGTTTGATTAGGCTGGATTTCCCCCAATGCACACCAAGGGTCTTTGAAGAGCTTGCTATCAGTCCTGGGGAGCAGCAACATTCATGCCAAAGAATGAAAACAAAATAGCATAACAACTCCTTGGAAAAGGAGATATTTGAGGGCGAAAACCAACAACTTCTCCCTAGAAAACAAACAGCCAGATGTTCCAAAGAGAGATTAAGCCTTGGAGAAGCTTAAAGGACAAAACGGAGCAGGAGTGGTTGGCTGCAGAAGGGAAATGAAGTGGGAATGGTACCAGATGCAGAGGAAAAAAGGTGCTCAGATGCTACGGTGATGGGCGCAGGGAAAGGTCTGGAATAGAATGGGAAAGGGGAATGGAACTGGAGAGGCTGGAGTGATGGGCAAATAGAGTACGCAGAAGTAACAGACCCAATGCAGCTGCATAGGTAGGGGAAATGAGGCATGAGTGGGGTGGACAAGCCAGAGCCTGAAAGGAAGGACAATGATTTATTTTACCCAGGAGGCACAGAACATTGGGAAGCAGGCACTTGGCTTGCAGCGTCTTAAACTTGTGTCCAGTGCAGGGCTCAGGGGGCACTGAGGCAAAGGAAAGGTTGGTGCCCAAAGAACTCAGGCAGAAGCTTTGACACGAAGAATAGTTATAGAGGAGAAAAGTCAAAGTTTGTGTTGGGTCGGCGTATGTAGAAAACCAAGCTGAATGTAGAGACAGGCCATAGCTGTAAAGTTTGGTGCTGAATCCAAACTTTTCTGGGGCTTTGGCTCAGCCCCCGTTCTTCCTAAACTATTTGCCAAGCAATATAGGCCAATCGTACAAAAGGGTGTAAATCATGTGCCAGCTGGGGTTATTCTCCATTATTCTCCATTACACTCCAGAGTCCAAACTGATACAGTTGCTTTCTGGGTATTTTCTTGTTGTACTTCTCCACCCCCATGTATTGATTTGAGTGCCAGCTCCTTGAATTTGCACGGAAATTACTTTCCATCTGTCTCCACCCAAACAAGGAAATGGAATAAGAGGGTGAAGAGAAAACTCCACTTGCTAAACAGCACTTGCTGCTGTCATGTCGCTTTGCTAAGGAAACTTATGCTCCAGATATCTAGTGTGAAACAAACAAACAGACAAACAATTCTCCAGGTAAGAAATTTGCATAACATGAGTCACACCAAGGGGCCTACAGTTTGAAAACTCACAAGTCCCTTTGATGTCTATAGCCCAAGAGCTTTGGACTAGTGCCTGGCATATCTGAACACGTTCATCCTTTTCAAGGGGCAACTAGACAGACAAGAACTTTATCATGAGGATTTAGTTCCGGTGAAGGTACTAAACTTTACTTATGCTGGAGACTTAAGCCCACTGCCTATCCAGCTAATCATGCAGGTTTCTCCCTGCTGCCTCACTCCTGGACACAGAGGGACCATACAACAAGGGCAGTTAAGCTACCAGGGCCCGTTGAGTCCTTGCTGAGATTGCCAGGGAGGTGGCCAGGAATGAAGATAGTTTTGTGGCATGGTGTATTAGTACCTGGCCTGAGCATCCTAATTAATTTCTCAAAGGACACCAAACAGCCTTCCTAAGAGTAAAAGATTCTGGCCCCCACTGAACTGGGCTGGATTTGAACTGGTAACCCAAAGTCAAATGTTTCTTTCTCCTGTTACCATGCCCCGGTCTCCCTGGGCTGTAGCATTCCTTCAGAGCCACAGAAAAGCTGCTGGCGCAGACTTGAGTGACATGCCAAATGCATGTGCTGTCAGCTCCTCCTGTCTTTGGCAGCGAGGCCACATGGGACGTTAACGTCTAGCAGAGGGGAAAACTAAAGGAAGGGCTGTTGGATTCCAAAAGCAGCTGACGCCACGCAAGGAAAACAGTTGCCTGGCTCCTTCTTTCAGAGAGGAAAAATACTAGGCAAGAGGCTGGAGGAGAGAGGCCTAGGCCAAAACCATGGCCAGGCTGGAAGGACTAGTGTGGAAGGGAAGCCCAGACTAAGTGGCATGCGTGGGGATGGAATCAGTTGGCTTGTGACACGTCTCTACATGACCAGCAGAGCAAGGGCCTGTGTATGGGGAAGTAACATGACACCTGCCCGCTGCTGAACCACCTCTGGTGGGTTGGATGGTCTAATAGCTTGTCCTGAATAGATGCTGTAGGAGTTTACCCCGTTATCTAAGGGTTCCTCCTGCTCCCTGTGGATCGTTGGCCTGTGGCAGGGAGGTCGTCGGACTAGGTGATCAGGATGGGTGAAATCCTGGTCCCATTGAAGTAACTTGTTTAACAGCCAGAGTAATTAACCACTGGGACAATTTACTAAAGGTCATGGTGGATTGTCCTCATCTGGCAGTTTTAAAATCAAGACGGGATGTTTTTTCTAAGCGATCTGCCCTAGGAATTATTCTGGGGACGTTCTATGGCTTGTGTTAGGCAGGATGATCACAATAGCATCTTCTGTCCTGGGAATCTATGAATGGCAAAATCCCAGCCACCTCAAAGGGGGCAGGATTTTGCTGGGCGGTGTCTGAGCATCCTTAGAGTCCCCCGAGCTCTGGGATACAAGAGACTTTTGTCTCCAGTTCAATGGGAGTCTCGGCCATATCTAGCAGCCACTCCTTAGCCTGCACAAAACGAGTTGGGTGGGTCTCAGTCCACTTCCCAGTGGTCAGGTTTCTGTATCACAAATCCCTAAAACATGAGACTTTCTAGACTTTTCATACTCCTTTGGGGAAAGGGGGGTATTTGTTAATCCTTCCTATTGTAATTTGGAATTACCTCATTATCCATGCAAATCTCCAAGCCTTTTAAACAAACAATCCTGCTAGGTTCTTGGCCTCATTGGCATCTTAAGGCGCTGAGTTCCACTGGCTAATTGTGCGTTGGGTTAAAAAGTATTTCCTTGGATAGCTTTCCAATTTGCTGCCGTTTGAATGTTCATTGAATGCCCCCTTGTTCTTGCATAACCAACACTGGCAGCCGTTCATACCACTGAAGGGCCACCAAGAATTTGCCATCCCTTCCCATCTGTTGCAGAAATTGCTGTCGTGGCCGTTGGAAGAATTTCCAGCGAGTGGTACCAGCTGTCCTATGTAGCCAACGCAATCTGATATGCACGTGTCTGGCAAGGTACCGAGCCTGTTATGGAGGATTATAGTTAGTATTCGTGCCAGGGACATAGCCTAACCCTCTCTGTTTATGAATGAAAACCATGGGGGCTGGAGAAGGGTGGGGAATCTCTCCTCTCTCACCCTTCTCATCGAAGACAAAATAAAATCTGTTGGCTGGCTAGCAAAGAGCATCTGAAGAATGTGTGTGTCAGAGGAGCACAGCTGCTGCTGATTGATCTGCAAAGCATGCAGTGAGGGGCAGAGAGGGGATGGGGTGGGCAGGGACAGAGACAGCCCTGAGCCCTCCCAGTGTGGGGCAGGGAGGGGATGATGGGCAGAGAGTACAGAGACAGTCCCCTGCTCGTGTGGGACAAGAGATGGGCTCCGTGTTGGAGGCATGCAGACAGGCCTCTTCCCGAGAGGGCAAAGAAATTAATTGGTGTTAAGGAAACAGTCCCTCTTGATAAGGGATATTTGGGAGCTTCGCTGCTGGCTGCTGTTCCAGGGTAAGATGGGATCACATGACCTGGGGCCTGTCTGGTGTTGATATTGGCTCTGGGAAATGGAAAGCTAATTAAAGTCAGGCATTGTCCCCAGCCCTCACACGCATGGTCACACAGACACGCATGGCCGACGCGGGAGCCCCTCGAGATATACAGGCCCAAGCCCTGGCTGCAGCGGTTTCCTGCACAGCTCCCTGTGGGGTTATTAGTGGGGCACAAGATCTGGACCCTGGGGGAGGGTTAGCAGAGAGGGGTCAGCTCAGCCAGGTTACATTTGGATGGAGGGCCTGTCCCTGCACGTCAGCACTGTGATGTTTCACATCCTCTTCCGCTCTCTTGGCTTTGCAAAGTTCTGGGGCGTCTCTGAGATGCTGGCGCGCGAGCTTTCCCTGCCTGAGAGGGAGCTGGTCTTGGCTGCTGGCAAGGCAGCATAAGAGACTCTCCTTCCCGGCAAAACACCACGCTTCACCCACCCTCTCCATAGCCTCCCATACCATGATTTGTGAGGAGACCCCCCCACCACCACCCCGGTAGTTAGTGCCCATGTCACAAGAAAGGAGGCACTAGAGTGGGAACAATCCAGGGCAGTGGGTGAAAGGGGATTGAAACAGGAGCGGGAGATCTGACTGTATCAGCCATGCACTGTGGGGGAGCCATGCTAAGCCAAGCCAGCAGGATACAGCACCCCATGGTGAAGGCAAAAGAGCAAGCCCCCCCCCCGAACTTGGGAAGCAAGCTTGGCTGCCGACTGGCTCAGGGATTGCTGCTATTCCCAAGGTGGCTTTAACAAGCGTAGCAGGCTCCGTGCTGCCTGGGATTGATGCCAGATGCCTCACAGGAGGCTCAGAGCTGCAGGTTGTCTTATTACTATTATTTTAGTTTATTTTTTTGCTACATTTTGTTCCATGTTTACCCATCCCACGGCGACAGCTCGCCTTAGTCAAACGGACAGTGTGCTGTACAGGGTGTGCGCAGGCCAAGCAGCCGTAATCGTGCTGGTGGAAAATATACCTCAGCGTGAGAAAGCTTCTGTCCAGGGCAAAACCCAACACACATGCCCCCTGCGGGCTGGCTCTGCTCCCTGGGTGTGAGCTCATAACTCAGCAGCAGCTCCTGGATTGGTCCCCATTGTGAGGGGGGGGGGGCGGTTTGCAAAGTCTGGGGGCAAAGCATGCTGGGCTAAGAGCTGGCACCGGGGGAGCTGCTGGGGTGATTGCGGTGCGGTGCTGTGTTGTCCTACAGGGGCTCGCAGACACATCGCAGGAGGCAAGGCCGGTGTCTGTGAGATAGTGGGGGAAAAAAGCTCAGGGCGTATGTGTCTCGGATGCCTCCAAGCTCATTCGCTCCGAGAGCCGCCTGCAGTGTGAGCAGTGCTTGGTACCAGCCTGGTGTGAGAGCACCACGTGGGGCCTGTCTCTCCACACGCTGCAAAGGGCATTCACCAGCACTCGCCTACAGGTGTTCGCGTTCGGAGCCCGGAGCCACATGCATAAGCTGCTGAACTGCTCCTGGACTTGCTGCACCCTTGGATGGAAAAGGTGGGAGTTTGGCTAGTGGTTAGAGTGAGGAGCTGGGGGCCAGGACTCTTGGTTCTTAGCCAGGTTCTGCCCCATCACATCCCCAGTCCACCCAAGGAAAGGGAGCAGGCCTTTAGTATGTGTTGTATGAAAGGGTATCCGGCTCCATGGGCAGAGATGGGCCAAAACTGGAACCATTTATCTATACCTCCCTCGACTTTGGGGCAGGTGGATAGAATAAAATGGGACTTGTTTCCTGGCTTTGGCTTTTGCAAAACAAAAGTGTGAGTGATGTAGGTTCTGCAGAACCAAACCCACCTTGGCTTTGCCCATCCCTATCCATAAAGTATGGTCGGCAGGAAGCTGGAGTCACTGGGTCACTCCTAGACCCTTCCCCTTTCGCAGGGGCCCATGTTATGTCACCGGCTGAAGCTGGCACCACTGTCCCTTTCAGCTGGTTTCCATCCCTGTGGTGGTGGGATGGGGCTGGCATCCATCCAGCAGCATCATTGCTCCCATCTGTGTGTTAGAGAAGAAAACCTTTGGCTTTTTGTGCAAGAATCTAATTGATGGCAGGACATGAAAATTCCTCCCTTAATAACTTCTGATAAGCTTTACCCTCAGCTTGATTTATAGAATGTGCTGCTAAACCCTGGGAAGATACTAACTGGTTCAGGGGGAGGCCAAAGAACTAGAGTCGGGGAGAGAGTGCCTTTGCTTTCAGAAGCGTGGGGATGTGGAACAGAGCAAAGCTATCACTCGCACTTGAGTGTTTGAGACATTTCAGTCTCGCAGTTGTTCTCACAGGCAGAATTTGAGCCTGGGGCCAAGTTCAGAGGGATTCAGGAGATCTGGGTTCTAATTCTGCCACTGAACTGTCCTGGGAGTCACGAGTCTCATCCATGTGCCTCGGTTTCCCTATCAGTCAAATGGGGATAATGATGCTTACTCTCCTTCAGCAAAAAGCTTGGCGATTCATGGATTAAAATTGAGGCATAAGAACAAAGAATTATTATTAGACTGGGGCATAAATATTTACTCCCTACAAAGTAATACCAAACATGAGCCATGTGATAGTCCCTGTGGGAGCCAGAACTTGGAATCACTTTGCATTAGCTTGTTTAAAAAGCTCAACCCTAATATTGCACTAAGACAGAGATTTTAGTTTTGCATTGACGATAACACACTCCAGTGGAGCGGCACGGTGCATGGAATAATAGCGGATTGTTTTTGCAGGGAGGGTGGAAGCCACACGGTGCTCTCCAAGGAGACTGTTTGCAGGCAGGAGAGCCTGGGAAAAACCAAGTGCTAGCGAGAGCCTTAATGGACTGGAAGCTTTTCAAGGGGTAAATAAAGGGCCTTGTGTAATTCACGTTTGTTCAATCAGACCACCACTGGCGCATGCATATTAACCAGGCTGTTATATTAACCAGGCCATTACGGAGCTCCTGAGGTCACCCTGCCAGGGAGTGGCGAGGTGGGGATCTGCTTCCCAGCAGCCCTGTATCCACAGTGAGGAGCAATGCCGGACAGCAGCAGCAGGCAGTGTCTCTCTGAGAATGCAGGGCCGGAAGGGACCTCAAGGAGTGATTGAGTCCAGTCCCTTCACCCCTCCTGTGCACCTGGCTAGCCAGCATGTTTCTCGCTGACTGTTGGGTTTGTGCTCTGATATTGGCATTGAACTGAGAGGGGACAATAGTGCCCACTTCCCAGAGATGGGGTGAGGGTTAATTCATTAGTGTTTGCAAAGTCTCTAGGGAAGGGCCATCTCTCTATCGATCTATGTATCTATCCATCCCCATACACATCTCTCATCTCTTTCTCTCTCTGATCGCCATGGTATCTGTGCACCTTCCATAGCATTCGCTCTACTACCTTCATGTCTTAGCTGCAAAGTCAGAGCCCTGGAGTGGGTGTGCTGAGGATAGGACTGGCTGGCGTACCCAAATGGGATGGGAGGTCAGGCAGGGTACATAAGAACATAAGAACGGCCATACTGGGTCAGACCAAAGGTCCATCTAGTCCAATATCCTGTCTTCCAACAGTGGCCAATGCCAGGTGCCCCAGAGGGAATGAACAGAACAGGTAATCACCAAGTGATCCATCCCCGTCACCCATTCCCAGCTTCTGGCAAACAGAGGCTAGGGACACCATCCCTGTCCATCCTGGCTAATAGCCATTGATGGACCTGTCCTCCATGAACGTATCTTGTTCTTTTTGGAACCCTGTTATAGTCTTGGCCTTCACAACATCCTCTGGCAAGGAGTTCCACAGATTGGCTGTGTGTTGTGTGAAAAAATACTTCCTTTTGTTTGTTTTAAACCTACTGCCTATTGATTTCATTTGGTGACCCCTAGTTCTTGTGTTATGAGAAGGAGTAAATAACACTTCCTTATTTACTTTCTCCACATCAGTCATGATTTTATAGACCTCAATCATATCCTTCTTTAGTCGTCTCTTTTCCAAGCTGAAAAGTCACCGTCTTATTAATCTCTCCTCATACGAAAGCCATTCCATACCCCTAATCATTTTTGTTGAAAGCAGAGTGTCTCTTCTGTAGGTGATGGTTGGGGGCAGGATAGGCGGAAGGGGGATGGGCAGGAAGGAAGGGAGATAATGGGGGAGACAAGACAGGGATGGGTGGGAATGGACCAAAGGAAGCACTAGGAGAGAGGGAGGAGCAGGGACAGATGGAAAAGAGTCAGGACGTCTGGATCTCTGAATGTAGCACTCACTCCTCCTTTCCCCCAGTCACAGGCACTGAAGGAGATTCCCAAACTAACCCAGCTGAAACTGACATGCCTAAAATATCTGACAGCACAGGCAGTCTAAACACAGAGCCTGAACCCTCTCTTCCATCCAGGGCTGAGTGCAACCAGGAGCCCTGATTCCACCCCTGCTTGCTCTGGGACAGGCCAGTCCCTCACAGCAAAGGAGTGACCTGGCAATGCCAAAGAGGCTGGGGCTGGTACTGATCACCTCAGGAGAGGGGTGGTCCTGGCAGCAGGAGTCCCTCTCTGCCTGGGTAATCTCCTAAATATTCAGGCCACCGGTGTATCACTAATGCTTGGCATTTCACTGGGCTCTGTGATATTACTCAGCGTGCCGAATAAATAACCGCGAGCTGATATATTCAGCAGAGTTGTTGGCCCCGGGAGGGTGCCCAGCCTGCCAAGATCTAATGAGCGGCCGCGCAGCCCTGCAGAAAAGGGGTTTGGACTTTATAAAGGTTTCTGCTCCAGAGAAACAATTTGGATGATTTAATCCCAGAGAAATGTGAAGTCTAATGAATTTCATGTCCCCTCCCTGTACTTAAAGCGATCAGAAGAATAGTCAGAAGAAAGGAGCAGGGAGAGGAAGGAGGAATGGGGAGGAGGGGGTTGCACAGAGAGGGGATGGGGAGGGAATGCCAATCGGGGTCAACAGCCACCACAGCACAGAGCTAGTGGGATTCTCCCTCGTCACTCAAACCTCCCAGAAAGACTTTGCAGTGCCATGAACTTCAGCTCACAAATAGCCCGTCTTTCTTTCTTTCTTTCTTTCTTTCTTTCTTTCTTTCTTTCTTTCTTTCTTTCACAGTGTTTAATAAAATAAAATACATGTAAGAGAGAGCATGCTGGGAATTCAGATGCCTTGGGGGCTGGATGGGTATCTGATCACTGAGATTTTCAACCCCTGTATCACCACTTTCCATCTGGCTCCTTTTGGCAGTGATCAAAGCTCCTTGTGGCCGTTTGGTCTCTCGATGGAATGAGTTTGATGGGTCTCAGACCAGTTTCTAGGGGGTGGTTTTCATGTTGGGAAACTGCCCTAATAATTGGTGCGGATTTGGCCCCATTCCCAGGAGAGAGAACAAGGACTGGATTGGCTACAGAGTTTGAACTATTCCCTCCCCCCGAGAAGGGATCCCTCCCACTCAGAGATGTCTATTCTATGGATACATACAAGACTTCAGGGCTGGAATACAAGTGCTGTCAGTCCAGCACTCAGACTGATGTATGATAGTTAGTCCCCCTGGACTGCAAGGCTGTCAATCCAGCACTAACAATTCACTCCAACTTTTTCCTTTTTTAATGAAAAAAGTAGGTTAGTCTTGAGGTTAAGGCACTGGGCTGGGACTCAGGTGATCTGGGTTCCGATCTTGACCTTGCCACAGACTCCTTGTGTGAAGATGGGCACCTTACTTGAACTCTCTGTGCCTCAGTTCCCCATCTGTAAAATGGGCTTCCAATCCTTCCTTTGTCTGTCTAGATTGTGAGATCTTCTGGGCAGGGAGTGTCTCTCACCGTGTTTATGGCAAACACTTAGCACAATAGGGTTAGGGTCTCAAGCTGCTACCACAGTACTCATAATAATGAGCCTGCATCTTCCCATGTGGATTTTTCTTGGCTCACCTCCTGTAAAACCTCTCATTACAAAGTGATTGCAGGGCCAGATCCCCAGCTGGTGTAAACTGGTGTAGTGCCATAGAGGCCCACGCAGCTTGTGCTGATTTACACTGGCTGTGGATCTGGCCCCAGGCACGGCTGGCTCTTCATCTTTTTGTTATGTATCCCTCAATATCAGGGCCTGAGTGGAAGGCAATTCACAGCTCCTCCGGGAAACAGGCAGCATTACTTGTTTGTTAAATTCCTCCACCCCATCTGGTTTTCCTCTCCTGTTCTAGAACTGCCAAATATGAAAGCTCCAGCAGGTAATAACCCAGCAGGAGGGGGAGAGTGAGCGAGAGCTGTATACTGAGGGTGAACTTTTTAAGCCTTGAGTAACTTGCACAGAGTTTTCCATTGCTTAATTTCCCTGATGCTAGAGAAGGTGCATTTATTCCCCTTATTCTCATAGCCTGTTCTTCGGGGAATGTTTGTCCACGGATTTAATGACCAAACCATCCCAGGGAACATTTCAAAACATGTTTTTCTTTTTTTTTTTCTCTTTTATTACTTTAAGCACCTGGCAGGGGCATGGAGAGCGAGTGGAATTCTCTTTCCAGTCCCTCCCCTCCCTCCCCCCCCCCCGTCCCTGTCCTTTAAAGCACTGGTGAAATGGAGCATCCTGGTCCAAGCATGGACAAAGAGCTTGCCAAGGCCTGATTGTCCAGAGTGAGGTGTGTGACGATGGATGGAGTGGACTAGCCAAGTCTGGGAAGGTGGGACGAGCGTTTTGGGATGGGAATGGCTGTAGCAAACTAAGCTCTCTCCTCCTCCTCCTCTGTCATTCTCTCCCTTGGCTGGGCCTTTTAAGACGATGGAATCCATTGCCAGGATAAACAAAGCAAAAGCAATACGAAAGTGTCCCTTGTCCGGGCCAATGCACTAAGCGGACAAAATGTTGTGTCTATGGAATGCGCAGAACTAAGCTGGCGATGCAGGAAGCCTCCGAACGCTGAGATGATTCTGCGAGGATTTTCCGGTGCATTTGGACATTTTGGGGCTCACATCCCACCCAGAACTGAAGAGCACCTGTTACAAAGCCCCCCATGTTTTTAATGATGTCAGGAAAGAGTCTAGCTGGAAGAAGAGATAAGATTCTGCTAATAGGGAGGTAGAGTAATGGGGTGCACAGGCTAAGTCATCTAACCTCTCTAGGAAGTCTCCAATAAAGGTGTCATAGGTTTTACTTAGAGGAGATTGGCTGGGTATTATAATGTCATAGAACCATTGATTTTACAGCCAGAAGGGACTCTTAGAATAATCTAGTGTGACCTCCTGTATATCCCTAGCCATAGAGCTGTACCCAGCCATTCCTTCACCCAACCCGCCAGACCACTTTAAAGATTTTTCCAGTCCTAGGGACACAGAGTTAAGCAGCAAGCACATGGACTGACAGTAGCAAAGGCTCCCTAAGGGATCTGAGCATGTGATTGAGGTGTCCAAACCCTCTCTGCATTTTTTAAAAACCTCAGTCTCAAGGTTTCTTTGCTTTCTGACACCCTCCAGTTCGAAAAACGTGGCCAGCGGAGGAGTTTGTGGTGTGGCGTGGTGGCTCCGCAGATATTTTGGGATGCTCCTACATACCGTGATATTTGGACATGGGACATTCCTGGCCAACATCAGGAGAATCCCCATCGGTGGGTAACTCCATGTGAGCTGCATAAAGCATGCTGGGAAGCAGCATGCAAATGAGTATGTCTAGCAAGCCCCTCCCTTCCCCACTCTGCTTCTAGAATGCTGTGTGAAGTATCCAGGGGATTAACAGATGGAAGGAAATAAATCATGCTGCATTTCTGTGCTATGAATTATTACAGTGGAATCCTTTTATTATGAAGCAACATATTTTTTCCACTGATCATCTTCCCTCCCAAACAGAGAGCTGCGCATTGCCAAGCTTTGCGCTTTGATTTTTGTGCACAGGATCCTCGCAGAACATGCTATAAATGGGGATCACTTCACCCACCATGGACATGCAGCCACCTCTGGACCCAAATGAGGCAGCTGTTTAGTAGGTACAACAGTTTGGGGCTAGGAGGAGAAAAAGAATTGTGCTCCCAGCTGGGAAGTGGAGGGGGAATTTTGGGAGCCAGAATGGAATTCTCCAGTTTGGAGTTCAGTAACTCCCCTACTGATGCAGGAAATGGGACACTTGAAAAGCCATGAGAGGTCAGGGCCTCACTTTTATGTCTCAATTAAAAGGCAGCACAGCGCCTCAATGCTGGGTTCACTGACCCAGAGGGGAACTGGTAACTCCTGAACTATCAGCAACGCTAACTGCGCAGCCCAGAAGTCTCGCAGGCCATGACTACACTGCAGGGTCACTCCGACCCGCCCAGCCCAGACAGACTTGCACTAGTGGGGCTCAAACTAGTGCCCACAAAAAAGCAGTTTGGATGTCGCAGCTCAGGTTCTCAAGCCCACCAGACCCCTGGGGCTGAGCTCACGCACCTCGCTCAGGTCTCTGCTGGAGTCACACCATCCACACCACAGCTGTTTTTAGCCTACTAGCCTGAGCCCAGTCAGTGTATCTCTCTCTATCTGGACTGGGAGGCCTCGCTCCCAGCTGCAGTGTAGACATGCTCAGGGATCGCCCTGTCGCGTCGCTGAATGAGCCAGGATCATCGTAACAATGTTGAGCTTTCAGCCTGCGTCGTTCTGCACGGCGCTTGGCTCTTTTCGCGTTCACTAGAAGCAGCATCCCCTGTGCATTGTAGATTAGAGAGTTGAATGACAGGGCTATGTGACTCCGGAGCTGCCTGATTTATACTGAAATAGACATGTGTGTGCACGTGTTCTGCATGGCTCCTGGAGGCAGGACTCCTCTCTAGGCCAAAGCATGATTGCCAAGGCACGACCAGTGGACTGGCACAGGACGGTTCAGATTTGAGAACATCTGGTTCATGGTGCTCAGAGGTGACATAATCCACCAAGTGGAGCTTCAAGGGAAGGTGGAATGAGGGCACCAAATTGAGCCTTCACTGGGAGCTAGAGTAAAGTGGACTGGGCTAGACTAGACTATGAGCTGGCCTGAGCTGGGCTAGGCTAACGAGGGTTGGATCAGCTGGGCTAGAATGAATTGAAGGGGGCTGGCTGGGCTAAGCTAAAGGATCCAATAACTATAGACCAGAATGGGGTGGAGTGGGATGGGCTGCACTAAGGATAAGACTGGGAGTGTCTGGTGGACTGCCTAGGACTAACTAATGCAAGTGTCTCCCGTGTGGCTCCTAATGAGGAAGTGGCCTGTCCTGGAACCCATTAGAAAGGGGCTCAAAGAGGGGGACGTGTTGCTGCTCGGAATTAGCGCTGGGATGAACAGCAGAGTCGGCAGCCCCCAAATTACATCCAGCTGCAGTGCACCGACAGACCCCCAGGGATGCCCGCCATCTGCACTGAGGATGTGCTACAGAGCTCATTCGGGTTGCAGAAGGGAGGTGGGAGAGCTGGAGTTGTGCACGGCGTGTGAGTGCAATAGAAAGAGGGAGTTGTGCCGCTTTGACAGAGACAGAGCTGCTGTTACAATAGGGAGCTGGACTCTCTCCCCAGCACCGCCAGCCAGTCCCATGTTCTCCAGCTCAGGTTATTGAGGAGCTGTTTGCGATTTGCTCTGCAAACTTTATTGAACGAAGGACAGATGCTGATTTCCCCCCCACACATGCCTTGCTGACTTTTCATCTTTTCATTCCACCCCCTCTCCCACCCCTGCCCCTTTATCTTTTTTTCCATTCAACTCTTAAGGATGAGCCAAGTCGCATGAAAAACACAATGAAGGAAAAGCAACGGCAACCACTGGGAATCTTTGCAGCAAGCCTCTGAGTTGAGGATCCTCAAAGAACCACCCTCCCTTCCACCGACTCATACGCGCAGATTCACAACAGCTGATTTCCTTCATGCCTTTCACCTTGTCAGGAGCAATCTCCTCGTCCCGCCACAACAAAACTCACACGTAATATCCAGACTGAGTTTCTGGTCAAGAGCAAAATTTGTGCCTGTAAGATTGTCAAAGCAATCAGGTCAGCTGTTTTCAAGTGATGAGTTTAGTAGTATTTTAAATGAGAGAATGTTAGGACACTGGACTCATGAGACCTGGGTTGTATTCCCCGCTCTGGCTCTGGCCTTGTCGCTGGCCTTGGGCAAGTCACTTCTCCTCTCTATGCTTCAGTTTCCCCACCCACCCTTTACCTCTTGTCTGTTTAGACTGTCAGCGCTTCAGGGCAGGGACTGTCTCTTACTATATGTTAGCTCAGCACCCAGCACAATGTGGCCCTGATCTTGAATGGGATCCATAGGGGCTCCTGGAGTACTTCCAATCAACTGTATTGCATTAGATTGTCCTATTTTGCTTCCAAACAGAAATGACCTTCAATGAGGAATTTAGCAAGGGATTCAGCCTGGCGGCTTTTTGGAGCTTTTACATTTTTGAAATGCTCAATATAAAGCTCCATGGCATAAAATAATATTTTCTTTCCTTATTGTTTTTGTCTTTTTCCATCTGGCAATGTCCACCCTGATCCTCTTTCAAAGTGGTGAGAAAAAACCAACATGAGGAGAGGCTGAGGGAACTGGGCTTATTTAGTCTGCAGAAGAGAAGAGTGAGGGGGGATTTGATAGCAGCCTTCAGCTACCTGAAGGGGGGTTCCAAAGAGGATGGAGCTCGGCTGTTCTCAGTGGTGGCAGATGACAGAACAAGGAGCAATGGTCTCAAGTTGCAGTGAGGGAGGTCTAGGTTGGATATTAGGAAACACTATTTCACTAGGAGGGTGGTGAAGCACTGAAATGGGTTACCTAGGGAGGTGGTGGAATCTCCATCCTTAGAGGTTTTTAAGGTCAGCCTTGACAAAGCCCTGGCTGGGATGATTTAGTTGGTGTTGGTCCTGCTTTGAGCAGGGAGTTGGACTAGATGACCTCCTGAAGTCCCTTCCAACCCTGATATTTTATGATTCTATGATTCATGCTGATATAACCCTGGCAAGCTGTGACTCAGAATAATAAATACATGCAAGAATAAACGGTATTATGTGGACCCCTAAATGATGTGGATGAATGGCCCGATGGGCCTGACCTTAAAAACCTCTAAGGAAGGAGATTCCACCACCTCCCTAGGTAACCCATTCCAGTGCTTCACCACCCTCCTAGTGAAATAGTGTTTCCTAATATCCAACCTAAACCTCCCCCACTGCAACTTGAGACCATTGCTTCTTGTTCTGTCATCTGGTACCACTGAGAACAGTCTAGACCCATCCTCTTTGGAACCCCCCTTCAGGTAGTTGAAAGCAGCTATCAAATCCCCCCTCATTCTTCTCTTCTGCAGACTAAACAATCCCAGTTCCCTCAGCCTCTCCTCATAAGTCATGCGCTCCAGACCCCTAATCATTTTTGTTGCCCTCCGCTGGACTCTTTCCAATTTTTCCACATCCTTCTTGTAGTGTGGGGCCCAAAACTGGACACAGTACTCCAGATGAGGCCTCACCAATGCCGAATAGAGGGGAATGATCACATCCCTCGATCTGCTGGCAATGCTCCTACTTATACAGCCCAAAATGCCGTTAGCCTTCTTGGCAACAAGGGCACACTGTTGACTCATAGCATGGTTAGGTTCCACTTCCTGTCTATCAGCCAACTCCCTCTTGGGGCTGCCATGCTCTGTTGATTAGGACCCCTTTCTTGGGAACACTTAGCTCTTTCCATTTCTAACTCTCCGAGCACCCTAGGAAGGAGTGGCAGTATCATTAGCCCTGTTGTGCAGATGGAGAAGGTAAGGTGCAGAGAGGCAAAGGGGTGGCGGTAAGTCACTGGGAGAGATGGGAATAGAGACAAGGTCATAGAATCATAGAATATCAGGGTTGGAAGGGACCTCAGGAGGTCATCTAGTCCAGTGCCCTCCCACTACAGCCCACTGGCCCCCTTCTTTCTGCACTGCTTCCTCCTGTAGGATTGAACTGAGCTATGGGCTGGGTCCCCCAGGGGGGCTGTAACAGTCTGTGGGCTGGGTCCCTATGGGGGGCTGTCTGGGCTATATGAGTGTTTGGTTCCCCGATGGGACTGTTACAGTCTATCAATTACATGCCCTTCAGAACCGTCTCCTGCACTGGGGCCCGGATCCACGTGGGGGGCTGTCCTGTCTATGGGCTGGGACCCCCGGGGTGGCTGTCACTGTCTATGGACAGGGTCCCCTCCAGGGTAATGGTGGCGGAAGGCTAAGTTGCTTTGTGCAAACGCTGTCTGCCTCCGTTTCCTTTACAGATAAAAAGCACTACAAGTCCCTTCTTTCCCCTCGGTTCTTTTTATTAAATACCAAGAGCATTTAGGGTAAATAATAACAATCGGGGAAGCAGTAAAGCCTGGAGGACTTTTCCCTGCTATGTGTGATCCGGCACCGAGAGCCCAGCAATTGCTTGGCTGCCTTTGGCAGGGTGCAGAGAGAAAACTGAAGGGCCCCAATTCAGGAGAGCATCCTCATAACCCTTGATTATGTGCTTGGCTCCCACTGAACGCAATGCATGTGCTGTAAGTTAAACATGTGCTTAGTTTAAGTGCTTTCTTGACTGCGGGCCATGGTGAGAGATGAGGTCTTTCTAAAAAAACCCAAAACATCTATTTGGTAATTAGCTTTGTTTAAAAACACAGTTCTCAACTGCCTCCGCAGCAGAAGGAAATGTTATTAAACGCGAGTCCGTCGGTAGGCAGGACGTGTGTGCGGATTAAATCCCGAGGAGCTTGGCTGCCAGATAAAGACGTTATTGTTGTCATTTTTCCCTCCTTCCCACCCTCCCTCCTTCCCTCGCTCCCACCCACCCTCTGCGAGAGAATCTTGGAGGAACAGAACCAGGGAAAACACACACACACACACAGAGCTTAGAGGGAGGCTCACTCGTGTCAGAGCTGAACTGCAGTGAGGAAGAGGAGGAGGAGGGGCGGAGAGAAACGTTCCTGGGAATTAATAACAGAGAGGCAGGAGGAGGGGCAGGTGCACACAGGTAAGCTCTGGACAGGTGTTCTACTGGAGAGTGTTGTCACCTGGACTGATTATTACAACTGAGTCAGCCACCTCCTTTATCAGTGGGCTAATATTACCATTCACTTTCCAACTTCTGTGAAACTTAAAAGAAAAGAAAACTTTTCTTTTCTTTTCTCGTTCAGCTGTTGGATCTTTCTTTCTTTCTTTCTCCAAAAGTAAAACTTGTTGGGGGGAGGGAGAGGAGGCAAGAAGATATCTTTAGGTCTGCAAAGCGAAAAGACAAACCCATGTGTGAAATCGTTGCAAATGCTGTAGACTGTTTCCATGGAAGCATAACTCGGGAACCCCTTCCTCCCTCCTTCCCCCCGACCACTACCTTTCACACACCCACTCTTTCTCGCTCTCGCTGACACACACACACATGTGCATGTCTAGTTTCTCAGCTATAAATGCAAAAACCAAGGTGCCTATTTAAATGAAAGCTGCACACCTTAATACAAGCGCAGAACAGGAGTTGCGCTGCGTCAGAAAAGAAGTGTAGAAGGGATATAGGGAGGAGTGGAGGCTGAGAGCAGGCAAGATTTCCTCTGCTACAAAGTCTTGACTTTTACTGGGTGGCAGTTAACCAAAACTTTTGTAGTTTTATTCTGAGCAGACATCGGCATTTGTTAATTCCTCTTCCTCTGTGTTAAACATAAATTTGCTGTTTCAGATCAGATCTCAGAAAAGCTTGGTAGGAGTTTCCCGGGGTGGGGGAGAGAGACACACTCCACAAGTCGCTGCAATCTCAAGTTGGGGGTGGAGGGGGCGTGGGTGTTAACCCCCTTTTCCAAATGGATAGATGGAAAAAGAGCACACACTGTTTTGTTTTTCTGGGAAGGAGTGAATCAAATTCTTTTCTGAGAGGGGTGTGGGGGGCTGCACTGCGTTCCAGTTTCCTTCAGTCAGCTGGGGTTTTCAACTTGAATTTCAGAAGCTAGATCCCTGGCTCCAACACGCAGAGGGCAGAACCCAGGCTGCGTTCATATTTGGATCATTCCAAGGGAAAGGAACCCAGGCTCCCCTACCCAAATTGTCCCAATGGTATAGAATCGAGACAGTTCTACTCCAGGACAGCCGGAGAGGTTTAACCCATTCCTCGATGCGTAGATTTGATACTGCGCCTGGACAATATGGAGACATGAGGACCAAGGTTCATAGTCCCTGTTCTGGCAGAGGTGATGAGAGAATGAAGTGTAAAGATAGTAACCCTAACTGAATCCCTAGGAAAGAGATTCTGTCTATAGCCATGAGCAGAGACTTGTGTTGTACAGAAACCTCCTCCCTGTGTGGACTGAGAACTGTGTGGCCTGGGGAAAGGGGGTGTGTGTGTTTGTGTGGTGCGGAGGGGGGAAGATTCAGCCTTGTTGTGACTCAGGGTAGGGATGGTAGCCCGAGAGAGAGAAGCAGTTTTCTTCGTCCTGGTCTACATCTAAAAATGAGATTAGCCACGTCGCTCGAGGTTGTGAACAATTTTGCACCTTGTAGTTAGCTCGACCTATCCCCCACAGTAGCAGTGAATTTGCTACATCGATGGAAAAAACCTTTCTGGGGCTGTAGAAAGTGGCTACATTACAGCAGTGTTGTAGCTGTGCCGCTATAGCCCTTGTAGGATAGATGTGTCCTAAGGAACCTGAGGTCCCAGCCCACCCTTATCAGATGTTTGGCTTCTGCTCCCTGCTCTGCAGCGCACGGCAAACCACCCAAGATGGCTCTAGAGGCATTGTTTTCATCTCCTCTGTCAATCACAGACACTCCATATCCCAACCAGCCTGGGATCGTAGTGTCCTAGCCACGCAACTGCACTAAAGCTGCTTTCCCAGCCCTGACACGTGAGTGTACGGTTCATGCAGTGTGTTGTCCATACTGTCCTTCCCACTGGAGCAATTGTGTCAGGAGAGAGATCTAAGTGCAACGGGAAGGCTTGGAACAAAGTTGGGGAGAGGGGAATCTGGAGGAGCAGATAAGGCAGGTATCAGATGGCAAATTCTCATTCCTTAGAGAGAGAAAGCAGAGGATCTGAATTACAGACAGTGCGGAACAAAGAGAGAGGCTCAGGAGTTGCACTGCATTCGCTTTGGAAACACCGATCCCATGATCTCCTCATGTCTGCTCTGCCAGTTCCACTCTGTGTGCAGCACAGAGGATCCTGCCATTTAGTCTGCTGGACAGAGAGGTTCTGGTGTGGGGCCAGGGGCCAGTGCCGTAACAAGGGCAAGGCGAGTGAGGCACTTGCCTCGGGCGCGCAAAGCTGAGGGGCGCAGAAAAAGATGATGTCAGTGCGTTTGTCTGCAGACAGGGATCCCCGCACCACTCACAGGCAGGGCTCCTCTGGGGCCTGCCCGCCTCCGGCCTCCCGGCCCGTCAGCACCACTATGGTGGGGCCGGCTGAGGGAGGCAGCCGGGCGGCTCTGCTCTGGATAAAGGGGTTGTGGTGCCAGCCCCGGGTCCCCCCGCCCCGGGCCTGCTCGGGAGGTGGGTGCAGCAGGGCGTGGGGCAATAGGGACAGGGGCAGGATGGGATGGGGGCAGCAGGGGACGGGGTGTAGCAGGCCATGGGGCAGCAGGGCATGGGGCAATAGAGACAGGGGCAGGATGGCACAGGGTGTAGCAGGGGATGGGGTGTAGCAGGCCATGGGGCAACAGGGGATTGGGCAATAGAGACAGAGGGGCAGGATGGGATGGGGGTGCAGCAGGGCCTGGGGCAATAGAGACAGAGGGGCAGGATGGTATGGGGTGCAGCAAGGGCCAGGGTGTAGCAGGTCATGGGGCAGGATGGCATGGGGCAATAGAGACAGAGGAGCAGGATGGGATGGGGGTGCAGCAGGGGATGGGGCAATAGTAACAGAGTGCCTTTGTTTATCATTCCTTATTTCTTATGGAGATCACAGATTGGGAATCTGCAATCTTTATAATATATTAATTTTGTTTAATGTTTAGACTAATTTAATACATTTATTTATGTATTTTTAATTTTTATTCCAGTCTATTGAACAAGTCCCTATGAAATTGTATGGAGGGGGGAGGGCGCAATTTTATGTTCTTGCCTCAGGCGCAAAAATAGCTAGTTACGGCTCTGCCAGGGGTAACCGAGGGACAGAGTGAAAGGAAAGGGTGTGGGGTGAGCCTGAGCCACTGGGAGCACAGATGCCAAAGGGGGCTTCCTTAGCACTCAACATGTGCTCCATAGCAGTGGTGGCAGAAGGATAGGAAGATACTGGGGTTGCTGAAGACAGCAGGCTGGGGGATATGGCACCCACTGTAAACTCTGCACCTAAATGGGGAAAGATGAGGGAGAAATTTCTGTGGCATCTAAGTGGGGATCTGTGCCCCCGAACACCCATTTGCACGCACAGAAATACATGGTCTGTGCTTGCTGTTTACACGGCCGCTTTTCAAATCTGGGGGCTACGGTTTGTTTGCAGAAGGAGACACAGGCAGAGAGGGATGGATCGAAGAGTGACACTGGTGCTGCTGAAGGGCACAAGCAAGGATTTTCTGTTACAATAACCCAGGAATTATTCAGCCAACTGATCCTAGCTAGTTTCCACCCGGGACACACCCCATCCATATCCATGAGTATAAAACCTTCCCTGCAGAAAAAGGCTGCTGCGGCTGAGTCCCCGGGGTTGGATTAGCCAGTGGTATGATGGCTCGAGCCCAGCACAGATACTCTGTTGTTGAAATTCTCACTCCAAAACCTATGAGGAGAATTGGTCCTTAGCATCGGGTCTCTGTTTTTAAAGGTACTTTGAGGACATCTGAGTCAGAGCGCTTGCCACACTCTCCTTTGTCCCATCACTGCTTTAAAGGCATGTCGGATGCATGTTTAATATAAACTCGATTCTGCCATTTCAGCTCTCCAGCCCAGCTGAATAAAGGAAACCCCTGTTTTGTGTATATTAGGGTTATCAAACCAGCTGACTGGGAGCCCTGTTTGGTCAACCCAACGGATGACTCTGATTAGCTGCCATAACTGATAGACAAAAGGGATGGCCAATGAGAGAGCTTGCTGTTCTTATTTTAGGTCGCCCTCTCTGTTTTAAAGGGACAAGCACATGCTCTGTCCTAGTCTGTTCGTCACAAATGCTAAATAGTTGTAGGTTGGGGAGGGGGGTGGTCATCAGGCGCACAAGAAGGGGTAGGAAGTTGGGATCTCAACAAAGCAGCAATGAATGGAGGGAGAGGCAGTAAAGAGAAACTTTATGACTGAAACAAACAGAAAATGATCCCTGGCACCACTTATTGTAACAAGCTGGTTGTGCACATCACTGCCTCCTACTGGACAGAATCAGAACTGCTCGTTTGTGTATCATAGACCCTATTCTGCATGGAGCAAATGCTTCATCTCAGGTGACTGGGGACTGTGTTTCGGGCCATCTTTGCCCACTGTTGCACTGAAGGTCTAAATGGCCATGGAATGCAGCTCAATGGCAACGTGAACTACTTTATTCAATGAATTTAACCCCTTTCCCATAGGCAGTTAGCAAGTTTCTTGACTATACTTGTTATTCAACCAATGCACTGTTAATTTTTTTGATAGGGATTGATGATAAATATTCAGAAAGCGAGGTGTTTTGCCTACTTGTGATTGGTCGGAAAGGTCACCTGCTATTGTTACTGCTCCCTGACTGGAGGAACTTGCATGCCAGTAGTTGGGAGTGCAAATCTAGTATTTGGTTTTTGTGAAAACTGGTGCATGTGACTTGAAATTCCTTCCTTGCTAACATTTAAGCCAGTAAATGCAATCACATGAATGTGGATGGAAAGCCAACACACAAGCATGGCCAAAGACATTTTAGTTAAACATCCAAACATATTAGAGGCAACTATAAAGTTCGAAGTGGCCTCAGATTTGTTGAATCATCTCAAATTTCTGTCACATGCCTTCCTTTTGGAAGGTATTTTTAAGACCTGGCTGGAATATTCATTCCACATAACATTTATTGTGCATGTAGCTCCTTCTTGTGCCTGCGAATTGTTTGCAAATTGACCCCGTTTTCTATGAAGGTGTTTAATATTTCGGAATAGTTTATGTGAACAAATTTCATCTTGTGGGTTGTTTAACTGTTAAGCTCTTCATGGTGTGGGATTGGTCACCTGAGACACCAGGTAGCAGCTCAGATAGCAGGGTGTTGGTCATCCGAAATACATACAGTAGATAGATGCACAGTAGAGTAAACAGTGGAGTGGATTACAGTAGGTTGATAGTATTGTTTCTGCTTGCTGACATTTTTATTCAGCTGTGACATAGAGCAAATAATGAAGATGCTGCTTTCTGTGCTGAATTTCTGAGCCAATAACTGTTTGTATTGAAATGTGGATTCCTAAAAAATTTCAGAAATAAACCAACACTCCCTCATGCCCAGCAACTGGCATGACGCTGTGATAGGAGCAGAGCAAACATACTGGGTTTGTTCACAAAAATATTTGGAAACTTCGTTCCGTGTTATTCAACCAGTTCTGGTATGTTCACTTGAGTGACAGCCCTGTCCCCCACCTCATGCCTCCCTCTCTCTCTGCTGGGTTCTGCCCCTGGGATCATTAACTCTTGAATAACATCACAATCAATTGTCATGGAATGATGTCAACAGTTAAGCATGACAATTGGAGAGAGGCCTGAACCAAAATCCCAGCTCTGAAGAGACACAAGGAGGAAGTACGCATCCCAGCTTTGCAACTGGTTCCTCCCTCCATAACGGGCTAAACCAAAATCCCAAATCCAACCCTCCTCCCCACCCCACTCCACCCACCTACAGCCTTTGTGTTTTTTTAAATCCAGATCGGAATTTTGGAGTGGAGTCCTGGGAAACAGCTTCAGACAAGGGTGATGGGGTTGAAAAAACGAGCGTGTGTACTGTGGGGGTCAGGGGAAACCAGAGGTAGTCGGATGTAGGCAATATCCCTGTGATGAATTTGTCAGTTCTCTGAGGCATTCAATGTTTCCCCCTCTCCCCCACCCCTACCCAGACTATGGTGAACCTAATACCCAGCAGCTTCTCGAAATCCCCGAGCTGCCAGAACGTTGATTGAAAGCAGCAGGGCCGCAAGGGTTCTGTGGTTAAAGAGAGACAGATGGAAGCAAAGAGAAACAATCAGGAAAAAGAGGGGGTGGGGAAAGCCCAGAATCTCTTTGTGGAGAGAGTCAATTATTTAGAAGCCCAGGAATGCGTCCAGTCAGCTGGGCAGAGGTATTTCAAAGGGAGCCAAGTTGTCCATGGTCCAATGTGCCAGGAGCCCTTGGTGGAGGTTGCCAGCACAGAGGATGTTCCCCGCAGCTCTTGCTGCGTCTTCTCTAAGTCAGAAGGCTCAGCCTGGGCCAGGATGCAGTGCCAATCCTGCCAGTCGCGGGAGCTGTCTCTGGTGGTGTCAGGCGGAGGTGAAGAAGCTAACAGGCTGCCTGGGAAGTAATTTCCTTGCCGGAGAAAAGGGGCTGAAGGGCTTGTTTACCAGTGGGATTTTCCATTTCTCGACAAGCGCTGACAAACCTTTCCACTTCGCAGCCACGTGAGCCCTCGCTGCTGGCTTGTTAGCCTAATGCTGTTGACATTTCCCCGCTGCAGCCCGAAGGGGAACGTGACGGGCCTGTCTCAGCCCCTGTCTGCGCGGTTGGCATATAGCCAGCACCATCCCGCACTGGGCTCGTTGTGAAAGGCAAATGAAGTCTGTGTGCATACATCCCCCAGCACCCAGACTCCGAGCTTTGTCTCTGCAAGGCTCCCCTGAAGTCCTGCCGAGGGCTGCGTGGCAGCGGCGCTGGGGCTGGGGTTAACAAGTGAGGTGGGATCCCGGTGCGGGCAGGGAGCGCTGCACATTTGAACGCACGAAATAAAGCACTGAGCAGGATGGGGAGCACACATCTTGCTTTATTCTTTCTTTACACAAGGGGTTCTGCCTTCAGCCCTCTCTAAAGCCCTCCTCTTCTTCCTATGATCGCACGCCAGACAACTGGCAGTAGCTTAGCCAAGTTGCTGCCTCATCTGACTTACAGTGGGCTGCGAGGGGGCAGGTAAGCAGGAGTGGCACAATGGATCTCATTTCCTTTCTTCCTCTGGTCGCTACTCCACCCAGCTGCACATCCTCCAGCCCTGCCAGCTGTCTGGGGCTCAGGAAGGCTGTGCCGCTTGGTTTCATGCACATGATCTTCCCTAGGTGCTGCTACCTCCTTCCCTTGCCATTGGCAGCCTGGGAGAGAATTTGATCAGTTTGTCCCGGCTCCTCTTTCTATCCCAGCCTGGGATTCTCCCTCTGAAGCGGATGATACTGGCTGCTCATTGCTACTGAGCTAGATGGACCCCTGGTCTGATCCAAGATGGAAATTCCTACATTGTCTCTGTCTACATTGTCAATTATGTCTCTGTGCAAAACCATTATTCATAGGTTGATACTTGTCAGCCATAATCACTGGGCCTCTTCAGCCCTTCTATACATCACCTTAACGATACCACCCTGGGCTAATGCTAGTTGTAAAAGATGAGACATGGTGGAGAAAGACAATGTGGTCTGATGGACTGACTGCAAGAGTGGGGAGTAGCGACTCCTGGGGCCTCTTCTTGGCTCTGCCAATGACCCGCTGTGTGACCTTTGGCCAAGTCACTTGACCTTGCTATGTTTCAGTGGCTTCATCTGTAAAATGGGGATATACTGATATGTGCCCACCTGCTTAGAGGTGGGGAGCAGGTCTGCGAGAATTGTACAGGTGGGATTTTCAAAGGGCATTGACCTAATTCATCTCCCATTGAAGTCAGTGGAGCAGAGCAGAGCCAACGCTGAGCGCTTTTGAAAACCGCACGCTTAATGTTTGTAAAGAGCTATGCAAATGAAAAATGTTATATAAGTGCTAAGTATAGTGTTATTACTGACACTGTTCCTTACCTACCTAGATGCTTACATGGCCCCATCATATAATATCAGAGGAGTTCCCAAACATTAGTGAATTCAGGCTCCCAGCCTCCTTGTAAAATATGATGGCTTATAACCCCCATTGTATAAACAGGGCTACACGGAGATCAAGGGACTTGCCCATGGTCACACAAGGAGTCTGTGTCAGAGGTGGAAACTAAACTCCTAATCATAATACCCGGTTCTCCTACAGCCCTTTTCATCAGTAGATTATCAAAATTCTTCACAGAAGAGGTCAGTATCATCATCCCTATTCGACCAATGGGGAAACCGAGGCACAGAGCACGGAAGTGACTTCCCTAAGAGTCACGGAGTAAACCAGTGGCAGAGCCAGGAATAGAACCCAGGTCTCCTGAGTCCCAGTCTAGTATTCCAGCCACTTCTAAAAGCTTGCTTTTAAAAACACGTTGGACAAGCACCAGTCAGGGATGGTCTAGAGATTTGCTTGGTCCTGCCACAGCACAGGGGACTGGACTTGATGATTTCTCAAGATCCCTTCCAGCCCTACGTATCTATGATCTTGTGAAATCACACTGCTGTCTCTCAGAGCTCCTCCATTCTAGTCCAGTATGTAAACACAAGACCATCCGTCCTTACCATCCCACCAGCAGCTGCTGGTCTGCTGCTATCATCATTTAGTCTATTTACGACTGATTCATTGACTTCTGGCACAGCCACAAAGCTAAACACGACGCATCACGGTGCTATTTCCGCTGAGCGCGTTCTGAAAATGCAGTCCGTCTCTTTGGTGACACTTATAATGTTCCGTCACGGTTCATTGACGGAAGTGTAGCCTCATAAGTGAATTATCACATGACCATGTGTCTTTATGATTCATATAATCTATGGTGCAGGATTCGGTACTGTCACTTGGTGGCACTGCAGTTAAAATATCTTTAAAAACTGAAGTGAAAGTATTGTTCAAAGCTGTCATGGATTTTTCGTGGTAGGAGGGCCAGGGAAGCCAAGAAAATATTCCTCAATCTGTCATTCACATCCTAGCCACTGGGTATACTTTCCCCTTCCTCTCTATGCTTCTGTGCGCTACATTATCCTTTGCCAAATAGATTACACTGTGCTGCTTGCTGCTTCGAGACCTCTACCTAGCTTCCTCCTCTCTAGATATTTAATACATGAAATGACTGCAAACCCATCTCAACACACCAGTTCATAGTGAACCCCGTGCACTAGAAGTTGGTTTATGATGGGCCTCGTGGCATAGAACATCATTTGTCAGACGTAGATCTAATGATCAAAGCCACAGATGATCCTGCTAGGAACGATGAGCCTCGTGCTTCAGGGAACAAACCAAGCATTAAACCGCCTGGGTTTGGGGATAAACTTTCTAGACTGTTCTCAGTGGTGGCAGATGACAGAACAAGGAGCAATGGTCTCAAGTTGCAGTGGGGGAGGTTTAGGTTGGATATTAGGAAAAACTTTTTCACTAGGAGGTGGTGAAGCACTGGAATGGGTTACCTAGGGAGGTGGTGGAATCTCCTTCCTTAGAGGTTTTTAAGGTCAGGCTTGACAAAGCCCTGGCTGGGATGATTTAGTTGGGGATTGGTCCTGCTTTGAGCAGGGGGTTGGACTGGATGACCTCCTGAGGTCCCTTCCAACTCTGATATTCTATGATTCTATGATTTCATACTTCATTATATAAGGGCTCCTTCCTCCCCCTCAGACACATGTATTGGAGGCTGTGTGTGTGCGTATTAACACACAACAGTTGTGTGTGTGTGTGTGGTGGAGGGAGTGGGGTGAGGAGGAGGTGAAAAGAAAGGGTGAACTAATGCAGAGATGCACACACAATATATATATATATATATAAAACATAAAACGAGATGGTCTTGAACAGATTTCCCTGGGCAGTACAGCTAATCTCTCTCTCTCTAGTCTGTTCCGGTGAGATGCCCCTGGATTACCCAGTCCCGTATTACAGACCCAAAAGGTTCGGCGAAGACAACCGTGTGAATTTGGGGGGTGTTTACCCGAGCTGGTCCCAAGCAGCGAGCCCCCTGCGGCTCACACGTCACCATCCATCACCCCGCCTGGCCTAAATCGCTGCACACTGTCACGAACTCTCACGAGGACAATGCCTCTGAAAGGCAACCCGCCGAGTGGCTTTTCATTGCTTTGTACAGCAGCAGGTTTTCAGGCTATAGCCCCCTCTGCAAGATGCCCAGGGCCTGCGGCTCCCCCCTAGATCTATGGACGAGCAGGCTGTTACTCCCTGGATCAGGCCCCTCATGCTTGTGCGCAGAACCTGTGGAGCAATGAGTGATGGGAATCACGCTTTGTGCAGTTGGCTCTGTAGCTCATTAATCTGTTCCGCTCACTAGGGGCCCATTTCACACAATGGCTTTTTGCTGTGATGTATTTCCCTGGGGTTTACTCCTGGAAGCAGTAATGTGACAGGAGACACTGAAAGGGGAAGGCACAGTGAACATCGGGGGGAGGGGAGGAAATGTGGCTTCGGAGCACTATTCTCATCCATGCCAATGGGTCACAAATTCGGTTTCGTTTTGGAACAGAAGCTCCAGGAGAACGGGCCCCAGTCCCACGTCACTCAAACACAATGCACAGAGATGGACCCGAACGACGGAGACGTTTGCATTCGGCTCCAATATGATTTTACACGGCAGAGCACCCGGAGTTGAAGAAAAGGTGCTGCTAGGTTCTGTGCTGAGCTCTTTTTCTAGCAGAGATGTGTTACGGTAGCGTTGGCTGGACTGGCAGGTCTGAAGGTGACCCACAAAATATATGGAGCCAGAGACTCAGCTGGTAATTCAAAGTAGCACCTGCGCTGACTGCAGTGCAGATATACCATTCCCACCTGCCATTTTATATTCCAGGAGCAATTTTCACCTCTGTCTGTTTGCAGAGTATTCAACCTAAACCTCCCCCACTGCAACTTGAAACCATTACTCCTTGTTCTGTCATCAGTGCTGCCCCACTAATTGGCTAACCAGCACAATAGCGGACCCTGCGTAAGGAGGAAGGGAGGATGGTCTTGTTGCTGAGGTACTGGTCTGGGACTCAGGAGATCTAGATTCAATTCCCAGGTCTCTCACAAACTTTTCATTTCCCTGCCATTGCAGGGCAGTGGGCACTGGTGAGCCTTGGTCCTACCGGTTCTTGGCCTGCAGCACATAATGGTCTAGTCTCCTGGGGGCTCCTTGGGTCTCATTTTGGTTGTTGGGTTGGTGTGCAGCTGGTGTTGGTGGCCTGGGATATACAGGAGGTCAGATTAGACTATCTGGTGATTCCTTCTGGTCTTAAAGTCTGTGACCCTATGACTTCCTGTGTGACCTTGGGCAAGCCCCTTGATCAGTCATTGCCACGGCTCCCCGTCTGGAAATGAGGGGTAATTACTCTTCCCTGCCTGGCGGGCATGGTGAGGGTAAACTGGTTAGTGTTCGTGAGGGGCTGATACAGCTGTGATGGGGGATACATAGTGCCTAGACAAGCCTCTTTTTAACAAACCCTGTTGTGCTCCCTGCAGGTGAATCGCTGGACCATGAAGGCAGCATTCAGATTGCTTCTCCTCCTCATCCTTGTGTTGATCTCTGAAGTGAACGGGCAGAGGCAGAAGCCTGCGCGGAAGCCTGCGCGGAAGCCCGCCCGCCCGACTCCCGAGCCAGTCGAGCCAACAGAGCTGCCTCCGCCCCTGCCGCCGGGCCCCCCCTCCGTCTTCCCGGATTGTCCCAGAGAATGCTTTTGTCCTCCAGACTTCCCCTCAGCCCTCTACTGTGACAGCCGCAACCTGAGGAAGGTGCCCCTCATCCCTCCCAGGATCCACTATCTCTATCTCCAGAACAACTTCATTGACAACCTCCCGGAGGAGTCCTTCAAGAATGCCACGGAGCTGAGGTGGGTCAACCTGGACAATAACCGCATCAAGAAGTTGGACCGGCGGGTGATGGAGCAGATGGACAGCCTAGTCTTTCTGTACCTGGAGAAGAACCAGCTGAAGGAGGTGCCAGCCTTCCTGCCAGCCAACCTGGAGCAGCTGCGTCTGAGCAGGAATCAGATCTCCAAGATCCCCTCTGGGGTTTTCAACAAGCTGGAGCACCTGGTCCTCCTGGACCTGCACCACAACAAGCTGAGTGATGGAGTCTTCAACAAAAACACCTTCAGGGGGCTCAAGAACCTCATGCAGCTCAACCTAGCCCACAACATCCTGCGGAAGTTGCCCCCTGGGCTGCCCAGTGCTGTCCACCAGCTCTTCCTAGACAGGAACAACATTGAGGACATCCCCGATGACTACTTCAAAGAATTCCCCAATCTGGCCTTCCTCAGGCTCAACTACAATCAGATTTCTGACAAAGGGCTGCCCAAGAACTCCTTCAACCTCAGCAACCTGCTGGTGCTGCAACTGGCGCATAATAAGCTCACCACCATGCCCTTCATCAACCCCAAACTGGAGCACCTCTACCTAAACGACAATTCCATTGAAAGTGAGTTGGGGGTAGCAGGTCGGCAGGCCTACATGGCCGTGGCTGGGCCTAGAGGGAGCAGACGTCCCCTGGGGACAGAATTCTTTGCATCAGGAGATCGTTTCTTTCAGTGTGAAACCCACCCACAGGGTTCCACTCCCTTCAAAACACGATTTGATGTTTAGAATGGGTTGGTGGCCCTTTTACATGGGTGCATGGGGCCAGGTGGTGGAAGGGCCTGTGCTTAGGAAAAGGATGGTCCAAAGTACTACTCAGCATTTCCTGCTCTGCCACAGATTTTTCCCATATGATCCTGGACAACTCACTTAGTCTTGTCATCTGTAAAATGGGGATCATACTTCCCTACCTCACAGAGATAAACGCATTAAAGACTGTGAGGTGCTCAGATACTACAGTGATGTGGGGGGCTCACATATGCACCTAAAATAGATGGAAACTATACAGCTTAACTTTCTGGGTGTCGAAGCTAGCAGGGCTACGGGATGCAGAGGGGGACAAAGGGAGAACAGGGCTATGCTGGTGAGCACCTCTGCAAATCCATCAGAGACAGCTTCACACGGATTTAGGCGAAGAACAGCGATTTCATGGGACAGGTGCCAGGCCACGAAATGCATAAACACAGCAAATGTAGGAATAACAAAGGCCTGTTCCCAGCAGACCCAGATGTTTGTGCTATCGGAGCTCTCACCACCTGCTGCCCTGGTTGAAAACATCTGCAGGGAAGCAAGAATGCAGAGCTCCTTCCAGAAATTCTCTGCATGCAGAGGAGGGACACACACAAAAACCAGCCCAACTCCTAATATTTCAGGCTGCAGAGTGGGCTGATGGAGTTTTGGTAGCAGAGCAGCATAGGGGATTATACACCTGTAAATCAGTAGTCCCAAAACTGTAGTTAAAATCTAAATACCTTTATGGCTGGCAGTTTATGACAGCTATGCCCATAGACTGTCACATCAGTGAAAGGACCAGGGGAACCCATTGATAATAACAATGAAGGATGTAACCTCAAAGTCCTTACTTAGGAAAATCTCCCCCTTAACTTCAATGAGAGTTTTGTCTGAGTAAGGACTTCTAGATTGGACCCTTATATGCCAAAATGGTCCACCACTGAAGAGCAGCCACCTCTGAGGTGGAACATGGCAACTGTAGTGGTCAAGGGAGGCGGCAGTAGAGTACGGGTATCCATCTTATGAATACACTGGGGTTTGATCCAAAAAACTAAGCGAGGCGCAAGCAGTTTCAAGGTGGAGAACCCTAGTGGAACTAAGTTGTCATCACTGAACGTCAGCAGTGCCGGGAAAAAAGGACAAGGAGACAGAAGGGCCCAATCTAGGCCTTGCTTAAGTAGCTGGACTGGCCCACAGGGGACTAAAGAACCATCAGCAACCGACAGGAGCCCCAAAAGGCCAAATAAGGGCCAATTTGGGCCAAGTTTTAACAAGGGGGGGAATTCGGGGTCAAGTTGCTGACTGATCTGTGATGTAGTTATTCAGCACAGCTATGTTATACTAGTTAAGGAGGTATATGCTGCAGGTTAGAGAGAGACCCATGTTCCATTCCCCCGTGTTGCCAATTGTCGGCATTTTATCCTGAGCCTTGGGACATTTGGTGGCTTTTCTAAGTCTTCAGCTCCTGGAGTCATGTATTCAGTGAGAATCTCTGCTTTTATTTTCTTTAAAAGCAAGTTTCTAGCCCTCATGGTGGCAGAGAAAAGCCTGAAACATGCTCCCCTAAAGGGCTTGCAAACAGAAGGCGAACAGAAAGAACCCAGCCATTTTTTTGATGTCCTGGTTTTTAAGCCAGTCTTCTGACTTTGGGGGGCCTGGATCATAATTTTTGAAAGCCTGAGGTTGGCAATACCGATTTCCCATTGTAAAGTATTTCTTTTCTCGCTTTCATAAAGTGCCACAGTATTTCTCACCTTTCCCTTGTTAAGCACGGATTACTCTGGGCGCTTCCTGACAGAACTCATTCACCTCTGTCTCCAAGGCCACCTCACCATAGCACCCTTCTCTCTGCCCCACATCACTGATAGAGACACTATAGAAGACGTTAGGAGTGCAGATGCAATCTGAGAGCACCCCAGACACCCTGCAATCGCAGCAGAGCCCTGGGATCACGGCACACACAACATAAGAAAAATAGACATGAAAATAAGCCCCAGAATAACTACTCACGGCTAATGCTCTCTCTAGCTCCAGGGTTTTCCTGCCTCTTGTGATGGCTTCATAATGGCAGCAATGATTAGCAATACTTTGGGCTATTTTTATAGCTACCTACAGGGATGGGAGGAATTATAGCTTGCTGTTTCCTGGAAAATCACCCAATCAGGAATATTCTTAGGCCGATGTGAGTGAGTCCCCAGCTGCGATAGCCAATTAGAAAACATGAGGGGTGGTGACTACACCTTCTCGGTGGCCTGCTGGAGTGCTCACTTGTTGCAAGGACTTCTCATTGTTTGCTGGAGTTAATGACAGAGTGGAATCTCCAATGCCTGGCTGACGTTTTGAAGGCTGGCTTTGGAGTTCCGCTGGGCCTGTGTGTGCTCAGATGATTTGGTGACGCCAACGGCTGATATAAGATTCCTCTGGTGGAATCGTAAAAGCCGTGGGGGCTGAAGGGCAGAAGGACTGGAGTTTGCAGCTGGATAGCCAGGAGAGGTGAGAGGATCTTTAGTAAATCCAAGCACACTGGACTGC